>NW_003852431.1:6484573-6669154 GCF_000181295.1 Otolemur garnettii
AAGCAAGAGTTGGGCTTGTGCTTTTAAAATCCCCCAAGAATCTAACTTCTTCCTCTCTTTTTATTGTCTCTCCTGCTCCCCTCCCCTCCCCTCCCTTCCTGTTCCCTCCAATTCTGACCCACTCTGGTGTCCTGGCATTGTTCTGACATTGGCCTGGCAGAACATAAAACAACAAATATGTTCAATTTGAGTGGTTTCCTGCAATGTTATTCTATCAAACCGGCAATTTCCGAAAGGATTTAGAAAGGAGCGTACAATTCCTCAGACACCGGGAGGTCTGACAGGGACTGCCAAAGTGGGCCGTGCTTTTAGCTGGCCCTAATACTGGAGCATAGAAAAACATCCCTTTTTCTCAGGTTTATTTTTACGCCTAATATCAAACAGACTTCAGAGACTTTCTAAGTGGCCAGAGAGTACTATATTTAGCACCTGAAAACTCAAAAGGAGTTAAGGATATTTTGGTATGCATGGTGGCATGGAAACATTTTGTCCCCCCCCCAGTAGTCACATACGGTAATGACATGTTAATCAAGATGTTTAAATTACAGCTAATGGATTGACGGCTTCACATAAGAACCACATGCAAAATTCATTAAAATGGGCTCCATTTATTCCCTGTATAGTCATTTCCTGCTCACCCCCACCCCACATTTGACATTTCCAAAATGGTGGCAGCTTTGGAAATTTTATTATTTGATTGTGGTTTGGCTTGAATTCAAATTATGGGGTCTGAATATGATCAAATTAGACATCTAATGCCTCAGGCAGGAACAGTGCACGCCAGCGTCAATGGTGGCAAGATGTACGGTAGTGCTAATTCGAGACAGAATACTGCAAACTCTCATGATCCGGGACACTTCATGTCCTCAAAGTAGCGAAGTAGCAAAGCCCTGAAACATGCTAGGCCAGTGTGGCATGGTATGTGTTATTATGATTTCAGTGGTTGGAGAGCTAAAATCTCCTGATCCAGCTACGTGGACATCTCGTGAGCCAATTCATTTGTGTTCATCAGGGTGCATGTGTACAGCATCCAAATCCGTGTCCTCACTCCTCTGTAAAGTACTGTGTTCCAGGAGCAGTCATGGCACGCCCCGGGGACTTGGCTCATATTTTACTGCAGTTATGTATTCATTCTTCCATTCATGTCAAATTCTGGCCCAGGGTTAAAAGGCATTCAAATGCACCTTTTGCTTTAAAACAAGAGAAATGAGCTTATAGATTCCTGCTCAGAAGTTTATTTGAATAAACAAGCCCTTGCATTTGTATCTTTGAAAAAAACAAATTCCATTTATTTCCCACATACAGACTGTCTTATAACCTAAAATTCAGGAAGCACGAGGCACACAACCTTTGGGCTTCATGCAGTGTGACAACATGGCCTTTTGGCAAAACTTCCTGGCACCAAGCAATGTTCTAAATAATGCATCAAAACAGTTGTAAATGTTCAGCTCTGGAAAGGCTTCTATAACTGTGTCCTCTCCCAAACTTTTGAAGCCCTGGTGACCAGCAGAGTGAAGAGAGGTACTCACTTTCCCAGCCTTAGAGCAGCAACCTGCAATCTTCCTTTCCTGCAGGACTGCAGAGTGCTTCATTTCTTGGGTCTAAGAGGAGAGCTCTGAACTAAGCATGAAGGAGAGGGAGAGAGTCCACAAACTGGGACTCAGTTACCCGATGTCTTCTTGGCAATTACCCGCATGCCCTTGTGCAAGCAATTCTACCTCCAGAGGTTTCAATCTATTCAAGTATTCAAGTAAGAGATTACAGTTGATTTAATAGCAGAAACAGTGGCTGGATTCTTTATGTCTGAAAGTGGAAAAAAAATGATGGCATTAGTATCGTTGAAAAATAACTTTATAGCAATCACTGATATTTCCTTAAGGTGTGTATTTTCATTTCTCAATTACCATGTAAGTAGTAATCCCTTCTCTATTAGAGGACCTGAGTTCTTGAGTATATGATTGCTAATATGTTCTAAAGTTCTTGGCCTTGTAAGTCCATCTGCTGCTTTTAGTATCTAGGTATTCAACTCCACTAGGGACTATCTGACCTGTTTGGCTGCTGTCAAAACCTGTTATGATTAGGGTTATTTATTCCCTAGTTGAGAGGAAAGATTGAAATTACAAAATTGTTTTGCTAAAACACCATGCCATCTGGTATGTTCTGTGCTGTCCTTAATGTCCCCTGTATACACATCTATTTATTTATTATTTCAATAGATTTAGGGTTACAATAATTTTTGGTTACAGGGATGGATAAGATCAACTTGGTGATAAGATCTGAGTTTTTAGTACACCTGTCAACTAAACAGTATACATTGCACCCAACTGGTGGTTTTTCCTCCCTCACGGTCCTTCCACCTCCCTCCCCCTTCTGAGTCTCCAATGTCCCTTGTACCACCCCATGTGCCCCAGGGTACCTTTTGTTAAACTTCCATATAAGTAAGAATGAAACCTTTATGAGGCAAGGGAGGGTCATTTGAAAAAAATTTTTGGTCCATCCAATTTAAATAGCTGACAAAGCAGGCTAATAGCTGCCCTTGGGAGTAAAGATAACATGATGGGAAAAGGAGATGAGGCTCAAGATAACATGATCTGAAAAGGACATAGCATTTTATTAGATGCCCAGATTGTGTGCTGCCTCAGTTTTAATATCTCTGGTTTGTGTTTTATGCATCTTAAATCCATCCCAAAAGTTTAATAAATCATGCTTTTATTAAAATACTATTGAAATTGTCTATCATTTCATATGTTTATTTTTATAGGGTCTGACTTTTGTAAAAAAAATTTGGATTTTTTTTGAGAAGAATTATCATGTACATGAGGTCTGCAGTATAAAATAATCCATATATCTAAACATGAATAAATTTATTTCCGAAAAACATTTAAAACAGCATTTGTAACTAAGTATGTTCAGGGAAAACACTTTTTAAATATTGGAAGTTTGTCACATAAATGTATATTTGTGTATCATGTTCTCAGAAGAAAAAATGGCTCCATTCTAATTGTGACCTTAAATTAATAAACTTGAGAAATCAGGATAGTAATTCTGACTGTCTTAATGTTACTGTCTTACATAGGGAAAAATAAGCACTTAAAAAATGTTTCTATTTGTCAAGTGGCTTGTTTTAAAATTGAATATATCTAGTGCAATGATTAAAGCATAGCTTTTTCTATCATAGATTTGGTAATCATTATAAAAATAAGTGAAGAAAATGAACAATATTCTCAAATACCTCTAATGTAATGGCAAGTGGTATTTATTCAATGGCTCTGCCTATAACATAGATATTTTGTGGGCCAATACCTTCAAATAGATAGCCTATCTTGAGAGATTATATCTCATAAACATTAGCCACGATGAACCTACTCGTGTTAAACAAGTGCTCTAAATGGGGTTAAAAACCGTTAGTGTGTAAGGTGTATTTCTTTTAAAATTCCATTGTGATAACAGCTGTTAGATCCAGCTGACCTGATTCATGTAAAATATCAGTGCTGTGAAATAATCTTTCCCACTTGTCTTTGATCTTGGAATCTAATATAAGTTATAAGACATTACTAGACTTTACATTTTCTAGAGAGCAATAAAATGTGAGTGCTTAGATGTATAGGAGAAAGCAGAAAATGGGGTAAATTCAACCTGATGTGATTGAAAATGAAAAGCACGTGTGGACTCCTAATTGTTGGATAATCCACTCATGTTGAAAGAAGAGTCAGAAGCCTGTGGAAGTATTTACACATCCTGCCCTCATATTAAGTCAGTTTAAGCAAACCCATTTACTGCGTCCCTTCTATTTGCTAAGTACAATCCTAGATACTATGCATACGCTGAAGAATCAGTCAGAATTTCTGTTATCAGGGAACTCACAGTAATGGTAATAGCATAAGTCAAGTGCTGAAATAGGGTTAGGGAGAGGCTAACATAGTGACCTTGAGGGAAACAGAGGCAGCCCAGTCTAGTGTTGGAGAGTGTGAACTCCACAGCATGGCATGGGTTTGACTCCCAACCCTGTCACTTATTTGCTGTGCTCCTAATTGCTCTACGCCTCATCAACAAAACTGGGGACAATGATAACAATACTTACTCCCTAGGGTAGTGAGGATGAGAAAATGACTTATTATTTATAATGTACTTAGAATCATCCCTGGCACATGTCATAATAAGTGGGGATGTACTGATTTATTTATCTGTTAAATATATAAAGCCCTGTCACTTGGGAAAATGACTACAGTAGAAATTATCTTGAGATACATGATAACTTTTTTGTTTTGTTTTGTTTTTTGAGACAGAGCCTTACTCTATAGCCCAGTCCAGGCTACGGTGGCATCATCACAGCTCACTGCAACCTCAAACTCCTGTGCTCCAGCAATCTTCCTCCTTCGGCCTCCAGAGTAGCTGAGACTTTAGATGAACACCACCGTGTCTGGTTAATATTTCTGTATTTCGCAGAGAAGGCATCTCACTGTGTGGCTCAGGCTGGTCTCAAACTCCTGGCCTCAAGCAATCCTCTCACCTTGGCCTCCCAAAGTGCTGGGATCACAGGCATTTGAGCCATTGTGCCAGAACACATGATGAATTTTTCATCATGAAGAAGGCAACGTTTTATCTTTCCCAGCTACTTATTCCATTCCTGCTGGAAACCTACACATAAAATAAGAAGTCTTCCATTTAGCTCAATTCTGTTGATGAAAATGAGTTTAAGTCTTATAACGGTATCAATATTTCTTCCTTGATCAATTTTCTAAGGTCTTTGGCCCTAATCTTAAAAAAGAGATACCAAGAGAAAGAAAATATTAATTAATGATTATGGAAATGTGTATAGAAAACGGACTATGTCCATGCTTTTTGTAGAACTAGCTGCCAAGGAATTACTACGAAATCAGATCAGCATCTCTGAAGTGATAAACAAAAAGGCAATATCAACCCATCCAATAGTCATTGATTCTCTTACCCCTAAATGTTCTCTTGTATATCTAAGTGATGAACTGGATTCTAAGTTCGGAGTACTCGGCAGAGGACCATCTGCAAACTCGCCTCTTCTCCACAAGGCAGTCTGGTCACAGTTGTATCTCTCTGTATCATAGGACCAGTCTATGACCATTAAAGAATGTCTCCAGGTGGCACCTGTGGCTCAAAGGAGTAGGGCGCTGGGCCCATATACTGGAGGTGGTGGGTTCAAACCTGGTCCCGGCCAAAAACTCAAAAAAAAAAAAAAAAAAAAAAAGAAAAAGAAAAAGAAAAGAATGTCTCCACAGGACAGCAGTCGGGAAAGCAAACTAATCTTTCAGAGCTGAGAAGTAACACATTGTTCCCTTCTCGCCCTTCCTTCTCATGTTGTCACCCGACCTTTAAGAGACAGAAATCTGTTTTATCTTGTCTTCAGTTATAACAACTACAGATTTGGTACTTTCCACAGTTAAAACCCCAAATGATTCCAACATAATCTGTGAACTAAAGCTCAAACATGACTGAATGTCAAACAAGACCCTCGAGAATATAAGCACCTCCACCCCATCTCCAGAGCCTTCCCTCCCAGTGATCCCAGGAAACAGATGAAAAATACATTCTTTGATGCTTCTGCCGTCACAGCCAGCATCTGCGATCCCTCCTCTGCATCTGGGCTGCTTTGTGGTTCTCTCAAGGAGCAGAGTACAGTGGGAGCTTCACTGCACCAGGTTCCAAGTCCAGGCCTTGTGAGACCAGAGGTTTCTACTTCCCATCTCTTAGAACTCTCATTGTAGGACAAACTGCTGGGTGAAAAGTATGACCAACCTCAGCTCAGCAGTCTGAGAGAACCCAAGCTACCCACAGGGAGAGGCACTGGAGAAAGAGGTGCCTACCTGGCTGCTGACTGCTCCAGCCATTCCCTCCCAGGAGCCAGACCATGTGGGGAAAAGTCTTCACAAGAAGACAGCCCCTGCTACCATTTTATGGCAAGGTGATGAAGGTCCCCAGCTGAGCCCATCACTTCCTAGAGTTGTAAGCGATACTAAGGGAGTGTTGTAGGCACACGTACTTTGGAGGATAGTTTATCCTAAGTGACAGAAAACCACCTGTGCTCCCACACCTTCCAAATTAGTTGAAGTTACCCAAATAGTCTGAGTCGTTTTCTAAACAGCTTTTTCATCGATTCTCCCCTCTGAATAGAAAGTTACCACTCCAAACATCAAAATTCAGCAGAATAATTATATCCTTAAAATTTCCCTTTACCAATTGCTTCCAAGTGTAAATGTTTATTTAGCAAACACAAAAGCCCAGTAATTCTACATGCCGAGTTCTCTTACTGATGCCGTTTTACAGGTGAGAAAACTGAGGGACAGAAAGGTTCAGAAATTTACATTGAACAACTGGTAATTGGAAGAATCATGATTCAAACCCAGAGATTCTGGTTCTACACTTTGTCCTGTGATCTATTCCATCGTCTTATCCCTCCAGTGTTCCTCATCACTCCTTCTAAAGCTGCTCTGCCTGTCATTTCACATTTCTGCTCAAGGGACAGCTTCTCTAAGAACTAATCCCCGATTATCTGAACTAAGTAGCACTCCTCTCTCCACCCCATTTTCGAGGCAGGTCCAGTTCTATTTTCTGTTCAGCACAATATTCATAGTAGTGCAACAGTCTTTTTTTTCAGACATCCTGTTCATCTTCCTCTCATTCTGCACCACATCCCCAGAATCGAGAGTATTGCCTGATACACAGTAAGGCTTAATAAATAGTTCCTGAGTGAATGAATAAATGTACTTTCTGTGTTCTGTATCCTTGCTATGGACATAGGTGAAAACCTTCTAGATGGATCTTTTTCAGTGATTTGCCTCAGGACAAGTCACTGGCATTACAGCAACAATGTAATGTGAGTTTACCCAGTACCAGTATAATTTAGTCCATGTTGTTTTGTGTTTGCCCGGTGTCTGAGTAGTATACCTGAGTTTCTGAAAACTTCCTTTCAGGAAAGGAACTGCGTCCTAATGACTTTCACAGAAAAGAAAAAAAAAAAGTGGTAAAAGTCTGTCAGGTGTAATTTATATTAGAAGTGAAGTAACATTGTTAGAATATTATGGCCATGCCTATCTGGGTCTTTGAGAGGTGGCCAAATAAAGGTTATAAGAAAAGCTTAAAGAAATTGAAGATTCTTGGTAAGCCATTTTTTCCCCTTGTCTAAAAACTTAATTACCTTTTTCCTCCCTCTCTCTCTCCCACCAGCTTTCCTTTCTTCCTGTGTCTTTTCTATTTATGACCCCGTCGCATTCACTCCTTCCTCCCCCTCCCACTTTCTCTCTCTCCTTCTTTCTTTGCTGCCACATTTCAAAAATTAGCAGAACAAGTTACCATATGCCTTGTCTTGCCAGAGAGTTTATCTCTTACTTTCATGCCATCCTGTCTTTGTCCTTGAGACACTGTTTGGATAAAGCCCTCATCTATCTCACTTAGACCTGCAGCGCCTCCTACCTCTATCCCCGGTCCCTCCCCATTCAAATCCTGCACCCATCCTGTTTCCACAGCAGACAGCTGATCCCCTCATATTCTAGATCTAGGGCTTTAGTCTCCATATAGTGCTTCATAACTGCTTTGTGAATAAATGAGGCTTCTCAGAGATCAATCATAACTTCAAATTGTTTAACAATGCAAATAATTATTTGTCTGGTAGGCACTCTCACTGGCATCTATAAAGTATGATGCATTCTATGTGGAAAATGTCTCCTATGTGAGGAAGGAGTCACCATCACCTATTTGTGTATGAAGCTTAACCGTATCTCTCCAGTTAAATATCTGCTTCATACTAATGTCTTCTACACTTTATAATAGAAATCTATCAGAAGGGTTTGAATGCGGTTTACTTTGCTCTATCAGTCAGTGGCATTGCCTCACTACTGATTTTTAGCATCACAATCATCTTTTCCCTGGGGGAAAAAGGTGTATTATATGGGCTCAGTAAGTATTTTGTGACCTTTAAGTCACAAAAGATGTGGTCCCCATGAGTTCTTAGGGTCAGTCCAGGTGTCCCAAAATGTCTGTATCGAGTGATTTGGGAACCAATCACAAATCTGCTGATGAAGCTTCTTCAGTGATTCAATGTAGATTATTTTCCAGTTTGTTTTTTAACTTCTTCTTTTGAACTAAGTTTAGACCTACAGGAAAGGTGAAAACGCAGTATTAGAATCCCTTGTCCCTCTCACATCACTTCCCTTAATGTTAAGAGCTTCCATAATCATAGAGTAATTGTCAAAAAGAGGTTACTAATGTTAGTACAATATTATCAACTAAACTCCTGATCTTATTTGGATGTCACCAGTTTTTACTAATTCCTTTTTCTGCTCTAGAATCCAATCTAGAATCGGCCCTTCCATGTAGCTGCTGTTCCTCCATGGTCTCCTCGTGTGTGCAACAGTTTCTCAGTCTTTTGTTATTTTTCATGATTTTCACATCTCTTTGTTTTTAATTTTTATGGAATCATAATAGTTATATATATTTATGGGGTACATGCAATACAAGCATAATATGTGTGGTGATCTAATCAGGATACTTGGAATATCCATCACCTCATACATTTACCATTTTATGTGTGTTTTAAGAACATTTAGATTTCATTCCTGCAGTTATTTTCAAATATAAATGATTGCCAACTATAATCATCCCACTGTGCTCCCTGACATTAGATTGTATGCTTTCTATCTTACTGTATTTTCGTACCCGTTAGCCAGCTCCTCTCTGTCCCTCCTGCCCCTCCCAGCTGTTGCTACCCAGCACGGTACTCTTCATCTCTGTGAGATCAATCTTTTTAGAACCCCCATTTGAACAGAAAAATATAGTATTTGTCTTTCTGTGCCTGACTTACTTTACTTAACATCATGCCCTCCAGCTTCACCTGTGCTATTGCAGATTATAGCATTTTGTTCTTTTTATGAGTGAATAGTATCTACTGTGTGTGTGTGTGTGTGTGTGTCCATCTTCCTCATTCATCCAATGGTTGATGGATACTTAGGCTGCTTCCAGGTATCGGCTGTTATGAACAGTGTTGCAGCCGACGTGGGAGTACAGACATCTCTTTCATATACGGATTCCCTCTTTTACTTTCCTTTAAATTTAACTTTTCTTTAATTTAACTTCCCTTTAAATTCTGATCTGAAGATAACATCTCCATTAAACTAAAAATCTTACTCTCCTAGTACTAGTTGCTATTTTCTTGTTGAATTCTTTCTTTGGAGCAAGCACTTCTAAGCATTTTATAGCCATTTCCTCATTTAACCCTCTAGGTTCTATCATTATCCTCATTTTTTTTTTTTTTTTTTTTTTTGCAGTTTTTGGTAGGGGCCAGGTTTGAACCCGCCACCTCTGGTATATGGGGCTGGTACCCTACGCCGTTGAGCCACAGGCGCCACTCCATTATCCCCATTTTAGTGTAGGGAGAATGGCAGATAGTTAAGTTCTCAAAGTCACGTACCTTGTGAGCATTACAGCAGTGTTTGGAACATAGGTGTTGTGACTAAAAAAAACACACTGCATCTTCCTCTGCTCCTTCTTCTTCTTTCTCATCTTCTTAATTCCAGATAAACTTCTGAGTTTTCAGTCAGAGCCAAACTACCCTAGTTTTGTCAAGGAACATTACCTTATATTCAGAATCCTCTAATCTGATCGGCAACCCCTACATTCATTTAGAAACCCAACATTTAGTATGGATCTGCCAAGATGGCGATACAGGGTCAGGCACCAAGAATGAGGAGACACAGCCCAGCTCTGTCCCAGGAAACTCATGGTCTGGGGGAGAAGATGTTAGCTCAGTAAATGCCAAGCAGAATCACAGGTACAACAAGGTAAGCACAGGTATGAAGTGGGATGAATTCTGCCCTTACAGTATTTCAGAGAAAGTTCCAAGGGCCTAAACCTAAGTGTCAAAGCCGAACTAATCCATAGTATGTAGGTCAAATAATTTCTGAACAACACTCATCATATGGGCTGTCCATTACACTCATATTCTTTCTTTTGACAAATACATGGAATTTTCAGAAAACATATAAAATATTGTAGCCAACTTATTCTCTTGACATTGAGATTTTGGACACCTCTTCCCCTGAAAGAAACATAGATCCCCACCCACACTGTGCCTGTGGCCATGATTCTTTTCCTTATAATATTGATATTGCAGCTCTGGTAAGAGAGCAGCTGTATTTGAGCTGTCCTTAGCCATCAGGATTATTTGAAAGAGATCTTCCTTGTCAGAACAGGGCCCAGTATCTGAGGCCCAGATGGGTAGGAAATTGATCTCTTGCGTCTGTCACAGAAGTATGAAGCTTTGCAAGGTGGAGTGTAGTGTTACCGGTGCAGGTGCATTGCTGAGATGACGTGCGGATGGCAAGGGAGGTGAGGAAGCCCTGCTCTCTTCCACAGTTGAAGACAGAAACATTACAGTGACAAGGGGGACAACTGGCATGCCTCACATTCCTCAGTGCTGAAAACAATAAAAGGCGGGGGAATGAGAGAAAAATCAAATTTCTACGAAGAGATGTCAGCAGTAAATTTAATGCAGGTGCAATATTCTCCAAACAAAGGGTGTTTTGTTTCTACCGTTCTGGGCTTCGTGAAAACCTGCCCCTGCCTCCTCCTTGCTATGTGTTTTTCTTTTTATCAGTATAAGGTAGATTAAAATGTTGATACCCTTTCTTGGCAAAAGTATTTTTAATGTTCTTAGTACAACTGTTGAAGAAGTATTAACTTCCCTCGAAGCTTAGCTTCACTGGGTGTAACAAAGCTCTCTCTACCCTCAGGTTCAGTCTGTTTGGTGAGTTTTGTATTTGCCTGATTGCTTCTATGACATGGGTTTTTTTTTTTTTCTTTCTTTCTTTCTTTCTTTTTTTAACCATTTGTTCTCTCCTGTATCTATAATTTAACTAAGAAAAGAAAATGAAACACCAAACATTGCTTTTAGCTAGAGTAACAAGCTTAGAAATTAAAAAGTAACAAAGCTCCTACTATTAGTTAAGATGTGATAAAGGACATTTTATAAGAGACACAAGTAAAAGTGAAAGTTGTTTGCCCTCCTTTATTTAGGCTACCACAAGCAGAGTGATGGCAGAACCATTAGGAGTTTCTGAGTCGTTTTTACTTAGTGATTTATACACTACTTTGAGAATAAGTTATAAAGAATGATTTCCAACATCATCAACGGAGCTTAAGTTCAGACCATACCCAACTTTGTGAAATGCAGTAGTAAGCCATTAGAGAGCATTTGAACTTTTTTTGGATAGCAATTTATTTAAAGGGGACACATAAATGATATGCCAGGAACATAGGATGTTGTTCTCTGCATGAACCAGCACACTGGGCCATAGGAATGGTCCTAAACCAAGACAGCCAGTAACTTAACTATACATGGAAGTGACTATGGGCCATTAACAGCCTCTTATTGTTTGTAAAACTGGCAAAAGAACAATATTTTAATCCCAATTGGCTTTTCTTTTCCATTCTATCATCCTCTGACAAGTTTGTAGCACCTATCCTTCCTGTCCATGGCAATGGCATTTGGGGGGCCAGGCTAAGAGGAAGTCACTCCCATGTACAGTGAGGTTCTTGCTACGATGCAGGGTAGGAACCGCCCTGTTACTACTGGGCAACTTTACTCAGAGTAATAACCCCACAGCGTCCATGCTTCTCATTAAAGAAGTCACTGTTTAAGAAAACTTGAAATTTCTCCAGTCCTATAGTTTATATTTGACAGAAGTTTGAAATCTCTCCAAATTGACACAAATCTAAATATCAAAAAATATCTCCAATACCAGGTTGTTTAACTAAAGTCAACTTTCCACAAGTGTAAATAATAATTTTTTTTTATTAACCATGTAGGAGGCATAACTGAATTATCTTTGTGTAGCTGTAAAAAATATCACAAAATGATTGTCACATGAAAAGGGAATTGAAGAGCCTACAACCCAAAAGTATAGGGAAAAAAATGTATTGCACAAATGGGTGAGGTAGGTAGTTAGTAAAAATAGTATGCGGTTCTGAATTTTGTCATGTTTGAAGTATGTGTCAACTTAAAAAAAAATGCAATTGGTATGTTCTCATTCTAAATCAATAGCCACTTGTATAATTGATTTTTATCTTATAAGTTCACATTCATTTTCTTAAACAGAGCCTTCCAACTTGTATAAGCATCTGATGTTGTAAAAACCTGAATTTGCCTAGAAATTATGGGGAAATATTTGGATGAAGACTTTCTATGAACCAAACATCATAACATGGGAAATAAGCATTTAAAAATAATTACTAATCCAGTTCAGCTTCCTTAAAACAGTCATAGGAAGAGTGCAAATCTGAGTACAGTGGTGCAGTCCTGCGATCCCAGGAGGCTGAGGCAGGAGGATCACTCGCGGTCCGGAGTTTGAGGCTGCAGTGGGCAACAGAGCCAGTCCGTTTCTTAAAAAAATAATAATAATAATAAATTAAAAAGCGTGAACAAAGCCTTCTTCATTTGGCATACAACTAGACACTCAGTATCCGTCCAGCATGGCGGGCCTCATCCAGTTCTGTGTTCTAACACCTACTGGCATGTATGCACCCAATCTGGTTAAAGCAGTCTCTTCCCAGTGTTCTGCATGTGCATCCTAACCAGGCCCCCTTGAGATGACTTTCCGTCCTTGGAGCTAAGTTATGCTTTTCCTATTAATATGCTCCATGTCTCCCAATCCTATTCATCCTTCAAGGCCCATATTCAGTCAGAAGGCTAATTGTCATCTAGCCCACAGGTCATCTCCCTGACAGAGTGTGGAGTAGGGAGAAGGGATTGATTCAGAAAGTATTGGTCCCACTTTATATTTAAGGAAGTCAAACCTAAGGAAATTAACAGCATATTTCATTTTACGTGATAAACAATGGAGATGGAGGCACTATAGGCACTTGGTAACTATAGGGCAAAAACTAAAGGACGAATCCTAACTTGTCTATTTTTAAAGAGAAAGGGGTGTCACTATGTCTCCCAGCCTGGTCTCAAACTCCTAAGCTCAAGGGATCATCCTGCACCAGCCCCTGAGTAGCTGGATTTTAGCCATGAGCCATCACACCCAGCTACACATATTCATTTTAATGGAATAAAAAGAAAGAACCGGATCATTGCAGATTTCATGACATCACTGGGTTATTTACTTCCAAACCTATTTATTAAAAAAAAAAAAAAACCCTCTAATTTGCATAAGCCATTTTCATGGGATTCCATTAAATGCCACTGGTAACTCTTATTTTTCAGTAATATAACATCTGGTTAATCTATCAGCACATTGAATATTGACTGTGTGTAAATCAAGCCTGTTGTGTTAGGAAAAATGGTGGAAATAATTCAGAATGGTGGGATCTGCTTTTTCTTTGTTCCTCTTTGAGCAAAGTTCTGTAAGAAATAAATGAGCTGAGACTACGATTAGACACCTGGAAGTGGAGGATTAGGAAAGTAAATTGGCTGAGAGAGATGTACACATATGACCTGGAAGCAAAGTTGAGTGAAATTCTCAGATTTGAGCCTTAGAGAGTTGAAGAAGTCCAGTTGTCTCTGTCATAAACAGAGGGCATATCGGCTCTCTCAGTCATCCTGAGAGATGTAGAATGTCACATTTTGCACTGTTTGCTAAGAGGTAGAGTACTGGAGTCCATGGACTATGCTAGGGAATACCATTATAGAGTAAACATGTATGTGGATGTTGGGTAGCCAGAGACAGGCTATGGAAGACATAATTAATTTGCTACCAAATATATATCTTCATCTTCTTTTTTACTATAAGAACCCCGCTTTTATTTGGGAGAACATTGTGTCAAAATAAACTACTCCTCTTTCCACATTCTTCTGTCCTTAGCTAAAGCCCAAAAGCGTAAAAGCGTATGCAGAAATCACTAGATGGGGCTTCCTGGAATCCTTTCAAAATGAGTACAGACTCTTCTGACACATGACTTTGGTCCTTTCTTTTTCCCTTCCTCTTCTTCCTGCTTGGAACATGGATGGGCATGTGAAGTTCGTGGAATCATCTTATGCCTATCTGTGGAAGGCCATCCATGAAACTCGTCAGAAAAGTAAATGCTGAGCCTGGGTCCCCCATGGTGTTCTACCTGCTGGGGAAGCCTGGGCTCCCCGTTCCCAGACTTCTCCATGAGCACACCATACCACTTAAACCTCTGGAGTTTGTGCCACTTGCAGGCCAATGCAATCCTAACTGTTACAAAGAGCATTTCTTCCTGCTTTAGTTTCAGTGAAGAGTTTATGGACCAAGGAAGGGAAGAGAGTAACACAGTTAGTTACAGCTGTGTACTTTTGAGAAAGGAGCTGGAAGCCTGCCTCCACAACAAGCTGAATCCAGGAGGACCCTCCAGAAACCCCAGGCAAATGTGGAGATGTAAGTGAAGAGGGGAACTCTTGCTTGGTTTCTCCTGTACTCAAATGAATCAGAGATTATTTTGCCACTACCAGATGTTTAACTTAGAGGAATGCTCAGGTAAACATAGCAGCAGGGAAGGAGGGTCATGAAATTTTACTCCAATTTAAGGTAAAAACACACCTGCTCTGACATGATTAGGGGGCATTTTCATTCTAGCTGGAGTACTTTGCATTTGTTCAAGCGAATTGATTGAGACCTGTTAAATATGAATCATTTGTTGTAGGCATAGATATTACTGAAATACTCAATGCCCAGAAAAACTGAGAATAAAATCAACTTTCCCTCTTTCCAGATTATAAATAAATACACACACACACACACAAATAAAGTATTATGTTTGCCGTGGTACCACATGGAAAATCTATAATGAAGTTGATTATTCGTGCCCCATGCTGTGTGTTTCCCTCTGGAAATGTCCCTGTAAGAGTTAAATGAAGCTGGAGCCACATACCGAAAACCTGATCGCAACAGCTGCAGTCTGAGCCTGTTCTGCAGAAAAGAAAGAAAATAAGTTTTAATTAAATTGTATTAATTGGTTTAGCTGATCTGGAAATAGAGTAAGGGCTGTGCTCTAATTTTGTTTTTTTGGCTCCAGTCCACTTGTCCCTGACATGAAAATAAAGGAATGAAGCAATAAAATGCCTCGAAATGCCCTGATTGAGACTTTTAAACTGTCCAAGGTTAAGGAGTGATGCTATCTCTGAGATGAACTGAAAATTCTGTTGCCAACTTGGAGAAGTCAGAAGTGCAAGGAAGAAAAGAGGAGTGTGATTAAAAACCCTGCTTCCTTAAAGCTCTGCAAAGCTGCAAAGAAAAGGCAGGCATTCTTCCCATAATAGTGAGCACTTGTTATAGAGAAAAGGAGAAGGTTGTGAAAGCATCAGGGTATAATGACCTTATTTCAGGCCACTCAGCGTAAGTTTTCGTATATAAGGTAACTGGAATTTGTGAGTGTAGCTTAACAGTTTGATATCATTATGTACAGAATACATTTTATTACACTTCAAATCATATTGTAACCCACCTCCCATGCCTGTACTGCAGCATTTCCTATCAGTTTTATTTAACATGGAAATTATTTTAAAAGGCATAATGCTAGCACAACCTATATTTTATGTTTCCATGTTCCCAGAAGCTAAAAGTTTAAATATAACCACAATCACCAGAAATTTGTCATTCAATGGCAAAATTCTTTGTCATACAGAAGACACCTGATAAAGCATGGCTTGAACTTTGCTGTCTACAAAACATGTATTTAAAACATGTGGGGAAAAAGCCATATGGAATGAGTTTTGCTATAGACTGAATGTTTGTAGCCCCCTCCCACCTTCATCTGTTGAAGCCCTAGACCCCATTGTGGCGATATTAGGAGATGAGGCCTTAAGGAGGTGGTTAGGGTTAGAAAAAGTCATGAAGTTGGGGCACTCATGATAGAACTGCTATAAGAAGAGACACCAGAGAGCTTGCTTTCCCTCTTTACCACATGAGAACATGTGAAAACACAGCCACATTCAAGCCAGAAAGAGCCCTCATCAGAACCCAATCATGCTGGTCCCCTGATCTGACAAGTTCAGCCTCCAGAACTGCGAAAAAATAAGTTTCTATCATTTAAGTTGCCCAGTCTGTGATATTTTGTTACTCCAGCCTGAGCTGACTAACATAGAGCCAATGGGGAAAATGGGTAGATATTATTTATAAGCAAATGTTTGCAGGATTGAGATTGTGTGACTTTTGATTCTAAGCCATGACTGGGCTCTGAGAGTGTCTGATTGTTAACCTGCAACTGCCCGTCCTTCCTACATTCCTGCATGGTGAAGCATTTTCCCCATAGCGACAACTTCTGAAAGGAAACATTCTAAATGCCCATGACTCAGGCAGGCTCTAATAGTGTATTTCCCATCTGTCTTGTATACTAGAACAAATTGTGTCTCCAGAACTCGAATTGTGTCTTTAGATAGAGTTCTATTAGCTATTTCTCTTTGTTGGAAGGTCCACATGGTCATGTTTCAGGAATTGTGTCCAAATCACGACTGATCTCCTGTGAAAGTGGACTCAGCCTCGAGGTAGAAGCAGAAGTTGGAGGGGACACAAATGTAGCAAGAGCCCAAGACATAGTTGGGTAGATAAACTTGTGTGGGGCAAAGCCAAGAGTAGGAGGGAAAAGGTAAAAAACATTGTCCCATAATTGCCATCACTTTCCTCGCCTGGCTCTACTCGGCCATTTATATGAATCCTTCTCCCTCTTCCTTGAGCTTCTTCCTAACCCAGATGCACACATCCATTCCTAGATAGTTTTAAAAATTCAAATGTCTGGTTTCAAAAAATTCCAACACATTAAGCATTATAGACATGTTCTTCTGGGTGCAACTCTTGATCCTTTCCCAAATTATAATTGCTTCTTTCTCCCTGGTAAGGCTGGTTTAAGGTCAAAGATGCACAATTCCATTCCCCCTTAACCACAATCTACAGTTCCTGAACCCTCTCCTCAGGTGAGCCCCCAGAGGGAGAAGTTGGGAAGTCATCACTCCCCTCTGTGTGGCCTCCTTAGATACTGATGGTCAGCATTAGAGCCCTTTAAATATGGCTTGTCTTACGGAGTGGAGAAAACATCTTCAGTGTTGCATCTCATTTTCCTTCTTCCTGGGGTATAAATCTTTATAGGAGAGTAAAGATCTCTTCCAAATACACTTGGGACAGTTTTCTAATTCCAGGATGAATGTTTTACCTTCCAGATCATTGAGTCTTCAAAAAGCAGATGAATTAAAAACTCAAATGCTGAGTCATCCACAATGATCCCATACCCTGTAAACTCAGGTAAATATTTTGTGCTGTGGAGTGATGACATCTCAGACTTTTCTTTTCCCTCTTTTCCAGGCAGGCAGAGGTTGGGGGGTTCAGGGGGTGGAGGACACCTAATAAACATCATTGTATGGGAGATATTCACAAAGTACTTTAGTGTTTCATATTCATTTTAAAAGAAATTTACTACTTTGTTATAAAAAGAATACCTTCATGCACTGGTTGGCTATTGCTATGTAACAAATTGCTCCAAAACTCAAGCAGCTTAAAATAACACACTTTCATTATTATCTCACAGTTACTGAGGTTCGGGATTTGGGACACAACTTGTTTGGAGTCTCTGCTTCACATTCTCTAATGAGACTCCAATCAAAGTGTTCCGTCTCATCTGAAGGCGTGACTGAGGAAGGATCCATTTCCATACTCAGTTGGTACTTCCTGGCAGCATTCATTTCCTTGAAGGTCATCAGACTGATTCCCTATTCATTGTAAGTTATTGATGACGGGCTACCCTCAGTTCCTTCCCCAGTCAGCCTCTCTCAGACTGAAGCTTGTTTATTAAAGCATGAAGCCAAGAAGATGACAAAGCAAGTCTGCTAGCAGGATGGAAGTCACAATCTTCTGTAATCTAATTATGAAGCTGATGTCCCATCATCTTGGCCACAGCCTATCACTTAGAAATGAGTATAGCTGGCCCTCAAGAAGAAGAGATTATAAGGTATGAATAGTAAGGGAAGGGGGTTATAAGGGAGCCATCTACCACACTAATCATTAAAGAAATTTAAAAATCAAGAAAAATTAAAAGAAGGCTATCAGTGTAACAGTCGATCATCCTCATTTACCTTGCTTCTTTTCTTTCCAGTTTTGCTTTCTACAATTAACTTAAACAAACAAACAAAAAAAAAAAAAAACGTAGTTATCATCAGATTCTATATAGTGAAGTCTGTTTTTTAAAAAAAGTTACCATGATAGTGTATTTCCATATTATTTTGATGTTTTCTCTTTAGAACCATAAATTTTAACGGTTGCCCTAAGATCCTTCAGATGGTTTATTATTCTTCATTAAACATCACTCGGTGGTTGTTATTTTCTAGTTATATTTCTGTTACAAATAGATACACTAAATATCTTGTTGTACTTATCTTTTGTTCCTACAGTTTGGAATTCCTTTATAATGTGTCCTCAGAAATAGTATGTAAAAGTTAAGACTCTATTAAAGACATATAAATATTCTGAGCAGTTTACAACTTTTCTAGTGTTAAAATATTATGGTGGCAGTTGAGAGATCGCCCCTTAGACAGGCTTTCAACATAAGGAAGGTCTTGAAAGAGAGGACAGGTGATACCTCAGGACAAAGACAGTGAAAATATAATGATAGAGAGAATGGAAGCAAGTGAGAGGCAGAGATTTGGGCAGGACATCAGTTGGCATCAGAAAGTCTAGTTAGATGGACCAGATAATCATCGACTTAATGAAGAGATAGTGGGTGGGATGCCAAAGTGTTAGAGAATGGATAAGAGAAATTAAGATAAAGGAAGACTATTAAAAGGATGAGTAGATGATATAGGTAAATACTCAAGGATGACTAAATATGTCAGCTCTCCAGCTCCTGATGACAAAGATGGGCACTTGCTCATGGGGAAAGGTCAGAAGACATCTGATAGGTCAGAGGAAGACCAAGCAAGGTTAATTTGATGATGCTGAATCCAAACTGCTAAAATAGTGCTCTTTCAATTTCTCTCAATAATAAAAGGACTGTTCTCAATGTCTGTAATTCAGCTGAGCCAATTGATGGAATTTAAATGGAGAGTCAAAGAATGAGGGGTTAGGGAGTGATGCTGAAACTTTTAGCAAGGATCATTTTGTATAATGGGGACAGAGAGACTGCCAAGAGAAAAAGAGATTGCCCAAAGGAGGATGCAAAATATTATGAATTCTAAATAGAGAACTGAGAATTATGTAATTTTTAAGAAATCTAACTTCAATTAAGTTCTTGTATAAAGTCTAAAGGCTTTTTCTTTTTTTACTTTGAAGGATAAGAAAAGAAAGAAAATGTATACCCAGGTATGTGAGTTTTGCACAAAATATTATTATGAAATTTGTCCCTTAGCAAAAGAAAGAGAAACATCTTACCCTGTGTTTAGGGCTCAGATGGCAAGTGTTCTGGCTTAAAACATAACATGAATCAAAAATAACTATATATTAGTCAGCATAATCTAGCTAGAATAATAATTGAATTTATTAACTTCATTTCCCTCAAATGAGCTAAAATCATTGTAATGATACTGCCCACTTCTTTCTGAATGGATCTTTGGTAGAGGAAAATAAAGCACTAAGAAAGAATCCTCCCTATTTCCTGTGACAAGGTTGAGAGGGAAGAACCCTTGAGTAGGCAACCCTGCTTAAGAAGAGCAGGGAAGCATGGTAAAATTGCTGAGCTCAGTTCACAGACGGAGGCTGAGTGTGGGATGCTGGCCAGTGTCTGGATGCTGCTGCACAGACACTCACTGCTACTCTTTCATCTCTCCCCAGGACAGGAAATAGGGGGAACCACATACCTCACCTCAAGTCTAAGAGAGGCCAGTAATATCACAGGTAGAATTCTCCCATCCATCCCAAGGAGAAGAATGTTGACTCATGAGAGTATCCTCCTTTGGACCTAAAACGGGAAAATAAAGAGCAGGGAGTTGGTTCTCCTCCTTTTTTGTACCCCACACTCAAATAAATAAATCTCTTTGTATTGTTTGTAGGAGCTTGTTGTAAGGATTGTTCAGGTCAGCAGAAGTCTGTTTATAGGGGCCTGTAGTAAATACTGCTCAATATGGGACAAGCCTGTGGGTGGGTACACTAGGAAGAAATAAACAGAGCCTCCATAAAATATTCTCCCCAGTCCAGAGGTCAAGTGTAACATATAACAATTCATAGGGAAAACTTAGGCATTATGACAAAGGCAAAAAAAAACTGCTATTCAAACAAATCTGCTTATATAAGCTAGTTGGGTACTGACAGCAGAAATTAAAGTGATACCAACTACAAAAATTAAAGCATAGACTTGTTATCACTTAGAACGTTTAATATAACCACCTAATAAATGTTCTAGCTATACAGCGTGTATTATATAACATGGATAGCACTAAATAGTTAATAGGTAGTGGTGTCCACAGGCAAACCCGTGTCCTTCCATGCCTCTACTTCCAAATATGAATGAGTAAAAAGGAAAATGAATGAAATATTAAACTCACAAGCTTAGAAAGGAAACAACGAAGGAAGGTAACACAAACTGTAGAAAAATACATTTAAGATAAAGGTAAAGTTTTTCTTCCTTTAAGTTGAATTCCTTCTCTCTGAAGCTCCTAACTACTGCTTTAAGAATCAGTAGTACAGATGACGTGAAAGTGACAATCTCTTAAACATCACCAGATTCACTTAAGAGATTACCTAGAATTGTTTACTGCTTTATTTCCAGCACATGGTCTCTCTTAAGAGTGGTTCTGTGCCACCGTGGTCACCCCAGCATCTAGGTCAGTGTCAGGAAGCTCAGTAAAACATTATTCAATGAACACGGGAATAAGTAAATTCTAATGCTCTGTAGTTAACTAAAACACATATATATTCTCGATCCACTTTGTCAAATAAATATTTTGTCAAATCTAATCCTTCTCCTCTTCTCATTCTTAATTTTTCAGGACAGAGAATTCTCAGAATCTAAATAAGAAAAACACATCCATTGTACTTCAAAGCAATCCCATTATACTTTTCCTTACATCTCACCTTGACTAATTCTCACATGCCTTTCAGAAACATGAATAATGTCTTTATGCAATTCATGTAAGGCACAAAAAATAGGTATCATTATTTCTGTTTTAATGACAGATTTTGAGGTTAGGGTGACTCACGAACAGCTGAGCAGCCAGTCAGGAGGAGAAACCGAAATAGAACGGAAACGCCTCCATTTCCACCCCCGTGCACAAACCTCGAGTGCACCCTCCTCCGGGAGATTGAAGCGTGATGTGCCTGTGAGCCGCCGGGAAGCGCAGCTTGCAAGTCACTGAGCTAGGAAGTGTCAGCGCTCTGACTATCCCTGGTGGTGATCAGCACACCCCACTCTCCAACTAGCTGATGAAAGAGAACGCAGAACGCAGAAAAACTAGCTCCTTAAATGTCAAGCTCCTGTTATATTAAGGAGTATGTTTCATTTACCTTTAACTGAGGAATTTTCAGAAATCAACGGCCAAATCATCTGGACTAAATGATTTTCTTTTTCTTCCCAATACATGTAACCTTTAAAATGCAAGCTACTTGGTGTTTTAGACAGGGCACAGCCAGCCTGCTTTATTTTCCAGGAGGGGAAAAATATTTTATGAAATGGATTTCTCTGATTCTTTTCTGCACACAGGAGTAGTGAGTCATGCTTTCATAGCAGCCTTTATAACTAAATTACTTTTTAAACATAATCAATAACAGAATATAGCGGGTGTCAGTCTTTGACCTGCAAACAGATTATTCTTGGAATTCTTAAGGAGCTTGAGCATATTCTTAGAATACTTAAGGAGCTTAAAGGTAATTTTTAAAGTGTGTTTAAAAAATATTAACCTTCAATCTTGCCTCCACAAACAAAATGGCCTTGAGTGGAGGAATTAAGAGTTACATCTGTAATGTGTTTGATAAAGTTAAGATGCACCTCTCCTCCCACCATCCAGTTCAAATAATAATGTTATCCAATGCAAATACTGGTTTCCAGTAACTGGAGTCATTCCCTTTCCTACACCTCTGTAACTGGAGGCTTGCAAGTCTATCTTTCGTACTGAGGCTGCTTTCATAATTCCACTGGGTTGGGTTCTAAGAGAAATTTTATAACTGTTTTCCTCTCCACCAAGCCCTTTGCCAAAGTACTATAGCTTACAGCAACCCACACCTCACAAATATGAGAAAAGGATAGTCATTAAAACCTTTCCTTAATTCATCAAAAAAGTAAATTGTTACTGTTCCTGCTCTCTCCACATTCAGATTCTTGTTTAATTACCTCCCATATCCTAATACCAACGATCCCACTCGTTTGATTTTCTCTGTTGCCCTATCAGTGCCTGCCTTTGTCATTATTATTATTAATTTTACTCTCCCCTGAATTTAAACTCCCTGAGTTGTTTCAGGGTCCCCAATGTCCACCCATCCTACCTCCTCTTAGAAAACAAACATAGAGTACAAAGCAGTCAAGCCATTGGATAGAAGGGAAGGAGCCTGTGAATGAGAGAAACACTTCACCCACAGAATTTACACCAGACACGCTAAACTCACATTTGGCCGCAAAGAACAGCCTGAGTCTGATAGAAGGACTTCAGCCAAAACAGAAGGCCCTTGTGGTGAGACGGCTGATACGGTCAGGCTGGAAAAACCTCTCCACTCCTTCCTGTGGGCACCTGAATTCCACAGGCTTGCAGATGGCAGGAGTTGTTGAATAACAATCCTCAGAGTTTTCTGTGAGCTAGCCAGAGACCTTACATATGGCGTGTAGGTCAGGACACGATGATTTCAGCTCCTTGAGCAAACTCACATAAAATAGGGTGGAAAATGTCTCTAAAGTTTCTAGGGAGCAAAATGTGACACTATTCTAGTGTAATGCAGCAGGTAGGAGGTTGGATTGCTTCCCAGGGCTTCAACAGGCTGTATATTTGATGTGCACAAGAGTCATCACTCTGAAGACATGTATTTTCTTATCCTTTAGACTACTCCAACAGAAAAATTATATTTGGCCCATGGATCCGTTTTTCATGTCCTTGTATCCACACAGAGTTTCACAGTAATTTTTTTTTTTTCTGGAAGCTATGAGCACAGTATGAATCCTGAGAAATTTTAATAATGATATTTTAATTATAATTAAGGTGAGACCTGGCCAAGTCTTCAGTCTTTGGAGTAATTCCATTGCAGGAAACAGAATCTTAAGGCAATTCTTTTCCCTTACATTTTGTCTTGCACAAAGTTCCCTAACCTAAAATTTTGCAAGGCTAATACAACACCAACTGGATACTTTTGTTTCTCCCTGTCTAAAGGAGGTATTTGAGGTAACAAGTAGAAACATCAAAAAATGGCAATGGTAGATGGAAGCCACACCAACTTAAGAATGCAGTGTTAACCTCTAAAACTTCTGGTCAACCCTTAAAAATTCTTATTCTGACATCCACGACCCTTACACACCCTGAAAGTATATACTGAAAAATAATCACATTTGCAAAATGGGTATATGACCCAAACCTAACATCTAGAATCTTCTTATTGAATTCTTACCTCTTGTTAAGGATATGCTGCTAACTTTGCCACCATCAATAATTCTCCTGTTCATTTCAGCCTATTCCCACAAACACTTACTTTTCATTACTTCATTCATTCAACAAATATCCACTACGGGTTGTTATTTTTCAGGGCTTATTCTACATATCAGGAAAAGAATAGTAAAAAGAAAACAATATCCATCTCCTCAAGAAGTGAATGGTTTAGAGGAGGGGGTGGTCACAAACTAGAAATCACATAAACAAGGTAATTTTAAATAGTGGTGATAAATGAATAGAATAATCTAACAAATTAGAAATAACTAGAGGCTCTTTGCCTGAAACAGTCAGGGTAGGGTCTCCGACAGAGAATTCTTTCAATTAATCTTAGAAATATTAGCTGTATTTAACTTTGAGGAATCTAAAAGAAATCATCTCGGGCAGAGTAAACAGTGAGGGCCAAAATCCTCATGATGAAATCAACTGAGAGTGAAGGAGAGAACAATGACCAACTTGGCTGGAAGGAACAGGCGAGGGCAAGGGCACTAGGTGAGTGAGAGACAAGTGAGGAGGCCAGAGCTTCTGGGATGTCTCAGACCCAGAGAAGAAGTTTAGAATTTTTTAAAAATCCAATATGGAAATGGGTTACAGGGTCAACAGAGAAGGCAGAGAACCCAGTGTGGCTGCAACAAGAGTAAGAGAGGAGGTTGGGGCTGTCTGGAGGACAAGCAGAGTGAAGAAACAATGAGTTAAGTGGATCCCAGGTACGTTATTTAAGAAGAACTAAAGAGCCTGTTTATAGTGTAGATGTGGGCATGGTGACAAGGTAGGCAGCAAATATTTTATCTTCAGTATTATCTTCATCAGCTGCTTTAGTGGTATAATAGACTGGATGGCTTAAACAACAGAGACTATGACTCACAGTTCTGGAGGCTGAGAAGTCCAAGATCAAGGTGTTGGCCAATTCATTTCCTGAACAGGGCCTTTTTCCTGGTTTATAGAGGACTGCCTTTTTACTATATCCTTGTATGATGAATAAAGAATTCATTTCTCTTGTGTCTCCTCTTATAAAGACACCGATCTCATTCACAAGAGTTCAACTCTGGAAACACAATTACTTCCCAAAGGCCCCACCTTAAAATACTATCCTTTGGGAATGAGGGTGTCAAGATATAAATTGGGAGGCATGGCACAAACATTCAGTCCATAGCAAAGACTCAGAAGAATGATAATTTTTGGAAATGAGGCAAGAAATGAAAACAGTTTTGCAGGGATGGAGAAAAGATCCAATATTTATTTCTTTTACATTTGAGATAATGCCAGAAGTGCTAAGGGATGAGACCCAAGATAGAGTTCATGTGGTGAATCATCACCCTCCTGGGATCTTTACATACACCAGCCTGAGTATTATCACTGGTGGAAAGGCCCAAGGGTAAAGAGTTACAGGGCCAAATATATTAAGACAAAGGGCTGACACACTTTCTTGAGACACAAGTTGCTTTGTATATTGCAATAAATGACTACTGTATGCCAGAAATTTAAATACATGTATTCTTGCCCTTGAGAAACTTACTATCCAATGGGGAACCAGGAACATAAATAGATAATTTCAGATACTTTAGTATATTAAATACTTCTTTTTTGGTTTAGGGAATGAACCTTCACTAGTCCCCATGTGTTATTCTAGGATGAATGGATAGAACAGATGAAAGGTAGACAGATATAAAGAGAATACAGTTCTCATTATAGTCCTGCCCTTCATTTATTCACAAATATGTATTGGCATTTATTCTGGTCCAGGCACAAGTCTAGGTTTTAGAAATACAATCATGGAAAAGACAACCATGAGTACTGGCACCATGGCCTAGTGGAGGCAAATAATCATAAAAAATAATTTAAATAACAATTGTGATAAAAGAGATGAAAGATAAACACAAGGTTTCCCTAAGGGCATATATTGGGCTGAACCTGGCCTTATCTGGTAGAGTCTGATGAGGAAGTACGTTTCAAGCCTAGACTTGAGGGGTAGCTGTTTGCAACTCAGGAAATCATAGGAATTAAAGAATTAGTACAAAGAATGGTAGACACTGGACTGAGAAGAAATTTGGCATGATAGAGACAGAAAGAAAATGGCATGACAAGGAAGAGGTGAGTGAGGGAGAGGAGGGTGAAAAGTGGGCAGAGGCCAGATATGGCTGAATTCAGAGGTCATATCAACAATTGTGACTTTACCTTAAGAACAATGGGAAGTCACTGAAAGAATACAGAGGTGGGCCACATAGTTGGATTTGCATTTTAGTAAGGTCATACTTGCTATTTGACGGAAAAAATTGAGATGATTGGAAATTCTACAAATGGTTTGATGACAACTCAGACCTAGAGGTATAAACCTCATCAAGGCTTTCAAGACTTGGGGCTTAATCTGTTTCCAGACCAATTTCAAACAACTGCACAGGGAAACCACGTAGGGAAATTAGATTATTGTTGTTTCCTAAACATATTTGTTGGCTTTTAGTCTCCAGACATTGTTTTGCTTTGTTTCCTCTGTTTGGAAAGATCTCTGCCTCAAGCTTTATTATTCAGTTCTCATCCACTATCTTGAAAGTCAGTTTTTTCATGATGATTTTATTGGTTCTCATAAGTGAATCTAATTTTCTCTTTCTAGTGTTACAAAATTTATTTGAGAATCTGGAGCAAAAAGTTGAGTTTATAGTCCTCAAAGGCCTTTCTAGGGTTTTAGCATACCAAGAGCTGGTAATACAGGGCACCTCTCTGGAGAGCACTGAAATAATGCAATCCATAGAAGGAGATGATTGGGCCAATGAGGGAAGGTGAAAAAAGGTTAGAGCCTGAAAAACAGTAAAAGACTAACAGATTTTGTCAGGTAGGATTCGATTTCACTGTGAGAAACAGAAAGCCCCAGATAACAGTGTCTTAGACAAGACAGGACTTGATTCTTCCTTCTTAGGAAAAGTCCAGAGGTAGGTAGTCTCAGGACCTAGGATATTTCTGGGAACCCACACTCCATCTATCTCCTTGCTCAGCCAACCTGAATATGTGACGTCCATTAGATGTTCGAGGATGGTTAAAGATGGCTGTCTGGCTCCAGTCATCATCTCTGAAGTAAGCCAGAAGGAAGAAGGAAGAGAATAAAAAAAAAGCATCCTCCTACCCCTTAAGAACATGTTCCTGAAGTTATACACAACACTTCTGCTGTTATATAATTGGCCAGAACTTAGTCATAGAGCTACATATAGTTGGAAGGGAATGGTAAGGTGGCTCTGTGCCCAACTGAAAAATGATGTCTGTTGCTAAGGTAGATGAGGGCAACATACATTGAGAGAGGCAGCTACACATCACTGTCACAGGGCCTAAAAAGTATAGTGAGGCTCTAAACAAAAAAAAAAGAATTCTAGGGATCAGGATCTCAGAATCTCACTGCTAAAGATTGCAGTGAATAATTCAAGAGGTTGACCATAGATGAGAAACAATCTCTGGGGTAATTCCTGGTCAGTATTGGCTTTTTTAGAAGTGAGGATAAAGACTGCCAGGTATAAAGAGCAAGGCTAGGCAGGACACCCTGACATGTCATAGCATCATTTACTATTTGTGTGGTACTTACCACTTCTTTTTAGAAAAACTTCCATAATTAGCTAGAAAACTCACCTTTGAAACTTCTGCATGTCTAAAAGAATGCTTCACTCACATGGAATTGTTTACTGGAAGTGAGTACTTTCATCATAATTGCATGGGGGCAACAGTCCTGTAGAAGAGTTAACACAATGGGAAAATCCCAGGTGAAGTCTCCTTTGGAGGAAGCAAATCTATGCAGACAAAAATTAGACTTGTGGTTCTTAGAGCTGGAAGCAGGTGGAGATATGGGGAAGGATTGCTAATGAGACTGGGTTTCTCTTTGGGGTGATGACAATTTTCTAAAATTGATTGTGATGATCATTGCACAACTCTGTGAATACCACTGAATGGTACCCTTTAGGTAAATGGTATGTGAATTATATCCCAATAAAACTGTTATGAGAAAGAATAGGTAGAGCTAAGTTTTCATCCACTACCTTGAAGGCAGTCTCTGTGCCGTGTGATCCTTTTAAAGTCATGTGAGTATCAGTACATGATTCCTGGAGTCCTGAAAACTACTGGATTCTCCCTGAGCTGTTCTTGCTTGAACCTTTTAGGATATATTATCAAAAAATTAAGAAAGAGAATGAGCTCAGGTCCCATGGCCTTTAAATATGGGACTTTTGGAGCAGGCGTTTGGGGCATGGTTGTAGGGGAAGTATCCATGGATGACCCCAGATCGCAACCCTTCTAAAGTTGTATGCCAGCTGTAAATATGTACGTAGTTGAATTATTCTGGGACAAGTCATTTTAATCATAATCTCAGAGCAATCTATTTCCTCTCCCACATTCTGCCCCCAAAGGAATGAAGTTTTAAAAAACTTGAAGTGTAGGCCACATGAGTAGGATCTTGCCTATACTCCCAGAACTCTGGGAGGCTGACGCAGGAGGTTTGCTTGAAGCTAGGAGTTTGAGACCAGACTGAAAAACATAAGACCCTATCTTAGAATTAAAAAAAAAAAAAAAGACACTAGCCAATTAGTCTGGCATGGTGGTGCAGACCTGTAATCTCACCTATTTGAGAGTCTGAGGCATGAGGATCCCTCGAACCCAGGAATCTGAAGTTCCAGTGAGCTATGATGATGTTTCTGCACTCCAGCCTGTACAACAGAGTGAGACTCTGTCTCCAAAAAACAATTTGAAACACACAATTCAGTGTTACAATCTCACTTCTTAATTTAAACCTACTTGGTTTCACTAATTGGGGGAGAAGTGGAAAGAGGACAAAAAGGGAAAGGGAGGAAAGGAGAGAGAGAGAGACTGACTCATTCCCAAATTCTGCAAGGAGGAAACAGCATTTCCTAAGGCACGATCTAAATGAAACCTGCTAGAGCAGGGTCCACTGATTGAATATACTTCTTGTCTCTCTTTTTCCTGTGATCATTTTAGGAGAGGGTATGGTTTACAGGGATAACTATCAGCTCTGACAAAGTAATAAAATAAATGAGAAAGCCACACTTCATCTAAACACTGCAGATCAAGGTTAGCCCTCCTCGCCCTTTCATTGAAGATGCCTGCCGCATGAATGATTCATGGTGAACCATCAACTCAGTACAGTCACTCCGCAAGAACACCAAGGGTTTGCTTACACATAATTACTCAGAAATGAGTAGGAGAAAATCCCTGTCTCGGATCATGGGAGATAATGGAATTCCAACTAAGGATGCCTTGGCAAAGTAGAAGTACTTTCCCTTGGACCTTTGAAATCCTTAATGAGTTGAATCATGTCAAGTAACAAAATAAACAAGGATGAGAAACATCAGTTGGGTTTGGTCCAAAGTCTAGCCTGCTTAAGACTAGGCTTCCCCCATCACTGCTTAAACATTATACAGTTTTCTATCAGCCAAGCCTGTGGTTTTATTTCATTTTTTTTTCTTAAATCAGATTTCAAAAGCCAGGCACTCGCTGATAGTAATTAGTAGGCATGGGTTGAAGTTTATGCTTGCTGTTCTTTCCAGGCATGCATAATTTTTGTGAATAGAAAAGAAAATCCAATTACTCTTAAATCCAGCCAGTGTGGATCATCTGCTGTTGTGTTAGATCTTTAGAAATGGTTCTTAACAATCGAAAGGAAGACATATGGTACTTAAGAACAGCATCTTGTAACCTTGTTTATAATATTAAGAAAAAAAAAAACCCAGTTCTGTGACCATTTACATCCTCCTTTACAAAAACCTGACCAAGAAATATGGAACCTCTAACACATGTGAAGTAGAGACTTATTCATATCATAAAGAATTTATTGGTGACTTTATTTCTAGAGTCTTTCTTATATTTTAAAGGATTCTCTTAACAATGCTTGGCTTGAAACTATCCAGGAACACTTATACAATATAAACGAAAAACATCTGACACAATGTTGGAGGACCCAGATTCTTCAAATCAAGGAAGGTAGGAATTTATATTCAACTTTACCAAGGTTGGGTCTACGACGCAAGATTCAGCAAATTAGATTAGCTTAGTAGTTAAGTTACTCCTTGAAAAGTTGGTTAATGTTAGGAATTTCACTGATCTCTGGATTTCTGAGAATGCTTTAGCATTGCAATAGTAGATACTAAATAGGATTTTGGTAATAAGAGATACCTTTTACCATTTGGATTAATATTTTTAGGTCATATTTTTCTTCAGTATATATTTATCTCTAAAGAATAAATACGACATGAAAGGTTAGCCACACTAAAACTACTTTTATCATTTTTGCTCACAGAAATTTCTTACTACAAGTGAAATTTGAAAAAAAGAAACTAGAAAAGTTCCGATTGATACTTTTAAATGAGCTTGTATCAGCTTCTGGTATGAGCGTTCTCCACCACCTCTGACATATGGGGCCTACACCCTATTCCTTTGAGCCACAGGCGCCGCCCACTTTGCATTTTTTATTAATTTTTGTTACCTACCTTAGGTATGAACAGATATGAGGTGTTCTGATGACTTCATGTCACAGATTAGCAGAAAGGCAACTCCCAGGAGGATTGTAAGACCCTGTTTGGCTTCAGGGAATTTTCTACTACCTGTGAAAAGACATTGATTATGGACAGTTCTGTGAAAAGACATTGATTATGGACAGAACTCTCCAGTTACAAAAACGTTTGTTTCTTGTCTGGATAATAGTTTGGTCATGTTTCTACAGCAGGACTAACAGACTCTGACACTTACCCAAGTTAAGTCCAAATTTCTTAACATTGTTCACCCAGCTCCCACCATGGGACTTCCCTGTGTTCATTTTACCTCCTCCTGCACGTCAAAACCCACCTTCTGTTGTAGTCAAGAAATTTTTTTCCCTGCATGCAGGCTGATTTTCCGCCAGAGCCTAGGCTATCCCATACTCATTCATCTTTTTGTACATCCAATCTGTCATTCCGTGAGAAGCATCCTGGGTCAGATACTGCACTGGGCATCCTGACAGCAGAAGAGAGGATAATGAACAGCCCTTGTCTTTGAGGAACTTACAGTTTAAGGTAGAACACGAACATGTAAACAAACACATGAAGTAATGCAATGAAGGAACGGAAATCAAGGTTAATTAAAGAAGAGACTTATTTGGAAGACTAACATAATAGAAGAGGTAATAGTTGATTTTAACCTTGAAGGATTTGGGTTTTGTCTAATAAGGTTTTTGATGTCTAGTTACAGGCCTTCAAAAATACTTGTTGAATGAAAGAGCTAATAAAATAATAAGCTAGATTTTGGGGGTTTGTTTTGACATACTTTTTCTTCCCCAGTTCTTACAACAGCCTTCTGAAGTTGGTAGGGCTATTAATGCTACAGGCCCAAAGGAAGTTGACCCAGTAAGTGGAGGATCTGAAACCACATCTATTCTTCTGACTCTGAGGCCTTTGTTCTTTCTACTCTGTCTTTCTACCTCCCTGACTGTTCTTTTGAATTTCCTGATGTTCCCATCACAAATAAACTCAGAGAGGACACTCAATAAATATTATTTATTGATATAGAGAGAGGCATATAACTTTGACATCAAAAGGTTAATACAGATTTCCCAACCACTGTTTGCGCTTTTGAATTTCCTGACTCTCCCATCACAAGTGAATGGGAGGTTAAGTAATAAGTATTACGTATTGATAGAGAGAGGCATATAACTTTGGATGTCAAAATGTTAATACACATTTTCCAATCACTCTAACAGCTCCTACATGGGGCCTTTATCCTTTCTTAATGTGGCTCCTTGCCATTTCTCTGTCTTTATATGCCCCAAAGCTGGGATAACTGCTTACTTATAGGAAAACAAGAACATGTGAACTTCAAGCTGCCAATGTGCCCATAATAAAGAAGCTCACTCCTGAGCCGTGGTCAGAAGTGTGTTATGAGGGGAAGACAAACACATATAGGAATTTCTCAGAAGCCACTTATCTTTTAGGCAAATAATACCAAACACTATACAAGCTTTCTCTGTAGTCCTAGTGCATGGTGTGAGAACTTTTGATTTCACAAATGCTACTTTCAGAGGTTCAAGGCCACAGCAGGGATCTCAATTTCCATGGCTACATTAGCAGACCTCTCAGAAGTCCTCTTTTGCAGAAGGAACTTAAGTTCTCCTGCTTACTGTCAGTTTTGCTCAGGTCTTTATACTTAAGCATGTGCCAGCTATTCTACAGGCAAGATATGGGGAAGTGATGGAAGCCATGCTCTACCCAAAGTCTTGCTTCCTTTCAGGGATATTCCTAGAAAATTCCATTGACCACTGTGCCTGCAGTGATGAAAGGACATTTCTGGGTGTGCTGGCATATTTCACATACTGTGTTCTCAGATGCTTTCCCTGAATGATTCAGGCAAGGGTAAGCTGCATGGAATTCTGATGTAGAAAATGGGAGAAAGCTGTCTTCTGTTTAAGCATGAGTGTGCATGTTCTCAGCGGGCTGAGTAATGGTGTTCTCAAGGTGACTAGTACAAGGAGAAGCCAGAGAGTAGGAGTCAGGCTTTCTGACTTCAAATGTCAACTCAGACAGAACTATGTGGGCAAGTGAGTTAAATTCTCTGGGCCCCAGTTTCTCATCTGTGAAGCAGGAAATTCGGTGCCTATTTTTGTCCATCTGACTATAACAGTGGGAAAGCTCATGATGTACAAAATCAGCCTGACTATTACTTGTTGAATGTTTGATGAAGGAAGAGCAGGGAGAGATCCAGTCATCAGAGAGTGTGCCTGAAAGAAAAAGAGGATTCAACCTATGTTTAACGCCTGGTGCTGGGGATAAGATAGTAAACAGATGTGTTCTTACCTTTGAGGGCTCACGTGGTAATTTAGGAGACAGAGACTAAATAATTCATTGCACATTTAATTATACAATTAAAATTGTGATAAATATGAGAGAATTATGCATAAATGTATAAGAACAGAATAAGACCTATTCTAGTCTCAAGCAAGGGTTCTGCATGGGAGTGACATTTAAGTTGAGCTGTGAAAGATGAAAGGTAAAGCGTAAAGTGGCAAAAGATGTGGGGGAGGCTTTTTTAAGAACAGGAAGCGCTAAATGTAAAGGTTTGTAAGGCAAGAAGCACATGGCAGGAACATAAAATTGAAAGCAGGAGTTGCGGCTAGAGCGAAAAGAACAAGGTGTTACATGGGGCTGAGAAACAGGTGGGAACCAGGGTATGCAGGGACTTGTCAGCCAAGTGCAGGCCTCCAAATGTTACCTTAAGAAACATGAAAAGACTTCATAAGTTTTAATGAGAATTGCATGATCAGATTTTTATTTTTAATCACACTGTGCAGGGTGGAAAATGAATTACTGAGGCATAAGAGTGCACCAACGGCTGGTTATAGTAGAGCATACCTGCGGTCCCATATACTAGGGAGGCTGAGGCAAGTGGATTGCCTGAGCCTCTTCTTAGGCCAGCCTGCTTGAGGAGACCCTGAAACTTTTGTCCTCCTATGCATATCCCTCCACACTTAATTTTCCCATTTTGTGTTCTTTCCAAATCTCTGCATGATAGGAGAAGATGTAATTATTTTTTGATACAATTTTTTTTTTTTTTTGAGACGGAGTCTCACTTTGTCTCCCTGGATAGAGTGCCATAGTGTCATAACTCACAGCAACCTCAAACTCTTGGTCTCAAGTGATCCTCTTGCCTCAACCTCCCAAGTATCTGGGACTATAGGCACCCACCACAACACACAACACCTGGCTATTTTTTAGAAACAGGGTATTGCTCTTGCTCAGGCTGATCTTGAACTCGTGATCTTAGGCAATCCACCCACCTCAACCTCCCAGAGTGCTAGGATTATAAGTATGAATCATCGTGCCCACTTCTTTTGGATATGATGTTGATGGATGGTCAGCTAGTCCTTCTCTCTTACAGAGTTGTATTCTAACAGCGTTATAAATACCTTTTCTGACCATCAAATATTTATTTATTTATTTATTTTATTATTATTATTATTTTATTGAGACAGTCTCACTTTGTGGCCCTCAGTAGAGTGAGTACCATGGCATCACAGCTCACAGCAACCCAACTCTTGGGTTTAAGCGATTCTTTTGCCTCAGCCTCCCAAGTAGCTGGGACTACAGGCACTCGCCACAATGCCCAGCTTTTTTTTGTGGAGACAGGGTCTCACTCTTGTTCAGGCTGGTCTGGAACCTCTGAGTTCAGGGCAATACACCTGCCTCGGCCTCACAGAGTGCTAGGATAACAGGCGTGAACCAGCACACCCGACCCATCAAATATTTATTAAGGAAATAAAATATAATTATAGACACAATTTAAAGATAGACAGGTAAATAGATAACATCAGTTAATATGCTTTTAGCTTTAGGAAACAGAAATTCCACATAATAAATCCTGAGGGAAAGTGGCTCAAGATTAGTGAGACTGTTGGTTCATCATTTCTTTAAGAACCTAATTATTTTCTTTCTTTCCACTTGACTCTTCTCAGCATTTGATAAACTGTCTCTGGATGCAGCACTCCTAAAATCACACTCTATCAATCTAGAGCCCGGAAAAGGGCTTGCCTTTTCCAGGTGTGTTTTCTTAAGAGAAAAATACCTTTTCTTAGAAGCCCCCAACCTTCAATTCATTTCTCATACTAAGAAATTCACAGGAAAATGAAATTCTCATTGCTTCTAATTTATTAATTCAATTATTTTAAACTTGTTAAGAGTTTCATCCTGGGATTAGAATTGAACACAGATTTTCCTGAAGCAAGAGGCTTTGGCAAGTCCTTAAGTAAAATTTGGATTCATTATTAAAAAAAAGAGGGTAAGATGGCTATTGGATGGCTGAGACATCAACAGTGTCTGCCTCATATATAAAAATTAAAGGTAAATCACAAAACAATGGAGCAAATGAATGTTATTCAATGCATCTTGTCAGACCCGCAGCACCAATATTACCTTGTGAGTCTGTGAGACATATAAATTCTCTGGCCCTACTCAGGAACTATTGAATCATAGTGTCTCAGAGTGAGCACATCAATCTGTGTTCAGGCTGAACAGGTAATTGTGATGCAGAGAATAGTTTAAGAAACATTGCTGTAGGGTTAGAGTAGGTACTAGAAGGTCAAATGACACCAAGCAAGGAGTTGAGAATAAGGGGCAGGACCATGGAAGAGAAATCAGAGCTGGGAAATTTGACAGGCCAATTACAGCGCAGGCCTTGTATCATGCTTGTATGAGAGACATTTTGCAAAGAAGCCATTGGCCATTCTCTAAATCATATTCCCTTCCTTATCTACCAGTAGAACCCATTCTGGCTGCCAGAATAAGACAAATGGACTAAAGATAAGAAAATATTGTACAAAAAACTATATGAAGAAAGCATAATAAATAATTCACTGGGAACAGTGCCCAGGCATGAAAGAGTTTGAATAAGTTTAGACATTGGAAAATAGACAGAGAATTCTGGATCATAAATATGGAAATGAAAACATGGAGTGACTGGAAGACATGCTATTTTACAGATTTAGAATGAGAATTATAGGTTATTTCTCTGGATGTTGCCAGAATACTGATCAAAGAACAGTGATACAGCTGCAAACTGCCAGCCAATAAATCTATATGGAGATTTACACTCCAAATGGGGAATACTTGTGTGAATGTGAATTGTGGGAGAGGAGATAAAAGATTTCTGGTATGTTTTTTATTTATATGAGTACAAGTGGAAGCCACACACCTGCTACAGATGTTCCAGGGCACTGTAAGCCTGGCTTGGAATAGGCTGAAGGATTGTGAATAGGAAGAGTGTGGGAAACAGGAGCAAGTAGCTCATGAAGTTCATGCTACGCAGGCCCAGTGGAAAAGGAAATGCTGGGATTTCCACTGCCTCGGTACATCCCGACACCATAGCCCGCCCAATCTACCCCCAAAAGGGCTGCTTTAGAAGAAAGCAAAGAGCCAAAGGGCAAAACAGAGGCACATGGGGCTTGGGGAAGAGGTGATAATGCTTCTGAGGTAAAAGAGGCTTCCAGCACTAAGAACAGTACCTCTAAAAACTGCCTTGACTAGTTTCAATTCTATTTGAAATGTACTGAATGAATTCAGTACGATCTTGTACTTTGGGGGAGCTTCTTAATCCGTGATTATCAAATTTTATTTTCTATTTTTTGGAGGGAAATCTTGTTTTGCTTTTTAAATAGATGTATTTTTTCATTTCAAAACATTAATGAAGAGGGTATGACTGTTTAGTTCCGTGGGTACCTTGTATAATTCTTAAGTCAGGACTTTTGGTGCGCCCATTAGCAGAATAGAGTTCATTGCACCCAATAGGTAAGTTTTTATCCCACACTTTCCCCAACCTCTTCTTGGTTTCTGATATCCTTTCTATCACTTTGTGCTTCTATTAGCTCCCACTTGTTAGTGGGAACATATGGTGTTTGTTTTTCCATTCCTGAGATACTTCCCGTAGAATGATGGTCTCTAGTTCTGTCTGCATGGCAGCAAACAACATTATTTCATTTCTTTTTATGGCCAAGTAGCACTTAGTACTTAAGTAGACAGTATATGTATTGACATATATATGTCACATTTTCTTTTTCTTTTTTTCTGTTTTTGCAGCAGAGAAAGAAGGATGCAAAGCAAGAACATGGGAGAAATTCATCAAATCTGTCTCCTTGGGAATTTGGAGACTAGAGTTGTTTGGGATGGTTTGGCAAGCAGGGGATCAGAGAATCAGTAATGCTGATTGATTGGGTTGCTTGGGTTAAGGGTGAAATCACCGGGGGCATTTAAACTGCCTGCTTGAGCTGGGCCAGTCAGGGTTGCAAGAGCAGTTGAGTCAGTTGATGGGTATAGGCCAGTGGTCTGGTTGGGTCAGTTGGTCCACTGGAATTCATAGCTTGGAAGTTGTCTCAAAGACCAGCCTTAGATCTCATAAGGGTGATACTATGTATGGGAACAGTTAAGAAAGCTAAGAATCTTTCTGACCATCAGTTATGTGACTCTATATTAACAAGTAATTATAGGAATGATCGGTTATCCATTTATTTATTTTTGGATTTATTTATTTTTATTTATTTATTCTGTACTTTGGCAGAATCCAGGCTCCTACCACAGTTTCCACTTTGTGGCCCTTTATTAATTTTATAAAAGGTGGGTTCAAAAGGACATTATTGAGACAATTGCAAAGCTTCCTTGGGATGTCTAGGAAAACGGTATGTAGGAGCTCACTATATTATTCTTACAACTTTTCTATTGTAAAGGAAAATAAAATTCTTAGGACCACCTCCTCCAATGCCTTATGAAAAAGGGAAGGCCAAGCCTGGAGACTGGGTCAAATCACATCCCCTTCCAAATGAATAGCTGTTACTAATATCATGCAGCATACAGATCCCCATGGAAAACTAAAAGGCCTCACATATCAAGGACTGTCCCCCACACATCATTCAAAAAGTAATTCTTTGCTTAGCTCCATAAACAAGGACATGCAAATTATAACTTTGGGTCTGTAGGCTGTGTCTAGGTCCTAAACCCCTTTAGGATTCTCTAGATACAATATCATGTCATCAGCAAATAGATAGTTCAACTTCCTCTTTAGTAATTTGATGCCCTTTCTTTCTTTCTTTTACCTAATTGCTCTGGCTAAGACTTCTAATACTATGTCAAGTACATAGTGGAAGTGGTGGTGGTGGACACTCTTGCCTTGTTCTAGTTCTTAAGGGGAATGCTTTCAACTTTTCCCCATTCATTGTTGGCTCTTCGTTATATATGGCTATTATAATTTTGAGATATGTTCCCTCTATGCCTAGTTTGTTGAGCTTTCCTACATGAAAAGGTGTTGGATCTTACCAAATGCCTTTTCTACATTCCTTGGGATGATTATGTGGTCTATGTTTTTCTTTCTGTTTATATGCTGAATCTCATTTATTGATTTGCATATGTTGAACCACACTTGCGTCCCTTGGATGAAACTTGCTTGATCGTGAAGGAGTATCTTTTTGATATCCCACTGAATTTGTTTTGCCTCTATGCTCATAAGCAATATTGGTCTGTCGTCCTCTCCTGTGTGTTGTTTCCAGGTTTTGGTAGTGTGGTGATACTCACTTCATAGAATGAGTTAGGGAGAACTCCATCTTTCTCAATGTTTTGGAATAGTTTCTGCAGGATAGATGCTAGTCCTCTTTATGGTAGGAGTCAGCTGTGAATCCGTTTGGTCTGGTGATTTTATTACTGTTCAGAGTCTTTTTATTACTCCTTCAATTTCACTTCTCATTATTGGCCTGTTCAGGATTCCTATTTCTTCCTCATTCAGGCTTGGGAGGTTGTGTTTTTCCAATAATTTATTCATTTCCTCTAGGTTTTCTTGTTTATTTGTAAAGGTTTCCATATTATTCATGGGTAAGTATTTCTGTGGTAACATTTGTAATGTCTCCTTTTCCATTTTCTGCAGTTGTTTTATTTTTGGCTGGGGCCAGGTTTGAACCCACCACCTCCAGTAAATGGGCCCAGCACCCTACTCCTTTGAGCCACAGGTTCCGTCCCTCTCCCTTTTCATTTTCATTGAGAGGATTTGAGTCCTCTCTCTTCTATTTCTTGTTAATCTAGCTTGTGATCTCTCAATTTCGTTTATCATTTCAAAGAACCAACTTTTTGTTTCTTTCATCATGTGTATTGCATTTTTTGGTTTCCATTTTGTTTAGTTCTGTAAGCTTTGCTATTCTTTTCTTCTGCTACCTTTGGGTTTGATTTGTTCTTCTTTTTCTAGTTCCCTTGAATGTCACAGTCAGTTGCTAATTTGTGATCTTTTTTGTCTTTTTGACATAGGTCTTTAAGATTATGAATTTCCCCCTTAGGACTCTTCTGCTATATCCCATAGATTTTGATTGTGTTCCCTTTGTCATTAAGCTTGAGGAATCTTGATTTCCATCTTAATTTCATCATTAGCCCCAGGATCATTCAGTAGCAGGTTGTTTAATTTCCATAACTTTGTTCAGATTTGAGTGTTTCTCTTGGAATTGATTTCTAGTTTTATTCCACTATGGTCTGAGAAGGTACATGGTTTCATTTTGATTTTTTTTTTAATTTACAGAGAATTGTTTTGTGTCCTAAGCTCTGACTAATCTTAGACAATGTCTCATGTGCTGATGAGAAAAAGGTATATTCAGTAGTTTCTGAGTAGAATGTTCTATATACATGTCTGTAATTTGCATTTATTCTATAGTATTTAAGTCCAATATTTCCTTAGTCCTTTTCTGCATCAATGACCTGTCCAGTTCTGCTAGTGGAGTGTTGAAGGACCCAGCAGTTAAGATGCCACTGTTTATTTCTTTGATTAGATGTAGAAGAGTATGCTTTATATAACTGTAACTAGGAGCTCCTCTTAGGTGCATTTATACTTTGGATTGTTATGTCTTCTTATTGATGTGCTCTTTTTGCCATTATACGATGACTATTTTTTGTCTTTTTTAAACCTTCATTATTTAAAGTCTATTTTATCTAATATGAGAATGACTATACTTGCACAATTTTAGTTTCTATTTCATGGAATATTTTTCCATCCCATTACCTTTAATTTGTGTGAGTATTGTGGTGTTGATGTTTCTTGCAGAAACCAAATGTTTGGGTTGTGTTTTGTTTCATCCATTTGGTGAGTCTATGTCTTTTATGTGGGGCATTGAAACCATTCGTATTGAATGTTTGTATTGATAGGTGGCATGCCTTTTTTTTTTTTTTTTAGCATGTTGGATGATACCTTATTATTGTGTTTTCCCTTTTGTGCTATTATTTTATAAGAGCTGTGAGCTATAACTTTTAGGTGTTTTTACACTGGTGGTTAACTTTCATGTGGTTACATTAATAATACACTTTTGAGAATTTCCTGTCAGGTAGGTCTAGTATTGACAAATTCCCTTAGTGTTTGTTTGTCTGGAAAAGATTTATTTCTCCTTCATTTACAAAATTTAGTTTTCAGGATACAAAATTCTTGGTTGGTAATTATTCTTCTAAGGAGACTGAAGATAGTGTTCCATTCCTTTCCAATTTGTAGGGTTTCTCTTGAGATGTCTGCTTTTGCAGTGTTTCCCCCAAAATAAGACACTATCTTATATTTATTTTTTCTCAAGAAGACACACTAGGGCTTACTTTCAGGGGATGTCTTATTTTTATTAAGTATAATACAAAAATCTACATTTATTCAAATACAGTTTAGTCATCTTGTTCTGGAACCTGCCAGGGGGAGCCCACCATGTTGGTGGGGCTGGTGCTAGTGATGCATGAACTCCTTTCTCCTAGCCATTTGCATGATTGCAATAAGATGCCTGCGACCACAACCCTCACTGGCACAAGTGCGAATGGCTTGGAGAAAGGAGCTGTGGCAGATAAAATGTATTCCAGTCTTCCTTACTGCTCCACACTGAAATGCAGGGCATGGCTATGCAGATATGCTGCATAGCCACACCCATCACTAGGTCTTATTATGGGGTAGGGCTTATATTTAGCAAATGCATAGAAATCCTGCTAGGGCTTATTTTTTTTTGGTAGGTCTTATTTTTGGGGAAACACAATAGTCTGATTTTTTTTCCTTGACAAGATACTTGATATTTCATTTTATAGCTTATAGGAGTTCCTTCCACATAACTTTGGCTAGTCTGATGACTATATGTCTTGGTGATTCCCTTTTGCTATGAATGTAGGATGTTTATGATCTCATAGTTGTTTATTGAGCTTCTCATATCTTGATGTCTAAATCACTAGCAGAACCAGGGAAGTTTTGTCTTTTGCTTTTTCTCTTTTACTCTCTGGAATGCCTATGATTCTTATATTTGGGCATTTTATGTAATCCCATATTTCTCATAGATTTTATTCATTTATTTTTCTTTCTTCCTTATGCTTGACTGACTGTGTTAATTTGAAATAGTTGTCTTCAAGCTCTGAAATTCTTTCGTCTGCTTGGCGAAGGAATTAAAATCTTAAAATCTAAATTAACTTTTCATTTCCAGTTCTATGTATTTTTAATGTATTTATCTCTTCAGTAAAGTTTTCATTCATTTTCTGAATTATTTTTCTGGTTTCATTTAGTTTTACATTCTCTCTTGGATCTTATTGAGCTTCTTTTTCCATATTTGGAATTCTTTATCTGTCATGTTAGTATTTTTATTTTGGTTGGAATCCATTGCTAGAGAGCTACTGTGCTCCTGTGGGAGTGTCCTTTCACTCTGATTTTTCATGTGTTTGGAGTTCTTGTGCTGATTCCTTCTCATCTAAAGCAGCTATTGCTTCTTGTTCTGGTATTTTCTTTTGTTTAGATGGTTCTTTTTTGTCTCCTTGCTCTTAAGAGTATATCTGTAACATATGTTGAGTATCTTTGGCTTTGCTTGTGTATACTGATAGTTTTCTAGGTTCTGGTTGGATACTTTGGTCCTCAGTGCACTGGTTTTCTCAATTACTAGTTATTTGTAGGTTGTTGCAGTGGTATACCATGTGAATGGGCAGATTTCCAGTCTTATGTAAACAAAGGAAGATGGAGGTCTTTGAAATCTTTCCTCTTTCTCTTGCCGTGGTCTTCTTAATGGTATGAATTATATTGGGACAACCAGCTTAATCTCTGAGACAGTAGGTGATCCTTAGAAATAAGAGCCAGCCATGCCCTATATGATTAAAGCAGTAAATGCTATAATAGGCTGCATATGTTGTCCTCCCTGACAATAGGTGGTGCTTGCAAGAAAGATCCAACTCTAGTGGTGATTTTGGGGACCTATGACTAGATCTAGCTGATGAAGAGAAGGACTTGGCTATTCCAGATAGTGGATGGAAACCTGAGGCTTTCCAGGGACTCCTTATTCTTCATCACAGAAGAGAGAGTGAAAGAGCAAGGCTGGGCAGAGCTGGGTTGGATAGATCTCCTTCAGGCTTCACAAATTCAGGTACAAGAGCACAAAGGATTTGAGGGTCAGCTCCTTGCAACTGGAAAGAGCCACCAGGGAGGGGGTGAATTGGCCCCACCAAGCCAGAAAGTCTGCTATTGGGGAAGGGACCATCTGGGATTTGTGGACTGAAAGTCAGAAATGGCTTTCACTTTTCTTCCTCTTCCATTGCCCTGTGTATCTCCTTCCCATATGTGGCTGCAAGCAGCAGCCCAAACTACCTGAGCTTACCAGCAGAAGCACTGTAACTTGGGAGGTTCTCTTCCTAGGATCTCACTGTGAACCAAATGTGCAGCTTTCCTATTGAGGGTAGAGTGCTCCATGAGTGCACTGCAGTTTAGACCCACACTACACTCTACTTTTATTTTAGCTTGTATGGGCTCTGTCGCCTCCCAAGATTAGGTCACAAATCTCCCCCCTGTGTTCCTTAGCAACATAACTGAGTCCTGAAGGTATGGAATTTGGCCTGTGGGCCTGTCCCCTAGCTACCCCAAGTTAAATCTTTGACCTTGCCAGGGAGAAGCATGCTTGTCCCAAGTTGTCCCATGGAACACGTAGGCTTAATGTCTCTCCACTCTGGGATATGGCCTGCTCTGCTGGAGCAGCACATGGCAGGATCAACAGGCACAAAACTCATAGTCTGAGTACCACTTGGTATGTTGCAAATATTTATAGAGGAAGGAGATGAGTCCCACTGGTGTGGAAGCCTCAGTGTGAGCAACACAAGGGATACAGCCATTTTGAGAGCCCCAGGTCAGTCATCCCTTATGGCACCCATGCCACTCAGCAGCATTGGTTGGATTGGGGGATGAAGGAAAAGAGCTTCAATGGAAGAAAGTTGACACCCTGGTCCCCTTTTTCCCTGTAGCCTAAAGGAAGCCCATCCAAGATGTCCAAACTCTGGGATCACACAGTTCCCTTGGGACCCTCTTGTCCCTGTGGCCACTGAAGGCTGGACCAAAGTTGGAAAATGTTTATGTGGGGACCAGTGACAATAAAACTAAAGGGCTAAAGCTCCCTGGGAGAACAAAGAAACAATGGATGGAGAAGGAGTACAATGCCTCCACCGTGACTTAGGTCTGTGGTGACAGGGAGCATCCCTGAAGGGACTGGCACTTAGTGTTTTTTCCTCAAGAAGTTCCCAGTTTACTGGTGACTACAGCTTTTCAGCTTATGAGGTTAGAGAAGCTCTCCAGCAGCTTGGGAGCCTATAGTCTGCCAGAGATGTGAAGAAAGGAGAAACAAAACCCTGGTCTACCTTTCTACAGGGCTCAAAGTCCCTTAGGGGTTAATATTTGCCAAAATCTTGCTCTTTCTTATCTGCTTCACAATTTCTTTCCATAGTATCTCTGATAGGTTCTGGCACTTTTCCCCGAGAATTATACTGGAGCTATGTTTCTTCCTGAGATGACTTGTCAACCAATATCTCTAGTCAGCTGTCTTAGCCTTCCCTGCTGTTCTCATATTGACGTGTGCATGAGAATCACCAGGAGGGCTTTCAACATGGCTTCTGATTCAGCACATCCTTGGTGGGATCTGATACTACACATTAAGAACTACTTAACCTTTAGTTAAGATTTTTAAAGTTAAATGACTTTTATAGTTTCTTTATATTTTCCATTTTTAATTTTTTCTGATATTTGTATGCATCTGTGTAAGACCTAAAAGTTACTCCGTAGTCTGGGAATCCTGTGATTACTGGGGGCAGAATACAGCTAGAATAACTCTAGTTCTGGTACTTCTCATGCCAACCACCCAGGGCACTAGTAATATCAGAAGAGCTGAGAAGAAAGACCTGTAGGTATAAAATTTCTTTTTTATTTACCAAATAGAGGAATGAGAGCCTCTTGAAATTCTAGGCAGAAGAGAAGTACAGGAAAAAAATGCAAGCTCTAGCCAAAAATTAGTCTGTGCAACTCTAACAGAGAAGACTGGATATGCAAAGTCCTGGGAATAAAACTAACTAATAATATGTAAAAATTGGAGCAAGTGATGAACCTTAAGTGTATCATAATTTTAAGAAGGAACAATTTTACTAAAGACAACAAAAGCTGAACTGATTGAAAACAATGGGGTGACTAAGAGATGTTTATGTTATAGTCATTTTTAAGTGTTTTTCTTTCATTTAAATGAAAAAATACAGAAGTTAGTCCAAATACTGCACCTGTAAAGATTAGGATTACAGAATAACCATTTAAACATATACACCTTGTTAAAGTTTATCATATTCCAAATATACAAAAATAAAGAAGGAATGTGGAATTTGGGGGGAAATTTGACTTAAATTTAAAAATATTTACCCATAGCCTCACTGTAGAAAAGCAACAAACTAATATTTCACTATATTTTATTCTTTTTTCTAAGCATTTCTTTTACATAATTTTGACATATAATATATATAATATTTTATAATGTGTTTTACTAAATATTATAACATGAGTGTTTTCAATTATCATAAATAATTATTAGCATATTTAGTGTCTACATAGACATTCAGAGAGTGGATGTTCCACAATTTAATTTCTTTTACTGAAGAATACTTTTTTTTCTCTTTTATTTCCCATTCCAAATAATGCTATAGTAAGCACCTTTATCTATAAAACTTTCTCTGTATTTTAAATGATTTTCTGTGGAGAGATTCCCAGATTTAGAATTATCCATCTCAGACTTGAAAATTCAGAAGACCCTGTCCACAAATTATCAAATTATTTTCCACAGAAGCTATAACATTTCTTTCTCCTGCTAGCAGTATGCTATATCCAGTATTAAGGCTCCTGATTTTTGTTAATCTCTGCCAATTTGATAAGCAAACATTTAGTTCTTATTTTTTTTTAATTTGCTTCTAGTTAAGGAAATAAATTGTTTTTATGTTGGCTAACAAAATGTGTTTTATATGCATTTCCAATGATTTCTAATTCCATTAACCTTCAATTTAGATACTTAACATTTATTTATGAAAGAATATGAGTATACATTTTTGAGAATCAATACAATCTGAAAACAAAACATGTCACTTGGTATAGGAGAACCAAATGTAATATGTAGAATAACTAATACCTTCACATTTTCACCTTTAGAGCCTAGACAGATCAGTATTATGTTTAAGAAAAATAATTTCAAAGTAAAAAAATCATTGTGTTAGGAAAAATGATATCATGCCACCAGAATCTTTCCTAGCATAAGCTACACATAAAAGATGTGGCAGGTTTAAAGACCATCACCCTTAAATGGAAGAGCATAGCATCAAATGGCTTAGTTTTTTTTCTCATGTAATCAACCTGTAAGTAGGAAGAAAGCCAAGTATTCAGTGGCAAACGTCCTAAATAACTAACTGCCCCGCCATTCTGCAAACTATTTCTGACCAGTAGAGAGAACACATCTGCCAGTCCATTGCTTAGTAAACACTGACTGGAGGAACCGCAACATTGGTGATCTTTGTAGGTTTTCAAATTTCCTTTGCCTCGGGAAAGGTGATTGAGAACATGTCGAAAGGGACAACAAACCACCTGTTTAGGAACTGCATCTGGAAACCTCTTTTTTCAAGTTCCTCTGTTGGAGGAAATACTTGGTCTTGGTCAACAGGGCCATTGATCTTCTGGACTACTGACAAAAGCCATAAACATACACCCATTAGTCTTGCTCTGTCAACAGTCTTTGTCATTTCTATTTGGCTAATTGTAGATGAGTCATGGGGAATACAAGGTAAGTGACTCCCTTTCCTTAAAAGTTCCTAAACTGAAGGTGTCTCAGAAATTGACTTCTTTAATTTAGTACTTTTTCTGCACTTCTGTAAGAAATATGGCATATTACACTTGATACTATCGATATATGTTAAAGTTTAGTGTTGTGTACGTTCAATAGGGCGCCATGGTGATGTTCTGTATGAGATTCTCTGTGAGATTTAATTTATATTAGAACAATTCATATATTTTAGAAAAATGCACTTTTAAACATATTTAACTTTACTTATTTATGTATTTATTTATTTATTTTTTGAGACAGAGCATCAAGCTGTCACCCTGGGTAGAGTGCTGTGGTGTCACAGCTCACAGCAACCTCCAATTTCTGGACTTAAGTGATTTTCTTGCTTCAGCCTCCCAAGTAGCTGGGACTAAAGGCACCTGCCACAAGACCTGGCTATTTTTTGGTTGTAGTTAACATTGTTGTTTGGCAGGCCCGGTCTGGATTCAAACCCGCCAGGTCTGGTGTATGTGGCTGGCCCCTTAGCCACTTGAGCTACAGGTGCTGAGCCTACTTATTTTTAATTTCAAAATATTAAGAGAGTACAAATGTTTTTGGTCCGTGGATACCTTGTCTCATGCTTAAGTCAGGGCTTCAGGGGTGTCTGTCACCAGAATAGTTTTCATTATATCCAATTGGTAAGTTTTTATCCTATACCTCTCCTCATACTCTCTCCCCTCCTTGGCTTTTTTTTTTTTTTAATGTAAAAAAATTTTATATTATTATTATTGTTTTTTTGTAGAGATAGGGTCTCAATATTGACCAGACTTCTGTTTAATTCCCAAAGTGCTGGGATCACTGGCATGAGCCACTGAGCCTGACTTAAAAATGTACAACTCTAATGTCTGTGTTTCTGAAGTATATTTTATTTGCATCATTCTGTATTTGCATTAATGGTGTAAATTCTCCCTTAGAAAGGTGATGGCTATAGCTGATAAGGAGAAAACAATTGCTTCATACAAAAATTCAGTGCCAGAACTCTGCTAACATTTAAGCATCTATGTTCAGTATGGAAGAGTTTGTGTGTAGCTGTGCTAACATTTCTATCCACTTTTCTTTTATTTCAACTAAAAGGTAGATGAAAATAAAGACCTACTTTCTCATTCATCCTTTGGCCACTCCTCTGTCCAGCTCTCCTGTTTATAGTTTCTGGTCTCCAGGGAATCTGACAGGCTTTGGTTTCCAAAAGCCTAATGCCTTTAAAACAGTAGTTCTCTGCCTCCCAAGAGACACTTGGCAAAATCAGGAGACAATTTTGTATGGTCACAATGGAAGATGTGACTTTACCCTGGTGGGCAGAGATGAGCCATCCTGCTCCACATTCTACGGTGCACAGGACACCCCCACCCCCACCACAGCATACTAGCCCCAAAGGTCAGTACTGATGATCTTGAGATCTCCAGGGCTTGAATGTTGCTGACAAAACAAATTGAAGGAAAATTATCAGACTGTTGACCACTCCCCTGCCACAAACCAGAAAAGAGTCATCTGGATGGGTAAAGAGTCATCTAGATGGGAGAAAGCAAGTAGAACAGAGAGTGCCTTGGAATCCCAGGGAGAAGTACCTTCCTTCCAGCTCCTTTCCTGCCTCCCATAGTGAGATCTCAGAGAGAGAGGATGGTTGTGTGGTTTGTATAGGAAGATAGGACCATAAAGTGATCATGATGGATGGGTCATAGCACAGAAACAGCAGAAAGATGTGAGTTACAGAGGCCTGGCTTGGACCAAGTATAGAGAGTGCCACTTCTTCTTCTTCTTCTTCTTCTTTTTTTTTTTTATTAAATCATAGCTGTGTATGTTGGTATAGTCATAGGGTACAGTGTGCTGTTTTATATACAATTTAAAATATTTTCATCAAACTGGTTAACATAGCCTTCATGTCATTTTCTTAGTTATTGTGTTAGGACATTTATATTCTACTTTAGAAAGATTCACATGTACCCTTATAAGATGAATCATAGGCATGATCCCACCAATCACCCGCCCTCCACCCATCCTCCCCCCCTTTTCTTTCCCCTTTCCCCATATTCTTGGGGGGGTACTTTTCTTCCATTCTTGAGACACATTGCTAAGAAGAATATTTTCCAGCTCTATCTATGTAAACATGAAGGAGGTAAAGTCTCCATCCTTCTTTAGGGCTGCATAATGTTCCATTCCTCTACTAGATATATACCCAGAGGACAAAAAATCACATTATAACAAAGATATTTGCACCAGAATGTTTATTACAGCCCAATTCATAATTGCTAGGTCTTGGAAGAAGCCCAAGTGCCCATCAACCCATGAATGGATCAATAAATTGAGAGTGCCACTTCTTGAAGGGGATTTGTATATGGGAACAAGAGACACATCAGAGGCTGCTTTTGTGGGCCAATGCTGGAGGACTGGAAGAGATGATGGATAACTTGGGACATACCTGTGTACTTCAGCACCTCTGCAATGACCCTCAATCATGGATACAAACTTAGAAGAGGGAAATATCTAAAACTGACTGTGCCCACGCCCCATCCCAGGTAAGGGGGGCTGAAAAATGAAATGAATTTGATTTATTTTGTTAAGTGTGTGACTTGCACCTCACAGAATATGGTCTGAGATTAATGTAATGTACAAGTAGAAGTTCTGTCTTAAATTAGCCAAAGAGCTTATAAATATATAAGTCTAGCTCAAATAATCCAACTGAAAGTGAGTCTTTTTTATTGTGTTACACTGACTTAGAACAGGTATCACCAAACTTTCCACATGGTATTGTTGTTTCATTTTGTGATCCCATGCATTCCACCACCAGAAGGATTTTATGAGTTTACTCCGTGTTTGTGGATCAAGGCCTAGTAACATAACTGAAGACAGTTTAGTGCGTTTAAAACTAGAACTAATTGAGTATAAAATATCTGGTTCAAACCCATTTCAAATATCGAATTGGGAGACTTTAGTTTCTAAAAAATCATTATCTGATGTGACAAATATAGTTATTTGGGCATTTGGTCTAGCTCATCTTAAAATAAACAAACACAGCCTGTCATAGATACCTCCATTAAGTGATGCCAATATTATCTTTCAAGGGTGTCACAGTCCCATCGATTTGATTTCCCACCCAGAAAGCTAGAAAATGTACCCAGCTATTCAACAAGAATTCTGAGCACCATTATCAAAGGAAAAGAACATGTGTTGGCAGAGGACATATCACCACCTGCTACTAGCCCGGCAACAATCCAATGTTTGTGCACCGTCTCTGAGCCAGAGGAAGGCTTTGTTCTCCTAGGACATCTACTACATTGTCCCCCTTGGGTGAAAGCTGTTCCCATGGGTGGAAGTGGGTCTTTTCTCCCTCTTCCAGTAACCGATTCATTTACTTTCTCCAAATCATTTTGTAACTTTATCTCTTATTGGAGCCTAGGTCTTAAAAAGAGAACCTGGGGACTCTCCTCCTTCCTCAGAAAAATCAAATTCAGTCAGAGCTGAAAGCTACATAAAACCATTTCTAATCTACAAATTGACCTCCTCTCCATGGATTATAATGTCTTCCTACATAGTCTGAAATTACTAAGAATGAGCCCGGTCATATTTTGGATTATATAGAAGTGACTTTACTTTTTATTCTGGAACTTCACTCTTATTTTTGTCATATCAAAGCAAGAGCGATTAAAGTGATTCCTGCTCTGCCTAGAAATGTATTCCAGTACTAGCCTTGGCCTTTCTGAAATCTTCTGCGGACTTGGGACACACTATATCTTTGTAAAATGTCAATAGTAAAGGAGAAAGAAGTCAGAAGGGTCTTAGAGACATGCTCAGGAGAAACAGTATGGCATAGAGGAGGGGACAATATTTTGTAGAGGCTTCACAATTGTCTTCATGTTTCTAAGAAGTTGTTATAGTTAAGACACTTATATCAGCCACCTTCTCTAAAGACAGCACTAGGAAAGAAAAGCCAAACTTTACCAGGAAAGACAAACAGTAACAGTAGGAAAGACTACTGGCAGCACAGTGTAATGGGAGAAACGTGGATTTTCATATAACCTACCTGTTAACTAGAATCCCTAACATGCTAATGTTATTGAGTATTTAACTTCGGATGAGATATGTGTTTCGTATTTCTCACATGAAATAGAAAATAGTGCAGGATTTTGGGGAGGTTAAGTAAGAAAAGCATATTAATGCACTTAGCACAATAACTGGCCTGCAGTAAAATCTTGCCTTTTTGGATGTATTAGTTTCCCAGGACTGCTGTAACAAATTACCACAGGCTGCTGAAGAAAGTAGAGACTTACTCTCCCACCTTCTCACAGTTCTGGAGCCCAGAAGTCAATAGTTTCAGTTTCATTGAGCAGGAACCAAAAAGGCTGTGCTCCCTCCAGAGGTTTGGGGGAGATCCATTTCCTGCCTCGCCGAGCTGCTGCTGCTGTCAGCTTCCCTTGCTGTGTGGCCTCTTCCCTCCAGTCTTCGACTCTATGCTTATATGACTGTCTTTCCTCTGACTGCATTCCTCCCTGGAATCCTTCTTACTAGGATACATGTGATTACATTTAGGATCCATGTGTATAATCTGAGAAAATCTTCCTCTTTTGAGATCCTTGATTTAATTACACCCGCAAAGTCCCCGGTGGCATGTTAAGCAATACTCACAGGAACTGGAGAGGGGTATCTTTGGGGAGCAAGGGAAGGAAGAATCATTCAGCATATTTTAATGAATCTTTAGCCAGTGTATCCTTGTTCCAAGAAACAAGATAGATGAAGGAGAGTAAAGGGGTTACACTACTTCCTGTAAGGGCATGTTTCAAAAATTTCAAAAATTCGGTTGCATGATCACATGTAGCTGTGTGCTAAGGCTAGGAAGGAAAAGTCTTTATTCTAAGTTGTCATAGCTCAGATTTTTTTTTTTTTTTTTTTTTGCAGTTTTTGGCCGGTCAGGGTTTGAATCCTCTACCTCCGGTATATGGGGCTGGCACCCTACTCCTTTGAGCCAAAGGCGTCGCCCCATAGCTCAGCTTTGCTTAGAAGAAAGGCAGAACTGATATTATAAGACAACTAGCATTGTCTGATATTACCTGACACTTTGGCCATCCAAATACCATATGCATGCTTTTTTCTATAAGCCCCTCCTACTCCTGTTTTCAAAAGAGAGTTATCCCAAAGACCACCAAGTCTTGCATCTCTGAGTTGAGGGGAACTCATCTCTCATAAATATAGATATGGCTCCAATGACCCATTTTTCTCCCCTCAACACCAGCAAACCTTGTTGCACCAAAACACAAAGTAATCACAGCAACAACAAAAAACCCCCCTCACTTGGAAAAATAAGAATGAGAAATAGAGCAATCTTGGGAGTTATCACATCCTATTGGGCAGGGATAATGATGTCCCTATTACTGTCAGTGGTATAAGCATGAACCTTTGTTTCCTTTTTCGTGAATGTTTGTATCAAAGTAGTTCAGGGTGGCCTGGTGGTTTTGTAGTCAGATCTGGGACAAAAGTTGCCTCTAGTTTTCCACCTTGTCATCACTAATAGGCTTCCTTATTCTCGAAGTTCAAGATAAATGTCAGCCATCACGTTCACCTCCTAGCAGCAGAAAGAAAAAAGAAGAGGCAGGAAATGTTCCAGAACTTGACCATGCATAGCCAGAAACTTGCCACAGGTCCACACCCAGCAAGGGGCTTTAGGAAATGTGGCCTTGATCCGGTGGTGGCGTACCAGACCAAAACTCATGCTTTCTGCTGTCATAAAATAGAGCAAGAATAGAACATATGGAGGTAACCAAAACTCAGACATATTTCCTGAAAGTGGCTGTTTCTCCATTTAACACAATGTCTATTCAAAATAAAGTATACCACAGGACCTATCCAATCTCTCCTTCTTTCCCTACCTCATGCAAATGTAAAGCCAGTGGGTGCATGTGTATTCAATAAAAAAAAACCTGATAGCTTATATCCAATGACAAGTCTATCTTGGACTCGTTTATAACTTTCCCTTAAGATGTAATTGCATTTTCTAAAATTGGAATTAATTTTTATTTGTAGTTTTTGAAAATAAAGCCCCAAATATTTGCATATTTGGTACATACAGTTGGGGTATGTGGTATATATGAAGTATATAGTTATATTTATACAAAAATAAAGCCCCAAATATTTGCATACGTTAGTATACCCGTTTTACCTATAAAATATCTATTTTAACCGTTACCTGCTTCCTCAAATTGCAAATAGCAAAATTTTATTTTTAGGAGGTTTAATAGCCAAAACACTTGAGGTGAAATGAGATGGGATTTTGCATTATGTTTAAACATATATAGGGAGTGTGAAAGACTACATAATTTCCATTTAAACATTTTGATGGTTCACTTTTCTGCGTGAAGTAAAGAGGAAATTAAATAAGCAAAGCTCAGTAGCAGGAGTTTTATAACTCCCACAAAACTTCCAACTTAAAAAAGAATTACCAGTGAGCTAAAGCAGGATACGCAATATATAGACGGTCCATTTGGTTTGGTTTGTTTCTTCATAAAACGTTGCTGTATCTACGCCTAAGGTCCTTTTCTTCTTTCTTTGTTTTTTTTTTTTTTTTTTTCCTTTTGGTTGGTTGGTTTTGTTTGGTTTTGTTTGGGGTGATGTTCAGCATTTTGTGTCCTGCTAGGAATTTTAATGAATGTACGACAAAAGCAATAGCACCAAACGGAGCCCAGTGGATGAATCAGGTAGGCGTGTGTATTCACAGCACTGATTACCGGCAATTTCCTTTGCCACTGTGGCCCAAATGTTGGTCAATCAGACATGTCACTAGAGAGGCATAGTTTTTAAAAGATCTTGGACATTTAAATATATATATATACACACACACGCATATATTTTCATATATACATATATACACACACATATTTCATGGATGGAGTTAAAGCAAAGATTACAAGATCATTAAGCAAATTTGAGGACAAATACTGCGCCAGTCCTCCGTTTCAGACTCAGCAGAAGTGGAAACAGGAGCCAGCCGGATAAAGCATCTGCTCTGGACAGTAACTCTTAGACCTGTCACTGGAGATAAAGTGCTTCCCTGCAGCCATGAGGAATTAACTATTTCCTTTTGCAGTCAGCCAGTCCATAAATAGAGTCACAGCTAATTTATTTTTCCCTTTCTTTTTGAGAATACTAATGTAAGCAACAGGTATTCAGTTTATTAATGCAACACACTTTACAACAACGAAAAAGGAACCCCTGTATGTTCCTACAGGTCAGAATTTGACATAATTACTGCTTATTTATATCTTTACATACTTGTTCTTAATCTTGTCTATAAAGGATTCAAGCTAACTTACTGGGACCTTTCTTTGGCTTAACTTACAAGCTTACCTTCCTCAAAAGGTGACTTAGGTTATCTGGTGACTTTTTCATAGTGTCTGTTTTGCAAGATCTAAAACTGGGATGGAAACTCCTCAGCCTCTATCTTTATTTTTTCTTGGAGTTTTTGGCCAGGGCCGGGTTTGAACCTGCCACCTCTGGTATATGGGGCCAGCACCCTACTCCACTACTCCTTTGAGCCACAGGCGCCGCCCCTCAGCCTCTACTTTAAAACTCTTCAAAGGCTCCTCATCCCCCATCATTAAGTCCTTTAATGTATTGTTCATGATCTTCACACCTTCGCCTCTTCCTGTAGCCAAAGTCTCATGTTTGTCCTGGCAGCATATGACTTGGCCAGAAACAATTTAATAAAATGAAGCATTTTCAAAATAATTTTCATGGAAATAAAGCAAGTCCATCTGGAAATGAGGTTTCAGTGATGACCAAATGGCTTTTTCATTTTTTTTAGGGTATTGGCAATTATGCAATATTTTGCTACTCTTTATATGACTTTTAGTATTTTTGTCATTTTTTTTCTTATTTGTAGAGACAGAGTCTCACTTTATTGCCCTTGGTAGAGTGCCATGGCATCACATAGCTCACAGCAACCTCCAATTCCTGGGCCTAGGCGATACTCCTGCCTCAGCCTCCAGAGTAGACTATAGGCACCCACCACAATGCCTGGCTATTGGCTGTTTTTTGTTGCAGTGTGGCCGGGGTCGTTTTTTGTTGTTGTTGTTGTTGTTTTTTTTGGCTGGGGCTGGGTTTGAACCTGCCACCTCCAGCACATGGGGCCAGTGCCCTACCCATTGAGCCACAGGCACCACCCCTGGGGCTGGGTTGAATCCACCACCCTTGGTGTATGGGGCCGGCACCCTACCCACTGAGCCACAGGCACTGCCTTATTTTTGTCAATTTTTAGAATCATTTGAAACATTACTTTCCATTTTTGCAATAACATAAATTTCCACCAAATGATGGTTTGGTCAAATTAATTATCATGGGTGATAATGAAGCATACATGGAATTCTCATTTTACAAAAGAAAATATTTCGATAATATGTAAGAATATGTAGAAATTACACAAAAGGTTATAAAAAATATCCATCAAGACATTAATAGCAATTGCCCTAGAATAGGTTGGATTATAATATTCTTTGTATTTGCACTACTGTTTTGATTTTCCTTTTCTGCAATAATAATTTCATTGCTTTTTTTAATTAAAAAAAGTACCAGAAGAAGGTAGAGATGAAAGTAGCAACCTTTTTATGAGTGAGGGCTTAGTGTTTGTGGGGCATTGTGGCAAATTTCAGTTTTAATTATATATTTTAACCATCAATATTTCTGTGTAACAAATATTATGAATGGTATTATGTAAATGCAAAAAGAGAGACTTACAGAGGCTAAGTCACATCCAAGGTCCCATTGTGCCTGGATGTAGACATGGAGTATGAACACAGACCATCCAGGCTCCTGAGATACCATACTCCATGTTACTGATAGACACTTACGTTGTGCTTTCAACTATTATAAACAGCTCTAGGAAGAAATAAGTGGCTAAATAGCTAATTCAACATTTTAAAAAGCAAAATAAAAACTAAAAATCCACTTAACAAATCAGTCATGCTTACAGCCACATGACAGAGTATTTCCCAGGGCCCCTCAGTGAGCAAGCTTTGGGTGAAAAAAAAAATGACTGAAGACACTCATTTCAACAACAAAAAATGTTCACAAAATTGTTACATTGATCAGCTTTTTAAAAGTTTTGTAATCACACTACACAGACACAAATCATCTAGTGCCCCCGGGCTCCCCTAGGCTCTGTCTTAGCAGCCTGGCCACCTTGGATAACTTAATATGCTCCACACACAGCAAACAATGGCTTGAATCCTAACCTTTGCTTGTGCTCGGGAATACTCTTCCCACTAGTTAGCAGCTCTTATTAATTCCTCAACATTCTGACTCTTCTCTCCCAATTGCCCCCCATGACTACCCTAAAAATGACTTAAGCTCGAGGTTACTGTTTTCCCACGTTTAAAACACTTTACAACCAGTAAGCAGAGTCTCTGGCTGATCTGAACAGACCCAACCAAGCAGCAGGTCTGGAGCTCACTGCTGACTACCACACTGCCAGGAAAATCACATTGTGTCGATCTCTTCAATAGGTGCCTAAGCTCCTTGAGGACAGGGACCATCAGATACTTAATTTTCTTGTAGTCGGTATTGGCTATGCAGGAGGTGGACTGGGACAGGATGTGGAGCAATGCTTTAATGTATTCACCTTCTTCTTTGCTCTAGATTGCTCAGGAAACTCCACACGCATCACGAATGATGAGGTGATGACAAAGATGGTGTCCGTGCTGCACACCTGATTTTCTGGAGCTCCTAATCTCCATAGGAAAGCGTGTGGGAACTGTGTGCCATTAGTGTTTGATATATAGAGAGACAGGTGATACAGTTGGTGGGGCGCAGAGCAGGAGCCAGACTTCCCCAAAAGACCTTGGGCCTTTCCAGGAAAAACTGCCACGAGGACATCACATCTGGCAGGCAGGGCAAGTTAGCCCAGCTTGGCCCATGTGAAAAAGAGCAATAATTTCAGGTGCTAGTGAGATGGAGCAGTACTCCTCACAGCTGTCTGGAATATTGGTGCCTCTGATGGAAGAAGGTCATTTAAAGAATAAAATTAGTGTGTAGCCAGAGGTCCACACATTTCTCTGTAAAATCTATCCCTTCCCTTCAAAAGGCATTGATGCAGGAAAGGTAGACATGGCCTCGTGTCTGGGGAGAAAGAGTCACTAGCATCTAACGTCAGACAAGTGAGGACTCTAGGAGAGTGTGGGCATTCCATTTCCCAGAAGTTGTGGAAGACAAGATATTTCCATTGTAAGAATGCTGCATTTTATCTATGGCTGCCATGAAAAATATTGCCACAAATTCAGTGGCTTAGAACAGCACAGAGTTACTGTTTTATAATTCTGTAGGTCAGAAGCCTGACCTGAGCCTCACTAAATGAGAGTGAAGATGCAGAGGGCTGTGCTCCTGCTGGCAGCTCCAGCGGAGCACCTGCTGCCGGAGCACCTGTCACGTTGACTTCTCCAGCTTCCGTGACCCCTTCTAAAAGCAGCCATGGTGGATCAAGTCCTTCCTACACTGCTCCACTTGCATGTCCTCTTTTGCCTTCTCTTCCATTTAAGGACACCTGTCATTACATTTAAGTCAACCAGAATAATCTAGAATACTCTCCCTGATGTATTATAAAAGCAGCCAATTACCAACCTTAATTTGATCTATAACCTGAATTCCTCTTTGCCATGCAACATAACATAGTCACAGGTTCTGGGGATCAGATGGTGGGCATCTTTGGTGGGGCATTATTCTGCCTACCACAGAAGACTTTAGTAAGTACAGTATATCTAAAAGGCAAGAGCAGCGATAATGTGGAGAGAAGAATGACTGCCTGGAAGGGACTGACTGTGGCCCCAGTGCAGAGAGAGAACTCAGAGGACCATCAGCTGCAAATGGGTGGTGAGAGCAGGAGGCAGTGGCCAGACTGCAGATGGTTGTATCCGAGCAGCTCATAACCCCACCTCACCCTGCACAGGACTCCTAGAGCTAAGAAACCAAAGTGCTGGCACACTGTTTCTTAGTATTTGGTAATTAATCCAATGAATCTATAGACAAATTAGAAATTACTCTTGCCAAGAACATAAATATTGGTGGCTTTCTGGGCTACTTTTTGATTCTACATATAGAGTCCCTTCCCTCCTCCCACTTGAATTTAATTGTGTTTCTCTCTCTTGTTCTCTGTTACTTAAGAAAGTAGGGACTTGGAAGATCAACATGTAGAATGACTAAAATGACATCAAATTTCTTCTCACTGGCTGGTAAGTCCTAGATATTACCCTTAAATAAGTATCTTTAAGATGGAATTACATACGGCAAAAGCAACCTTTCAGTAACAACACACTAAATGAACCAAATGAAGGAACAAATGATTTAATCTCAGATACCATTTGGCAGAGCAGATTTTTTTTAAAGTTCAGATAAATATGAGGGTACACATTATAAGGCTGCATTGTTTGCATTTGTTGGATAAAGCTCAAGTTGTAGTTGAGCCCTTCACCCAGGGGGTGTGCTGTATACCTCTACATTGTGCTCATTAGCTGAGAATTTACCAGTCTCCCTCCCCTCCTCCAACTTGAATTTAATTGTGTTTTTCTCTCATGTGGGCATGTCGTTGTTTATCTATTGGTTTCATATTACTGTTGAGTACATTGGATGCTTGCTTTATCTGGGGACACTTTACTAAGAAGAATGTTCTTCATTTCCATCCAGGTTAATACAAAAGATGTAAAGTCTCCATCTTTTATGGCTGAATAGTATTTCATGGTATATAATATGCCACAGTTTATTAATCCATTAATGTGGGTATGGGCACTTGGGTTGATTCTAAATCTTGGCAATTGTAAATTGAGCTGCAACAAACATTCTAGTGCAAATGTCTCTGTGGTAAAATGACTAAAGAAGTCTTTAGAGTGAGCCCTTTCAAGTGCTGAGGGGAAATTTTCTTTCATGAAAGTTTTCTCTGTTAAATGTGAAGCTATTTGACAGCATTTTACCCACAGTAAAACTTCATTCATAATTAGAACCAATCCTCTCAAACCCTGCCACTGCTTAATCAACTAGGTTTATGGAATGTTCTAAATCCTTTGTTGTAATTTCAACAATGTTCACAGCAGCTTCACCAGACTACTCTTGATTGCATCTCAAGAAATCACTTTCTTGCCTCATTCATAAGAAGCAATTCCTGGTCAATCCAAGTTGATCGTGAGGTCACAGCAATGCAATCACATCTCCAGGATTCTCTTCTAATTCTAGTTCTCTTGATATTTCTACCACATCTGTAGTTCCTTCCTCCACTGAGGTATTGAATACCTCAAAGTCATCCCTGAGGTTTGGAATTAACTTCTTTCAAATTACTATTAATATTGCCATTTTGACCTCTTCCCATGAATCATGAATGTTTTTAATGACATCTAGATTGAAGAATCTTTTCTAGAAGGTTTTCAGTATACTTTGCCCAGCTACATCAGTGGAATTGTTATCTCTGGCAGCCATAGCCTTATGAAATGTATATTTTAAATAATAAGACTTGAACTTGAAATCAGTTTGTGGTCCCTGGGGTGCAGAATGGATGTTGGGTATACAGGCATGAAAACAATGTTAATCTTGTACTTCTTCATCAGAGCTCGTGGGTGGCCAGGTGTATTGTCAATGAGCAGCAATATTTTGAAAGAAATCTTTCTTTCTGAGCAGTAGATCTCAACAATGGACTTAAAATATTCAGCAAACCATGCTGTAAAGAGTTGTGCTCTCATCCGGATACACAGACAGTAGAGCTATCTTAATTATTAAGGGCCCTAGGATTTTCAGAATGGTAAAGGAACATTGGCTTCAAGTGAAGGTGCATTAACACTAGCTGCATTAATGCATAACAAGAAAATCAGCCTGTTCTTTGAAGTTTTGAAGCCAGGCATTGACTTTTCCTCTCTACCTATGAAAGACCTAGATGACATCTTCTTTCAACAGAGGGCTGTTTCAGCTAAACTGAAATCTGTTGTTCAGTGTAACTACTTTCATCAATGGATAACCAGCTGCAGCTTCTCCATCAGCACTTACACTTTTATGTTATGGAGATCATTTTGTTCCGTAAACTTCACGAACAAACCTCTGTTAGCTTGAGATTTTTCTTCTGTAGCATCCTCACCTATCTCCGCCTTCATAGAATCAAAGAGAATTAGGTAGAGCCTTGTTCTAGATTAGACATTGGCTTAAAGAAATGTTATAGGTATTTTGATCTTCTATTCAGACCACTCAGACTTTCCCCATATCAGCAATAAGAAATTTCACTTTCTTATCATTCATGCATTAACTGGAGTAGAATTTTTTATTTCCTTCAAGAACTTTTCTTTGGTATTCATAACTTGGCCACTATTTGGCACAAGAGACCTAACTCAGGCTGTCTCAGCTTTTAACACGCCTCCTTCACCAAGCTTAATCGTTTCTAGCACTTGATTTGAAGCGAGAAACATGACACTTCCTTCCTTTTGCACACTTAGAGGTCACTGTACTGTTCTTAATTGGGCCTGATTTTAATATTGCTGTGTCTCAGAAAATAGGAATACCCAGGGAGAGAAAGAGAGACAGGGGAATAACAAATTGGTGGAGCAGTCAGAACACACACGGCTTTCACTAAGTGTTTGTTCTGTCTATATATCTTATATGACAGTGATTCATGATGAACAAAATAATTATAATAGTAACTTCAAAGATTGCTGATCACAGACCACCATAACAGATATAATATTAAAAATAAAGTTTGGACTATTTGAGAATTGCCACAGTGTGACACAGACACAGCAAGAAAGCACATACTGTTGGAAAAACGGCACTGATAGAACTGCTGGAAGTTGGGTTGCCACAGACTTTCAGTTTGTAAAAAGGAGTGTCTATGAAGTGCAGTAAAATGAAGCACAGTGAAAGGATGGGCTCCTGTCCTGCTATGCACCTTTCAGACAGATGAGTACTCACTGGTTCTGAGATAGTGTACGTGGATGAACATAATAGCAACATCTGTAAATAGACATTTCTTGGATTCAATTCAAGGATCCAAATGGTATGTTTATAGTCATGCTTTTCTGGGCTTATATAGAATACTTATTTCTCTTCTTTTCCTATCACATGCTTTGAGTTCAAGGAATAAACTGCTGATTTAGATTACTTTACACAAAATAAAATACATTTATCACATAGCTCATAGTCACAAAATTAAATGTCTGGCTTCTAATTAGCTTTGCTCTCCCAACTTTCTGCTTTTAGAAGTAGCTCCTTAAAAGCTCACAACTGGCCTTGGGTTTGCCAGTGACCAAAGGCATAAAGGGGGGGCAGTTTTTTTGGCTCATTATAGTATCTAAATCGAGATGCCTTTCCACAAATAAGTTTATGATCACTTGCTCTTTTCCTGTTGCACAGGAACATGCTAAAGGGAAAATGCAAACAACATATTTGGTTCTAATTATAATGAAACATTAAAGTTAAGATTGAGAAGAAGTTACATTTAAATGTTTTAGGGGACTGAATTTGCCTTTCCAGTTTTCAAAGAACCCAGGGTTTTTCAGTCTGTTTTATGTTATGATAACGATATCCAAGACCTAGCAATTGATAAGATATGGGGCTTATTGGGGTCAGTGTCTAGTGGCTGAAAGGTCTAAGACTGGGCAGCTGCATCTGGTTAGGGTCTCATGCTGCCAGTGCTTGTGGTGGAAAGTCGAGTGGGAGAGGGCATGTGAAAAGAAATTACATGGTGAGAAAGGCACAAGAGAAAGCAAGCTTCCCTTTTAAGAACCCACCTTATGAGGTTCTGTTCAGGCAGGATCTGGCCCCAGGACCCCAAAACCTCCCACCAGGCCCCATCTTCCAGCACTCCCACATCAAGGCATCCTATTTCAAGATGAGTTTTGCTGGAGACAAAGCATATCCAAACCATCACACTCAAGTCTTTCTACATCTAGGTTTAAACATAATGCCTGTATTCAACTAAAAGCAACAAGTTGCCTAGTAGTCAGCTTTGAGAAATCTCTTTGAAACAAATGCAAATTAATGTATCAAAATGGAATAGTACTTAAAATAATTGGTGGCCTTAAAATTTTTGAATATTCACATTTGTCTTACTCTGTTTATGTTTCTAAAAAGTCCGTTTGTTTACTTGTTGAATGCATTTGTTTGGGGCCCACTTGTGGTAGAATTGGGGAACAAAAAGAAGTCACAGCTCCTGCCCTGTGCTATAGGTCAGGAGGTGGACGGAGTGAGGGTTGGTACATAAAGAAAGGCAGGGCAGGCAGATGGGGATGGCGCCCCAGGAGCAATGGGCTGCACACACAGGCAGCTGGCCATAAACATCTGAGTCACAAGGCAGGCCATAAACATCTGAGTCACTGTGAGCCACTGGCAGCAGCAGGAAGCCTTGGAGGAAGCCTTGGAGGCAGACAGGTGCAAGAGAGGTGGGGTCAGTGATGCCTCAAGGCAGGTGTCACTCAGGCCAAGAGCACTTGGGTTTTAGCCTCAAGTTATCTGAAATATCTGCAAAGTCATCTTGTCCCTCAAAGCTTCAGTGTCCTTTTTAAAATAGATTTCTTGGAAGGAAAAATGGTAACAATGCCCGTATAGTACTTAGCACAGTGCCTGGCTCTGAGCAAGGCTCCAGAGGCAACTGACTGCCTTTTAAAGGGTTCTAATTTAAGAGAAGGAAGAAGAGGAGGAGAAGGAACAAGGGGAGAGGAAGAAGTGAAGGAAGGAGAGCAGAGGACAGAGAAGGAGGAATGGGAGAAGATCCAGGCAGGCTGAGTTGTTATCCAGGAGATATGTCCCTGAATAGCTCCAAGTTCCTGAGCAAAGCTCAGGACATTAGCAAAGAGTGAACTGGGGAGGACAAAGAGTGTGCCAAGCCTCAGACAGAGACTTGAGTTGATACAACGAGGGAAACCAAGGACACTGAATCCATTTAAAGCTCCAAAATAAATCATGCTGTAAAATGCCTGGGAAACGTCCAACACATCCTGCTTTGCAGAGCCTGAAGCAAAAGTCAGGTGCTCATCAAGGGGAATTCAGAGAATAACTCTGAACCCCGGGTAGCCCTGGAACACGATGCCCTTCACCCAGGAGAGGGACAATGTGGGGAATGGTGGATCTTTACATCTTTTTTTCTATATTGCCCCTAGTTTGGTGTGGGAATCTGAATGAGACCCGTTTTGCAGAGAGGCGATCACTGAGGAAAGAGAAGGCACAGTTTGGAAAATATGAAGTGACATCGGAGGAGGTCAGATAGGATGTGGAAAACATAAACATATAAACAAACCCTATAATACAGTGATGCAAGGTGTGAGAGAGAGTATATCGAGTATGCAGAGAGCCAGAGAAGACAGGAGAGCCTTGGAAGACTATTAAACTATGCAGCCAGACTTTGATGGATAAATTCACCAGAGGAAGAGTACGGGGAAGATCCATCCTCAGTTTGGTTTGTGAAGTGTCCTTAAGAGCCATGTGTATTGATAAATCAGTTTTTAAACATACATTGTTCCATGTGCAACAAGTCACAATAATTATATGATCTTACATATAATATATACAAGTATATCCATTTACTGTTTACAGAGCATTTCCATGTCTTATTTAATTCTTGTAACATAACAGAAAGATAGGTCTTGTCATTCTCGATTTTGCAAATGAGGACACAGTTTCCGAGGATGTTAAGTTGCATGCCCAGAGTTGCTGGGCTTTGACTGAAACCAGCTGCCTCAGTATTCATTCATATTCAGCAAACATGTACTGAGTTTCTACTCCACTGCCAGGAGCTTTGCTAGATGCTGGGAATACAAAGACAATGCTCAAGTGAATTCACAGAAAGGAGGGGGAACCAATATATGAACAGAATTAAAACTATTCTGTTGCCGTGAAGTAAAAACTATTATAAGAACGTGCATGTGATCGTTACTCAGAATCTGCACAGAGGGGCACAGAGAGCGCTGCCTGGAGCAGGTGCACCTGTACCGCATCTAGAAGGAGGAGTAGGTGGTTAGGGGGAGGAAAGGAGAAAGGCTGTTCCAGGCATGGAAACTGCACGTGCAAAGCCAGGGAAACACGAGAGAGCATTATGTGAGGCTGAACTGTGAGCAGCTCAGGGAGGATATTCTTGGGTTGCAGATGAAAGACACAGGAGCCAGATCAAAAACAGCCTTTGTGGGCTGTGCTCAGGAGTTTGAATTTTCATGCTGTAAGTGGCTGGGATCCACTGGAGGATTTTAATTGTGTGAGTGACGAGATCAGATTTGTTATTCAGAAAGCACACTCTGGCACAGTTCAGTGGGTGGAATGGAAAATGGTTACCCGGGAGACGGGCAGACCCATTAGGAAGCGATGACAATAATCCAGGAGAGAGAAAATGAGGATAGTGGTTGGAGGAACAAGCAGATTCAATGACATTTTGCAAGTAGAACCGATGATCAGGAGAGATTCATTGGGCATAAATGCTGAACAAAAAGAAGAATCAAGAATGATGGCAGGTTTCTGGGTTGGATTTCCAGGTGGATAGTAGTAAACCAGGAGCCAAGATACAGAATACCAAAGAGGGAGCAGGTTTGGAGGAGAATATTATGAGTATGCATGAGACAGGTTGAATTTTAGGTATCTCTGGGGCTTCTAGGCAAAGGCATTATGTATAGTTCATATAATATATTCAGAATTCAAAAGAAAGGTTATGACTAAAGATATAGACTTGAGAACAATCACCAGGGAGTTTGTTGCTGAGGTTTTGGCAAGTTCCAAAACTATGAGATCTGGGTACCGTTGCTCCTCTTCAATTCATTTGTCCCATCTCTGGAGTGAGTACTAGCTCAAGCTTGGTTCCAAAGTACAAATTAGCATAGCCAACTCAGTAAACAATGTCTCTGAGCTTCTGGAAAGAAAGATGGTCAGTCACCATAAGGCCCAGAATTAATGAAAAGTCACAGAAATAATAGCTCTATTCTCTAGTTGCTTTTGAACCTCCAATCGCTCTTTGGCAACAAGGTAAGAATTTACAGAAACTGCTGAAAAGACCTCTGGTAAATAAGACAGAAAAAAGAGCTTGTGTTGATTATTTGTTCTAAACCATATATGTGGTTGTATTTTGAAACTGCTTGTTCACATACTTGACCTGAATTCCTTTTCTAATTGGAAAGTCAATCTAGATTTTGATTATAGGATATAATTTCTTGAAAAAAAAAATCTTCTGTGAGAAATGGTTGCTTTCTCATTATGCTTTTTTAAAAAACAAGATCAATTTACAAGAATAGGATATTGCCTGTATAAGGGATGCAAATTGCTTATATTTTAATTAAAAAATAATTTTCAGATGAAAAATCTTTTTTGCTTAGTCATGGACAAACATCAATATCATAAATTTAAAAACACAGCAAACGAGAATTTTTTTTTTTTAAGATTAGGCAAGGATGACCACTATTTTCCACCAGAGCATTGCTAGGGCATTACTGTCCTCAATACTTGACCAAAAAAAAAAAAAAAAAAAAAAAATCTGAAAATTCAATGATTTGTCTCCAATTTGTTATAGATGCAAAACAATCAATACCATTACTTTTTCTTTGCCCATTCCCACGTGTCCTAATCTGAGCCACCATGAACAGAGTAGGGAACCCATTTGCCATCACATATGTTTGTCACTGGCATACCAAACTCATCGATGGTACTTGAGGGAGGAAGGAGATGGCTACACGGGCTTTATATAAATCTTCTTGCAACAGTTTGACAGTAATTCTGTTCTGGGAATTCAGTGACCTAACAAATTTAAAGCAGCAACTACCATGTGACAAATGTTACATAAATATTCAATGCTTATCATTGTTAGTTAGAGATGCTTCCATCTTTTTCGTATTTCTAAGAAATCTCATATTCAGGGAGGTTAAATATCTACCCAAAGTGATCTAGCCAGTGGAGGGATTGGAACCTGGTTTGCTTACCTCAAGAGCTTATGCTCTTTCCATTATTGTATAATGCCACTTAGTGACTTGTGACTACAGTCTTGTTGGAAACAAAATTTCCTTGTAGTATATTATCAGTGAGAGATTACTGAATTAAATATTCAAAAACCTCTGACTTGTATACCTTGATAGCTGAACCAAAAAAATATTTTTGATTTATCCATGTATGTGATTTTTTTATTTAGGATTAGAACTGTCGTTACTTAACTCTTCTTTGCCAACATACTATTCAAATACTCAGTAGACTCTAGTGGTTCTCAGCCTTCCTAAAGCTGCAATGTATTTTCATTGTTACAAAGGGGTCGTGACCCAGAGGTTGAGAACCACTGCAGAATATAATATGATTCTCTATTATAGCATTTATGCATCTTATCTCTTTTGCTCTTCAAATAGAACTGAAATGACCTAGTGGAAAGAACACTAAATTTTCAGTTCCACAAACTTGGATACATTGCTTAAGTTAATGAAATTCTTTGAGTTTCAGTTGAATCACCTAAAGAACTAGAAGGTAAAATTAGATTCTGTTTCTTGTTCTCTTAACCATCCTGTTTTTTGTATTATGGTTTTAACAAATATTTATCTATTCTTTAAAAGCAACAATTAACCTAGTCCATGTTAACAAAATATAGTCTCTTAATAAACTTAAAAAATAGAAATAAGCTTGCATAGAGGATATGGATTATTCTAAATTTTAAGTGAAAAGGGTCCAGAGGACATAAATAATTTCCTCCAAAGGATGCCCAGCAAATAAATGAAGAAATTCTATTGTAAGATCCAGATCTTTGACTACTAATATAAGTTCCTTTCCATTCTACCAAACTACACATTTATTCTGATGGGCAAAGACACATCAATGATTCTTGATGTGAGAATAATTAGACTCATCAGATGATTGCTTTTGCCACTGAGTGATGAACTTCAAAGCAATTATCATCTATAATTATATACTAAACTGGGATCCAAGTGACATTGGTGTCCTGCCAAAAGAAAATGGCTGGCACTAGATTTTGTAAGATGCCTTTCATCAGCAAGCTTCATTTTAGTCCAACAAAGTCCACCCTACCAATATCTGAATTGTCCTCTTGAGACAAGTTAACAAGTGTCATCTTTCTTTTGAAATGGCTGGCACCTCTGTAATACCAGTTATTACATGATATTCCAAAAGGCAACTTGGGTCTCTGGCTTCAAGGCATTGGCATCCCTCTATAAGACATAGAGTTTGATATTAAGTATCTAGCAGTTTCCATTGTTGCTAGATAAACGGAAGAGTCCAAAAGTTACCTGGAAGACCACTGAGTGCTGTATGAATGTTATTCAACATTTAAATAGGGCGAGAAGTCACAGAGTCTCATAAAAGTAGAGCCTCAGTTATCAAAGCTGTCAGGACCTTGGAGATTGTCTAGTTTAATGACCTCATTATACAAATGGGAAAATTTGCCACCAGTTGTGTGGGTAGAGAAAGAAGGACTTGGAGCTAGAGTTTTTATCTGTTATTTTATTTTAGGGAAGTGGAAGGAAATGGATACTTTTTGAAGGCCAATTAGATGAGGCACTATGCATTCACTAAATGCGTGTTGATGTCTTCCATACACATCCAAACCATTCCAGCTTTACTTTATTTGCAAGTATTCTATCTCTTAAAAGGGTTGGAAACCAATGAGAGTAATAAGATGCAGCATCTTTGCCTTTTCTTTGTTGCTTTAAGTGTATCTTGGTCAAGTGCCATTGTCTGATTCATTCTTAACACTGTCATCACCATGACCTTCCTGAAGCACCATTTCCCTTCCAAAAACCTGCCAACAGGGCAATGCATAGCTGATCTGTGCTTTTCTAACAATGTTTTCTCTCCTCTCTTTATCTGGACAGTCCCTTTTCCCCAAGGATCAGCGTCACTATCGTCCATTCTCTTTTTGGTTTGGACAGTGAGAAGCATACCAGGGCTTTTGAAGCAAATAATGTACTCTCTGTTGGAACTGTTTCAAATAGAGAACAATAATGATAAATTTAGAGAATGAAATTGTACAACCATTGGAGGTTTCTCTTAATGCCATGTCTGCCCCCTGTTCCTAAACTGATTGGGGTCTGGCTGACCCCAATCAGTTCCCACAGTGGTCCTCCTTTCACAGATCCAGCCAGGTGGAAGATGGTGGGAAGAAACATTGTTGGTCTGGGGAGTCAGTCTTCCAGAATAAAGAAGAAAGTGATGTCAGTTGTTAAGAAAGACCTAAAGCTGTCTGGTGTGGCTACGAAAACATGAATTTCCTGAGTGACCTGTTGAACCAGTCTCATCACTCTGTAGTCTCAACATACATAGTCAGAACATAAATCCTCTCTTAGCCCCAAGACAAACTGGCAAGAGAACTTGCCTCTTCCCTCTCCTGCCCTTCAGATTATACACTATTTTCCTGTGGCTTTTCTCTTTCAAGACTGCCCTTGAAATTCAATATAACCTAAATACACCTAGATAAATTCATGCTTAGAAGACACTTGGAAGGTCACTTTCCTGAGTCCAGAGCCTCCCAGAAAGAAATCAGGCAGCAAAACTCAGGAAAGAAGGAGTCATTTAACATAATGTTTTTTTTTAGAGACAGAGCCTTATTTTGTCACCCTTGGTAGAGTGCTGTGGTGTCTCAGCTCACAGCAACCTCCAGCTCTAGGGCTTAGACGATTCTCTTGCCTCAGCCTCCCAAGTAGCTGGGTCCACAGGAGCCTGCCACAAGGCCTGGCTATTTTTTGTTGCAGTTTGTCCAGGGCTGGGTTTCAACTCTCCACCCTCAGTACACGGGGATGGTGCCCCACTCACTGAGCCATAGGTGCTGCCCCATTTAACATAATTTAAGAGACAGAAATAATACCCACCAGGACACAAAGAGAAAATATGAGCATGTTGCTTTTTAGTGAAAGTATCAAACACTGGCAGCAAAAGTTTTATTTTTGGTTAATGAACTAAATTAATGAATGAAAGAAATAATCACAAGTGGATCCTAAATCAAATGACCATGTTATATCCACCATTTGTACTTGGTGAATAAATGACCTGTTTGTGATGGACACATTTCCAAAGGTAACATTAAAAAGTACTGAAGTTTGTTAAGGATTATTCTTTTTATGGCAAGATAACACTCCCGAGTCACCAGCAGCCATCAGAATTGTTTTAATCAGTGAGAAAAAATTTGTAGTACAACAAATGACAGCTATGAGTTCTGACTATTAAGTCTGCGAACTTATCCAAGAATACCTCGCTGCCATCACCAGGGTCACCTTTGAAGTACTCCCCTTGGAAAGTTATGCACTGATGCCAGTGCCTAGCCTTTTAAAAGAAATTTTGGACCTCTTTTTCTGAAATGATCATCAGAGATGTCATCATAAGGCACACAAAAACACACAACACTAGTGAACACCATTCAGCAAGACACCACCACACGTCAACACAAAACAGCTGTGAGACTCTAACATACCAACGTTATGAAACCTAACAGAGTTCTTTGTACAGTGTTGCCAACATAGGCTCACAGTGGCCACTTCACAAACTTAATTGTCAGACCTTGGACTATGACAGCTCTGATAGTCATTTCAGAAAAACAACTCCAACCTTGCTTTTTTAAATTTCAAATTAACATGAGGGCACAAATTTTTAGGTTACCATGTTCTCACTTTCAAGATAAAGCTCAAGTTGTAGAAGAGCCTTTTTCTCAAGGGGTGTGCTAAACACCTTCACATTTTGCACATTAGGTGAGAACTCACCAATTATCTTCCGTCCTCCTTCCAATCATCCTCCTCCCTCCCCTCCTCTTTCCTTCCTCTCCACTCCCTCTTACTAAATTATTTTTGTGGTTCATGGTTCCTATGAGCATGTAATTGTTTATATATTGTATTATATACATTAATACAATTAAGTATTATATATATTAATACTTTCACATTAGTATTGAGTACACTGGATATTTTTTCCTTTCTTGAGATACTTTACTAAGAAGAATGTATTTCAACTCCATCCAGGTAAACATAAAAGATGTCAAGTCTCCATCATTTATTATGGTTGAATAGTATTCCATGGTATATGTATACCATGGTTTGTTAATCCATTCATGGGTCGATGGGCATTTGGGTTGCTTCCATGACTTGGCAATTATGAATTGAGCTGTAACACACATTCTGGTGCAAATGTCTTTGTGGTAAAATGTCTTTTGTTCTTCTGGGAAGAAACCTAGTAATGGGATTGGGGGATCAAATGGAAGGTCAACTTTTAATTCTTTGAGAATTCTCCATACTTCTTTCCATAAAGATTATATTAGTTTGTAATCCCACCAGCAGTGTATAAATGTTTCCTTCTCTCCTCATCCATGCCAGCATATGCAGTTTGGTGATTTTGTGATGTGGGCTAATCTTACTGGAGTTCAGTGATATCTTAGAGTGGTTTTGAGTTGCCTTTCTCTGATGTTTAGAGATGATGAGCATTTTTTCATGTGTTTGTTGGCACTTGTCTATCATCTTCAGAGAAGTTTCTGTTCAAGTCTCTTACCCAGATAGAAGTGGGGTTGTTTGCTTTTCTCTTGTTGTTTAATTTGAATTCTCTATATATTTTAGTTATCAGGTCTTGATTCATAACATGCAAAAAATCTTCTCTTGTTCTGAATACTGTCTCTTTGCTTTCACTGTGGTACCTTCAGCAGTGAGGAAGCTTTTTAGTTTGATCAAGCCCCTGTTATTTATTTTTGGTGTTGTTGCAATTGCTGGGGGTTGGGGGGGCAGCCTTCCTCATAAAGTCTTTTCCCAGGCCAATATTTTCAAGCATTTTCCCTATACTCTCTTCTAGAATTTTATTGTTTTGTATCTTAAATTTAAATCTTTTTTTTGTTTGTTCTTGTTTTTGAGACAGAGTGTCAAGATGTCACCTTGGGTAGAGTGCCATGGTGTCATAGCTCACAGCTTTCAACTCTTGGGCTCAAGTGATTATGTTGCCTAAGTTTTTCTCTTTTTAGTAGAGACAGTGTCTTGCTTTTTGCTCAGGCTGGTCTTGAACTTGTGAGCTCAGGCTATCCACCTGCCTTGAACTCTCAGAGTGCTTGGATTATAGGCATGAAATACTGCACCCGACCTTAAATTTAAATCTTTTATCCAGCAAGAATCAATTTTTGTCAATGATAAGAGGTGTGGGTTTAGTTTCTGTCTTCTATGTGTGGCTAACCAGTTCTCCCAACACAATTTGTTAAATAAGAATATTTTTCCCCAGCATATGCTTTTGTTAGGCCTATCAAAGATCAAATGAGGATATGTGGCTGAGTTCATCTGTGATTTTCTATTCCAGTGGTTCTCAAACTTCCTAATGCCACAACCTTTTAGTACAGTTCTTGTGGGTCCTGCTGCATTCTATTGCATAGATCTACATCTCTATTTTTGTGCCATTATCATGCTGTTTTTATCACTATAGACTCATAGTATAACCTAAAGTCTGGTAATGTGATGCCTCCAGATTTGTTCTTGTTTCTAAGAATTGCATTGGCTATTCATAGTTTTTCTGGTTCCTTACGAAATGAAGTACTATTTTTTTCAAGTTCTTCAAAGTATGACATGGGTGCTTTGATGGAGATTGCATTAAATCTGTAGAGTGCTTCAAAGGATGTGAAAAATCACTATAAAGAGAACTACAAAACCCTGAGAAATAGCAGAACATTCAAAATAAGAATGGGATATTATTACACATGTTAAAATATAGTAAAAAGTTATGAACAAATTTATATCAATTCATTTTCCAATTAAGTAAAAGAAACCCCAACTTACCAAAACTGATACAAATATATAGAAAATATGAGTGATGCTATTTTCTGTGAAAGACATTGAATTAAAAATTTAAAATCTTTCTATAAAGAAAACTCTCAGACCAGATGCTTCAAAAGAGGATCATTCTAAAGAGTTTAGGAAGAAATAATTTCAAATCTGTATAAACTATTTTACAGTCTAGAAAAGAAGAACTATTTCTTGACTTGTTATGAGCTATTAGAATCTTGACACCAACACCCCAAAAAGACAAAAAATAATTTCCCAAAATTACAGATCAGTTTGTCTTCTGAATAGAGATACAAACATAATAAATAAAATAATAGAAAACTGAATCCAAGAACATAGAAAAAGGGTAATATATCCCCACAAAATCAGATTTAAGTCAAGAGCACAAGGTTGACTTATCAATCACTCTGATTCATATATTAACAAAATTAGGCATAAAGTCACTTCAATAAACCCATAAAAAGGAAAAATAAAACTATTGATAGCCATTCATACTTGAAACAGAATAATCTCTCTTAGCAAAACAGAAATAAAAGTTTTTTTTTAATGTAGCAAAGAATATCCTCAAAGAAAATTTATAGCATACTTAAGGATGAAATTTCAGAACATTTTCTTCCCAAATAAGACCATCTCAGGAGATAGGCACTGTATCCATCTAACATTGTCCTAGAAGTCTTGCCAATGGAGTAAGGTAAGAAAAAGAAATAAAATATATAATAGTTCCTCTTATCTGTAAGAGGAATTGGTTTTAGTTATCTGTGGTCAATGGTGGTCTGAAAATAGATGAATACGGTAAAAAATGATATTTAGAGAGAGAGACCACAGTCACATAACTTTTATTACAGTATATTATTATAACCTTTCTATTTTATTATTAGTTATTGTTAATCTCTTACGGTGCCTAATTTACAAATTAAACTGTACCATAGGAAACATGTATGTGTAGGCAAAAACCTAGTATATGTAAGGTTCAGTACCACCTGCAGTTTCAGATATCCACTGGGAGTCTTGGAAGGTATCTATCCTCTGTGGATAAGAGGGGATGACTATTGCGTAAGGATCAAAGAGGAAACATGAGAGCATACTTAGAAAATCCAGAAAGTAAATATGCGAGTCAAATAGTGAATTTATCAAAGCAAATGGACACAAAGCGGATGTACAAAAATAAGTTGTACTCTTATAAAATACCAACAAATAACTAGAAAATAAAATTTAAAATCAGTACAATGTTACTTGTAATAACATCAACAAATGAAATTTCTAGGATTATATCTACCAATAGTGTGTAAGAAAGAAAATTATAGGCTGGGCACAGTGGCTCATGCCTGGAATCCTAGCACTCTGGGAAGCTGAGGCCAGTAGGTTACCTGAGCTCAAGAGTTTGGGACCAGCCTGAGCAAGCGCAAGACCCCTTATCTATTTTTTAAAAAATAGAAAAACGAGCCCACCATTGTAGTGAGCTCCTGTAGCCCAGCTATTCAGGAGGCTGAAACAAGAGAGTCACTTGAACACAAAAGTTTGAGGTCTCTGTGAGCTATGACACCATAGCACTCTACCCAAGGTGACAGAGTGAGACTCTGTCTCAAGAAAACCAAAACCAAACAAACAGAAAAACTATAAGACATTACCAAAATAAATTAAAGAAAACCTAAATCAGTATAGGGTATATTGTTCTCATGAGCAAATGACTCAACAAGTGCAGGAACAGTCTTTCTCCCAAATTGATCCTTTGTTCCACATACTTCTAATCAAAATCTCAACAGATATTTTTGCAGAGTTTGAGAAGCTGATTTAAATCACCATAAATGTAAAAGGCAAAGAATAGCCATGATAACCTTGAGGAAGAAAAACAAAATTGGAAGAACTATAATACCACATATTAAAATTCTTTTTCAAGATCATGGTGTCAGCAAAAAAACAAACTTATACACACATTGTAATTTTTGTGTATGAAGTGCTGTGGTGTCATAGCTCACCATGACCATCAAATTTTGTTATCTATTAAAAGTTAGACAATAAATTTACTGAACAAAATATTCCAGATACAAACCCACATATATACAAATACTAAATTTATGACAAAAAATGTCATCATAAGCAGTGGAAATAGTGTTTTCCTTTCCCTTCTCTACACCAGGAAAATGGACTATACGAATTGGATATCCTAAAGGGGAAAAAAAATATGTAAGTGAACCTTAAATCCCACCTCACTGTCTTGTCTTATACTATACAAAAAGCAAGTCCAGATGGGATGGATGTTATAAAGAGAAACAAAAAGAAATAAAACCTTTTCTGGAAAATAAAATAAGAAAATATCTTTCTAAGCTAGGGATAAGCAAATATTTTTCTGATCAGGAAACAAAAACTCTCTATGTAAGAAAATGACAGATAAATTGGACTTAATTAAAGAACCACTGGACCATTGATGAGAGCCTCTTCCATGTTTTAGAAGTAGCTAGAAATCTCGGTTTTAGATAAAATATCTAACTTTAATAGTTCATAATTATTCTAATTTAAAAAATATATATGGGTAAATTAACCAAACCTGTCTGCAAGGTTCTGAATCAGCAGAACCTTGTGGTCTAAGAAAATTCAAAGCATTAACCACCTCAATGACATGATGTCCCTTGGTAAAGATGCATGACCCAATTACTTGATTATAATTCAGCTAATCTTATTTTAAATCACACATTAGTGGGCAAAGAATTAAGAAGTCTGGTCCACAGAAAGCAAAGTTATAAAATTAAGGGAAAAAATTAATCAATATATTTGTGAATATCTGGCTTCACTCTTTTCAGGGTTCCAAAACACAGTCTTGCTAGAACTAACTCATTGAGGTCCAGCCTAAAAGCGAGTAAGCATTAAGAGACCAGCAGGTGAAAAACCAAAAGAGTGTATGATACCTGCATAGAGATTCCATCTTAGCCAGAAGACTAAAGCCACAGGTGTAGTCAGCATTTAGGATAGAGGTTAGAGCCACATGTTACTCAAGCCCATGAGTATAATTAAACCATCCCGAAAAGTAATACTGTGCAATTAAAAAAAGGGGGGGGGATAGGTTCAGTAGGCAAAAATGGCTGCATAACTTGTAATGGTTACATAATTTGTGAGGCTCAGAGAAAAATGAAAATGCAAGGCATGTTCAAAAATTAAGAATTTTAATGCTCAATGACAGTAAAGGCTCTTCTGCTGCTGAATGTACCCCATAAAGTTGGCCCTGTCTGCAAGCAAAGATTGCACACAAAAATTAGGATTTTCTTTCACTCTTGCCTACAGGAAAAATCATGCCATCAGCAGTGTTGTGTGTGACCACAGAAAGCTACAATGGGAAGGCTTGGGGTGTGATGTGCTTTCCATATAAGGTGAAACAGGAGATATTATCCTCACGCTGAGTCTAAATGGGCTTTTACTTCTGAAAATGATAGCTTGCTGATGCAAGGTGTGATTTTCAGAATACATTCCCATTCCTGTTTCTGGTCTTGTGTTCCTTAGACTGCCCAGAAAGAAATCATTGAATGTGTAAGATGATTTTTTTTCATGCCCCAGTAAGCTTTCAAACTACGCCAATCAAAAATGATGCATGTGCACAAAAAATCTAATTAGTCCAATCAATTAATATAAAGAGTGAAACTGACTATTTAGAATACTTAATACAAAGAACAAAAGAACACCATTACATGAAAAATGTAAGAACTGGTTTCAACTGTGTGCTATTCCATCCTGCTTTATCTAACCACTTTATCTGCATGGATTTCTTCCAGGAGATAAATCTTTTAATCAGAATTTTTGTGAGTTGCAGCCCATGTCCTATCAGGTTGTGTATCAAAATAGCAGGTGAATTTTTCCTTCTTCTTTCCTTTAAATAGTAAAAGAACTTGCAAAGCAAGAAAACATAGATTTCTTTTTTCATTCTAGATGCTGAACAAAAATGCTAAAGTTTTTTTCCTGCTAAACAAAAAATATCCCTCTCCTGGTATGTTCCCATAAAGATGGAACAAAGCATAGATCTTTGGTTTATCTAAAGGACCTAAATTGCCGATTTTTAAATGTCACATTTCAGAGGCTGGTTTGCTATTTCTTCCTATTTAAGGAACATCCTTCCAAAATCAATATCGACTCTTACTTAGATTACTTGGAAGGGAAGAATGAAATTGAATATGAGAAAATGTGACTGGTAATGAGCAGTAAGAAAAGGGATATTTATACTTTATCTTTGGCAGTCCGTCCTGTGAAGTAATAATGAAGGGGTGGTGATGGTAACGATCACTTGCTTTTATGTGCTAGGGAACCACCACCTCAGATGGCAGAAACACTAAGGAAGAGAGACCTACTGCTACAGGCAGAAGCAAAGCAACCTAATGAATAATTTAGATAGTATGTCGCAGGGGGGACTTTATCAAACTGGGCACAATGTGAGGAGCTGATGCTATAATATAACATAAAATGAATTTCAACATTGGGTATTTTGTTTGCTGCATTCCTGGGCACTTTTCTTCCATTCCATTTTGATAAGCTCAGAAAATAAAGAAATCCTTTTATTTATTCAGGGATTTATTCAGCTGCATTTTTGAGAGTGATTAAATATTACTGTTCTTTTAACCCTTGGGCTGTTTTTGGTTCCTTGGGCTAGAATATTTAAATGGCCGTGATTGCTCTGGCCTCAATGTTTTCCCCTTTGGGTCTGTCACTCAGATAATTTTATATATATATATATTTTTTTCAAATGTATATCTCCCCGTGTCACTCTCCTCACTTCCAAGATAAAACTGTGGCTCTCATATAGATTCAAAGAAACCCAGGGGTTGGGGGAGAGAAGGGAAGACTTGATCAGTTCAACGTCTATTCAACCCACCAGTGCTGGTGCCCCAAAGGCTGACCCAGTGCTTGTCAATACCCAAAGTTGAATTTGATCATCTTGGCTTTGACTTAGAGGTTCCTGGTTACATGCTCTACTAGGCGTCCTCCAACTATGACCTGCAGGCCACATGCAGCTCACCAAGGACATTTATCCGGTCCACCAGGTGTTTTTGCCACTGCTACCTGCCCTGCTTAGCAGCCAACTCATCCCGGGGCCTGCCGTCTAGCCTTCCAGCTGTCTGAGGGACAGTGAACTGGCCCCCTGTTTAAAAAGTTTGAGGACCCCTGTGTCTGAACTCTAGAGATTGCTCAGTGGTTCTGGAGGAATACCTGGCTCATCTCCATCTCTGTTCTATGTCAAAAGAACACATTTCTCTGGAGAAAATTCTACGATAAACCAAGGGCACAAATGAAGTTTTAAAAATATCTGTTAAAACTCTGTGATCCTCAGGGGAAAGAGAGAAAGCAAGCTGCTTGGACTAGCTCAAAATCTAGGTTTGAAGCTAGGGGTTTCTAGATGGGCACAAAGTCCAGCCAGTTCAGGATTTCATTGAGATTTGGAGCTGAAACTCACAGGAATCAATTCCATGTGTGATGGAAATGCTTCCTCTGCGTAGGCCACCAAAGATCTAGCGTAGATTCTTCCTTATGCATTTGGGGATTCAGAATCCAGAAAAGCCACAGTGTTAACTACAAAGACGATACCACATCAGCTCATACTATGAATCTGAATCATTTTCCCTTATGACATCAAATGAATTCAGTGCACAATGAAAGGGTATGATACAAAATGAGAATATATTACCCACAACTGAGATTCATGGTGTTTTTCCCCCAAAATTATATATTTAATGTAGTACTCAGATGAAGGGTGAGCAAAAAGACATTGAATCTTTGAATAATCATAACAAATTATGTAAACATCACTTTATTTGCAGTGTAGAGCCAAATATTTCCTATTAATGAAAGATTTCTTTACCTAATTCCCATAATAAAGCCTTTTATTGTCTTTTCTCAATTAAATGAGCCACGTCAGTCTTCGCTGCAACACTGTCTCCATTTAGCCTTAGTAGATTTTCATATTCCACAAGGAATTTCATTTACTAACTAGTCTTTTAACAATTATGCCCTTTCTTAGTATTTCAACAACTTCATTGACCTCTTGGGGTATGGTGTTACACTGAAGCCTCGTAAAGCTTCACAAAATGAATATAAAAAACTAGAACTATTCTCAAAACCAGATTAATTTTCCATGGGAGAAACTTTGATAATGTGATCACATCAAACATCTCTTTCCCAATATCATGTCAGGGTTTCTGCTAAAACCAGTAACTTCTTTCATTTATTTTCCTTCAATAAAAGAGAAAAAACATTATAATCATCTTAAAGGTTTTATTAAAAGCATTTGACAAAATTACAATACACTCATACGATAAAAACTCAAAACAAAATACATTCAAAAGTGCACATTTCCACATAACACAGGCCACATATGACAAGCCCTGGGATACCATTATATTCAACACCAAAACACTCAAACTTTTTCCTCTAATATTAGGAATAAGATAAAGAAGGCTAATCTCATTGCTCTGTTCAACACAGTACTAGAAGATTGAGCCAGAGTAATTAGGCAAGAAAAAAAAATTGAGTCAGAAAAGGAGAAGTAAAATTCTTTCTACTTGCACTTAAAGTTATCTTATATATAAAATCTTCAAACACTATAGCAAAAAAAAAAAAACAAAAAAAAACACCTTAGAACAAATAGACCCGTCCAGTAAAGATTCAGGTCACAAAATCAACATGTTGAATCATTTGTTCAATAGAAGAAATTTTAAAGATTAAAATTAAAAAACAAAACCTGTAGTGCTTGGTAGCAATTTAATAGCTGACAAGAAGACGACATAACCTGAGATACTCGTTTTGACATGAAAATATTCCATCAGAAAGTAAACTCTGATCCAGTACATGAACAGATACCGATTTCCCTGATGCTATTTGGCGAGACTTCACAAGGAACTTGCTTTCATCATTTCAGTCACTTAAAAATGAATAAAAAGCCCATGCAATTGAAGCAGCAGAGCTCATAGACCTGACAAATGGATAAAATGTTCTTTTGTTAGACTTTTAAAAAACTTTAAAAATGTGTTTGACACCCTTCTATGCATGCATGCACATACCGCCACCAGGCAATCCAGCTCCGACTTGTTGCTCCCAGCTCCTTTAATCTCCTCCTCTCTGTCTAGCATTAGCATGTTTTCCATGATGGTGGTGTGAGTTCTTATAAATAAAGGTGCTGACATCAGCATTAGCTTCAGGCTTTCTTCCGGGTGTCTCAATATTTTTGAAAAGCAAGATTTTCAAACCCCCTGACCACAGAAATCACAAGATGGACTTAGGACTGAAAAGTTGGACCAAAATATCTGTAAGCCATTGACTTAGGATTTAGAAATATGACCCCAAATAATTTCAGACCATGATAATCTGATCAGAACTCCCTTTCTGATGAGTTTACTAAGATCCTACATAGACAGCATTTAATATGCTAAAGGTGCATAATGAAGAGAATGGAAAACAAAATTCACAATCTCTTTATGGCTATGCTTTCAATAGATAATTCTATTGTGTTTAAGAATTAGTAGAGGCAGGTGGTATGAGAATGAAAGTCTAGTCACTGCCAATATGAAACTAAAAGGTAATTAGGAAATTAAGTGGAGAATGATAGATGTGGGACATTTGGGGGCATCCACCTTAACCAGGCTGAGATATCAGGTCAGGCTCTCAACTGTCCTGTTTTTATTAAGACTCCCAAAATTTCTTTCCCTGGATTCTTCCCTAGAGGAACCCAACAGTGACCATACAGCTTGAACAGACATGGTAGTTCTGATTTCTGGAAGATAGTCCACATGCCTCCAGCTTCCCTAGCAGACCTCCTACTCTTCCCCAACAAACAACTTACTCCATTCTGTTGACATGTGGACAATTAGTTCAGCAGTGGAGACCAGGATGAAGCTTGTTGAGATAACGGATTTGGGTATTTTTGGAATATACCTCTGTGGTAAAAGTTTAATTATCAGACACTAGTTATATGGACTATGTATAGGAGGAAAAAGACTCCAAAAATTTCTAGAAAGTTTATCTTATAGGGGTACAAGTGAATCTTTCTAAGAGTAGAATGTGAACGTTTTAAAACAATAACTGAGAAAATGACATGAAGGTTGTGTTGACCAGTTTGATGGAAGTAGTTCGGATTGCATGTGAAAACCCCACACTCTACCCCAGAAGTGCATTAATGTACATAGTTACCATTCAATAAAAAAAAAAAAGAAAGTATAAGAAGAATTCATCCAATTAATAATCATATTTGAACTCTGAGAATAAAAAGTCACTAAGATTAATACCGTGGAACAGAAAAGAAGGGTGAGGTCTATGCACCAGCAAGTGCCCGGGCCTGTGAGGAACTCTCTGAGATAGGAAGACCCAGATTCATGAATTCTTTTGTAGGCATGGTGGTGCATCACTTTGCAAAGACATTCTGACCTGGGCTCTAGAAAACCTGCTCTAAATAGTTTTAGGCAATGGCTTATAAAATGAAATAACAAGGTGACTTTTAGGGTAAGAAGAAGCTTAGAAAGAGCTTTATGGCAAAGGCATGTGTGAAGAATAGTGTTATAACTACAGTGAAAGTGACAAGGAATAAGCAGAGCAGGGCAATGACCTCAAAAAGTGGTGTCTATAAATTTCCTATGCTAAACCATTTAACAAGCCACCTTGAGTGGCACCTTCTGAGTGTGGACAAAAGGACCCCTAGGGACAAATGTCTACTCTGATTTTAGGGCCTATTGGCCAATGTCCTGTGGGTCCTTGGAGACTAAATGGCCTTGTAGAAAGGACTAGCCTGAAGAAGACACAAGTAACCACACCTATAGGTGAGAATAGTCCCACTACATCTAGTGCTTAAATGACATAAGTAGATTTTTACATCACTTCAGTGCCAAAATAATGAGGTTAGGTAAGAAAGAATAATGAGAAGAACTATGTAGCACCCTAAGACCCACGTAATTAGAAGGCTTTAGTTATTAAATCATAGCTGTGGACATTAATGTAATCATGGGGTACAAAGTACTGGTTTTATATACAATTTGAAATGTTTTCATCAAACATTAGAAGTTTTAAAATATGATTTCCTCAAAAAAATTAACAAATGTAAAAATGTAAAATTCTCTAGCTACCAATTGAATTTAATCTTGGTTATAATTTATAAATATCTGATATTGTTTTTCATGGCCTCTTTTCAATGAAGGTTTCGATTTTTTAAAATTTTGATCCCATTTGGCATATTTAACAATTGAGGCATTGAAGTATTAAACATTTGGGTCTATGTGTACTTCTGAATATTGTCTAGCATTTCAAATTACTTTCTCAACTCACCATCTATTTACCCAGACCATTTCCTCTTCGAATGTCCTATAGTACAAAGGCTGACACCGCCATTAATTGAATAGCCCAAGCCAAAAAACTGGAAGTTATTCTTCATCTTCCTTCCTGTATGCATTCTATTTTTCACTCAACAATCATTGTAGACTAAAATCTATGTGTAAGGTACTCTAATGGGTGCTAAGTTAAACCAATCGTAGCTCATTCCTATAATTCTGGAAACTTTCACATCAAAACAGTTTCCAAAACCTTTTGGTTTAGCTTGATTGTGTTGCTTCGCTCCATCTCCTTCATTCCATCTCTCTCCCTGTTCCCATAAGAAAAAGCTTCTCAATACATTACTATTGATATGTTGGACCGGAGAATTCCTTTTAGTGTGAAGATGTTCTATATATTGTAGAAGGTTTAGCAGTATTCTTGGACACTTACCACTGGATGCCAGCATCACCCACCCACAGATGTGACAAGCAAAAAAAATGTCTCAAATATTGCCAAATGTCCCCTGCAAGGAGCAAAATCTATCCCATCCCTACCCCACTGAGAATCAGTGGTTTAGGCTGTCATCATGTCACTGCTGAATTACTGAAATGAGCTCTTCCTTCCTATCTTCTGCACTTTGTCATAAACATTCAGGGCACCTCCATTTACTAAGCCATTACTAAGCATGGTCTCATCTCATCCTCACATCCTACTCTGAGCTGTGTAATTAGACTATTTTACAAACAAGGCAGTGGGGGGCCAGGGGAGTGATTCACCCACTGTCAGAGATTGAGTAGAAGGCAGATTTCAAAACTAAGATCTGACTAAATTAAAAAACAAAACTTCTTTTACCCAATAAGCAATATTGTTTATTCTAATATTATTTGTTCTAATATTAAGAACTAAGTGTGTTTTTCTCAGTTTCAAATCATTTGATGACTCCTCATGGCCTGAATGGCAGACCAGACATTTTAGGGCTTGAGTGGTAGTCACTTCTTTCCCTCCATCTCTGACCTCCTCCCCCACTTCTCACCATATACTCCTCTTTCTGTGGCCTATGTGCTTTTCCTGCAATATCTGTGTTCTTCCTGGTTTCTGGAATGTTCCTCAAACTCCTCACCTGCATGGGAAGTCTTCTCTTCATTCCCCTCCTGTCTAACTCCTCTCCATTCTTTAGGATGTGGATCAGGCCTCATCTTCCTAAGAAGTCTCCTCTGATACCTTCATTCTTTGTTAGGGAGAAATCTCTGAGTCTCTGCCACCTCCTGTATGTGTTGCTATTCTATCCCTGATCATACTGCATGTGATGCTGTGTGTTGGCCCTGCTGGCCCCACTTGCTCAGGCCTCCACCATTTAACTGTTTGTCTTGTGTTGGGCAACTGATAGAACTATTCTATGCTTCAGTTTCTTGACCGATAAAATAGGGATGATAATAACAGTTATAACAATTAAATGAAATTCAGCAGAACTTTAGGCAAGAGTGAATGCTATATATCATTATTTTTATTCAAATTCCCCAAACCTATTATACTCCTGGCACATATTGGAAACTGAAAAATCATTGGTTAAATAAATGAATATTTTCACTATAAATTTCAGGGTAATTCTTCAGTTGAAGTTCAACTATGCTGAGAGTTAATCAACTTTGAGTCCCCACATTGATGGAACAGAGCTAATTAGCTCAGCAAAAGGTCACTGTTGGTTTAGACCTGCAAGAGTGGGGCAGGTATGCTCTACAGAGACTCTAGGCAGAGGCAAGGATCTTCCAAAACTGAATTTGATAAGCCAGACCCAATATAGACGATTTCTAAAATATCATAGGTGACATAGCATGTCAAAGAATTATCATAGATATCTGATTGCTACTGAGGAAAATCAAAAGTAGTTCTTGGTGTCTTTTACCTCGTTTATCATGTGTGCCATTTTCTTCTTCTTCTTTTGGTCTTTTAACTTCATTCACTTTTCTGCCTCATTTCCTAGGATCCATTTTTTTTTTCTTTTAAATTTTCATTTCTCCACTCTTTCCTCTTTGTGAGTAGATCCTTCTGTAGCCTCCTTCAACAGTTCAGAGTCACCACGTATCAGTCAGAATGAATTTTTACAATGTGATTATTATTAAACAATTTGCTTCTCAAAAATCAAAGAAAATTTTGAGAATGTTACTATAACAAAAATGTCTAACTACTTACCAAATTACTTAGAAGAGGAATTGGTTTAGAGGCACTAACCAGCTTGGCTTCATTAGAAAAATATTTTCTATTTATCTTCAAATAAAAATCTTCTACATTTCCCATGGAAGAACAATTGAACACATTTTTACAGTCATTTACTAAACCCTCTATCGGAGCTGGGATAGGCAAGTCTTAGGAAAAATGCCAATTACACGCAAATCAAAGCTCTTAAATCTTACAGAGATTCATCCCTTCCCATAACATTTTATTGAATTGCTTGATCTGTCAAATAAAAGAATATATTGTCCTGTGTTAAAAGAACTACTTATGAAAAGAGAATTTTACACCAAGGAGATAGATTATTATTTCCTTGGGAATAATAATTCTGAACTTTCAGACTTTGGTGTGATTGAAATTTTATTCTTAATTCAAAATTAACATAGTTTAGGGCATTAAAATATATTTAATTATTTAGTGAGCATTCTTCAAAGAATTTCCATATCAAAATGGTTAATTTTTTAAGCAAATGCTTATAATCTTGAAGTTAGATAAAATGCACTTTATCCCTCAGGATTGGAGATGCTCTTCCTTTGAGTTAGAGAAACACTGAGCATATTGGCCATAATGATTTCACAAATAATTATTTTTTTGTTTTATCATATAAAAGAATGTTGGACCAGATCTCTTATGGGGACTATGTTAGTTCGTTCTGAATTAAAAGATGACTTGGATTTCACTAGTAGTTTAGAAATCATAAAATTTATTTATTTGTCTTGATACTATAAGCACATGAGGTTGAGTTAAAAGAAAATTCTATATAAAGTGTTTGTGTATCCACGTACATACGCATAGTTTAAATGTATATATCCCTCCCAAACCAAGTGTTGTTGGCACTTAAACCCAAAAGTGTCATGTTTAAAGAGGTAAAGTCTTTAAAAGGTGATTGAGTCGTGAGGGTGAAGCACTCATGAATGGGATTAGCTACCTCATAAAAGAACAGGGGAGACCTCACCGGTCCCCTTTTACCTTTCTACTTCCATCATGTGAAGACATGGCATTCACTTTCTTGTCACACAATGATGCAGCAGCACAGTTCTGTCTCAGAAGCAGAAGAAGCCCTCACCAGACACTGAAGCTCACTGGCAACTTGATCTGAGACTCCAGAACCATAGAAAAGAATTTTCTGTTCTTTGTAAATCACTAAGTGTCAGGTATTTTGTTATAGCAGCAGAAACATACCAAGGTAACATATATACTGTTATACACATACACACACACACATAATGTGTATACATACATCTGTTTTATGTAATAGTATATATATATATGTATGTTTTATGTATATAGTTATATACAAACATTTTCTTGAATTAGAAAATAACTTTTATTTTGCTTGATATTTACTCTTATGTTGAGTAGAGGTTTCAGTTATTATTGTGTCCCTTTGAAACACTATGAATGTGTTAATTGATAACTACATCTATATACACAAAGTATAGCTGGTGTTTATGACTGAGGATTGTACCACAATAGAAGTTTCTATTGTTACAAATTTCTGGTAAGAACATTAGGAGTAAAAGTAGGAATTGGACCTCAGTGATGAGAATATAAACATCTTCATCTTTATTTAGCTCCATAAGACTTACAAATACATAAGTGAGGATCTATTCATTTTTCCAACAAATATTTATTTAACACTACTATGTACTAGGCAGTATAGGGATACTTGAGGGTAAAAATAAGACACCCTTTTTTCTTGGCCTAACATAATTTGCAATATTTCAGGAAAGACAGATGATGGAATGTGATATAGGCATTATGTGTTTAGGGGATATCAGGGCAAGTTTCTCAGAAGAAGACATTGGAGCTGGAGTCTGAAAAATAAATAAGACAGGACTAATAAAATGTCAGGGGAGAGGGAAAAAGATCCAGGAAGGAAATAGGATGCATGAAGATCCAGAAACAAGAGACAGCATGTAGCCTTAAAGGATCTGAAGGAGTTTGGTGCCATGAAAGTACAGAGTGGGTAGGAGGGCTGGAGGTGAGGCAGGAGATGCCTGCAGAAGAGAGATCATAGAGGGTTTTATGTGTCATATTATGCTTCAAAGTCTTTTAAAAATTTTATTCATTCATTCATTTTTTTTTTTGAGATGGAGTCTCCCTCTGTCACTCTGGGCAGAGTGCCATGGCTTCTTCATAGCTCACAGCAACCTCAAACTCTTGGGCTCAAGCAATCCTCCTCCCTCAGCCTCCTGAGTGGCTAGAACTATAGGTGCCCACAACAACACCCAGGTAGTTTTTTTTCTATTTTTAGTAGAGATAGGGTCTTACTTTTGCTCAAGCTGGCCTCGAACTCTTGAGTTTCTAAGATCCCTGACCTCCAGAGTGCCAGGATGACAGCCATGAGCCACCGTGCCCAGCTGTTTTGAAGTCTTAAGAGTACTGGAAAATTTTTGAAATGTTTAGTAATGGGGACATTGATATTTGTAAAAGATCATTTGGGCTACAGCGTGAAAAATGAATTTGTGGGATTAAGAATGGAGGCAAAGATCCAAGTTATGAGGTCTTTGTCATGGCCTAGGTGAGAAATGGTGATGGAATGGATTAGGGTTATGGCAGTAATGCTGCAGGGATGGACAGGATTGAAATACAATTCTTTTTTTTCACCATTTATTGTCTGGTAATGGATTAATGCGAGACAGAAGTCAGAGATGGCCCCAGGTTTGTGGTGTGGGTCGCACTGCCACCATTCCCTGACGTAAGAACACTGGAGAAGGCACATTACTGGGAAGATAATGAGTTCACATTCTGAACTGGTGAAGTCCAGGTTTTTAGATGTCTCTGAGCGAAGCTATTCAGTAAGAAATTGGTGATGTGTCTCCAGTTGTCTGAAAATAGGTCAGATTTAGAAATACAGATTTGGGAGATATGTCAATATACTGCTGAACAAAAGCAATGCTTTCTCTGTTACCCTGGGCGCCTGGGTAGATTGCATTTCCCTGTCTCATTTCTGGTTGGATACTGCCATGTGACTGAAATCTACTCAGTGAAATGTGGGGAGAAGAAAAATACCTCACTTAGGGGCCAGACTTACAAAAACCTTTCATGTGCACTGTGCTATGGTCTTTCGGGATGGGGGATTTTTTCTTTTCTTTTCTTTTTTTTTTTTAACCAGGTATGAAGACAGTCAGACCTTGGTCAGCTTAAGTATTTAATGACAAGGGAGGGGCCATCTGCTACCTTTTCACCTACCGAATTCTGCTACAAGAGCAATATCTGAACTGTATTATGTACAAGGAATTCTATGCTCAGGGTGTAAGTTGGTTACAGCAAAGAGGTGACCAAAACAAATTCCAGAGGCTTCTGAGTGAAGACAGGTAAAGAATAAAGAAGCCTCAGGTAAGACTTGTCCAGGGGAAGAGTTGTCTTAGTATCTATTGCTACATTATCAAATTATCAAAAACTTAGCAGCCCAAAATGACACAACGTGTTACCTCACAGCTCTGGAGGCCAGAAGTTTGAAGTGATTCTAACAGTGTCAAGCTGTTGGCAAAGCTGCATTCCTTTTGGAGGCTTCAGGCGAAGCTCTCTGCCTTTGCCTTCCCCAGCTTCTAGAAGTTTCCTGTGTCACATGACCTCGGCTTCCATCATCACGTCTCCCTCCCCAACTCTTCTCTCTCTCTCTCTTTCTCTCTCTCTCTCATAAGACAACATGGGGCTCTCCTGGACAAGCCTAGATAATCTTCCCATCTCAAAATCCTCAGCAGAATGACATCTGCACAGCCCTTTTGCCCCTTAAGATTAGTCAAAGGTTCTAACAATTAGGATCTGCCCGTCTTTAGTAAGACACTTGTTCCTCTGCCTCCTACAAGAGTGTGGAATGACAGAGGAAACACATCTGAAGCAGCACCGTGAGTAGCAAGCAGCACCACCTTCACAGCGCTGGGCGGAGGGAAAGGAGACAGCAAGGTCACCGGGAATGAACAGATAAAGACGGGAGGAAAGCAGGGAGTTGGTGACACAAATAATATGGGGAAAATGTTTTAAGAAGGAGAGAGCAATCAGTTGTGCTTCTATCAGGTGATGATCTAGTGAGATAAAAACTTACAATTATTTGTGGCCTTTCAAAAATCTGCTTGGGTAGAGCATTAAGAATGAAAAGCTGAGTCATGGCTGGGAGTGAACACTGTGGAGATAACTGGTGGAGACAATTCTTTAGAGAAATAGGGTGCTAAATGGGAAAACAAAAACTTGGGAGAGAAATAACAAGGGAAGGGAGGAATCAGAAACAAAGGAGTCCTCACCTCATTGACATGCCTCTGCCAGTGACATTAAGAGAGATTAAAAATAAACAGTGAGGTGGAAAAACCAGATCTAAGGAGATGTTAGATGTTGGAGATGTATAGCTATTGCTGAAATGCTATGTGGAAAGGTTACATGTTAACCAGGAAAAGTACAATCGTGCCATTAGGGAGTTACCAGTGCCACACCCGTCCAAAAATTAGACATGTCGGTATAAGATGGACCAATCCTGACAACTGTGTGATTTTTCTCCTGAAATGGCAAGGAGCAGGATGTCAATGCAGAGAATGTAGCAGTTGGATTTATTGAGGTTTGGAAGGGAGTGGTGGAAAGACCACAGAGTAAGAGGTTTTAGAAAACCACTAAACAAAGGGATGAAGTTACACCATGGACAGGGGCTGAGTAAAGTTAGGGGAGAGGGACAAGGGGCTTTATCAACTGAAGATACCAAAAAATTCAAAGAACTGGTGTGTTGGGAGCAATCAAGTGAGTGAGAGAGTCGGGAACATGTAGGTAAGAATGACTCTGACTACTTTATTTGAGAATTGGCCCAATCTGGAGGTGACAAGGTCTGGGTGTGGCCATGGTTAGGGGGAAGTTCTCCAAGGTGAGGCAGGCAAGGAACTATGAGGCGAGGCTGCCAGGTGGAGTCACACAGGATGTCAGGCCCAAGGGAGGAGTTAACTGCAAGCCAGGGGCCAAGGTCTTGCAAGAGACTTACAGCCACATCATCAACAAATAGGCAAAGAGGAAAAACTCAAAAGCTGCCCACAAAGGCAGAACATAATTAGACAATTACCTGAATGGGTCAATTAAAAAATATATATATATATAGCTTTTTTTAGCAAAAAGAAACTGCCTTTATTTGCCTAAATGCATTCGACTTGAGAATTTACAATGACCCAAATCATTTTTTCTTATCTGAATACTTAGCCACTAGCAGGATAGGTTGGGCTCCGTCTGGCCTGCAGGCCTAAGAGTGGGTCTTCACGGCATTTACTGCACTTAACTGCCAATGAAAATGTGCAAGAGAATGCTATCAACTTTCTCCTCTGGTCAAATCACAAAGAAGGAGCTGAGGTGGGAGAGAGTTTGGCGTGGAGAGTGTGCAGGGCACTAAGAGACTCCCTGCCTCAACTCCGCCTTGTGCTTTCTGAGCTGCAAAGCATTACTTGCTCACAGCAATTCCTCAGCCCCATGATTCAGCCCTATCATAAAAGAATATTAAAAAAAAAAAAAACTGCTGTGATACTTTGTACTGTTTAATGTACTCTGTAAGGCAAGATAAACTGGAACCCTCCCTGCCCTCCAGGAGCTAACAATTGTATGCATAGTTTAGCTATCTAAAATCATACACAATTTAGTTTATCTGAGCAAAGTGCAAGTAAAATAATTAGTGCTTTTTTTGATGATGAGCAGGAAGATTACTAAGGAAGAGTTCATCTGAAATACTGCCATCCATCTTCTTCCAATCCAGGGAATTGTAGCATCTGATCCTGTGTCATGTTCCCAGAGCCAAAGAAGACACGGAAAGAAGGCTCCCACACGGGGCGGGGATTTGATAAGTGCCCAGGGTGCCGATGGTCTTGCTTGAAACATATATAATGTACTTGGAACTTACATAAAACATAAGATTTTATCAACTATTAAAATCTTCTGAAATGAATAAATGACATATATTATGGGAGGGATAGGCTCAAAGATGGCTCCTGTTCTCACCTCATTCACGGCACACGGGGAAGAGCAGGAGTGCGCAGGTAAACCACGCTATGTCATAAGCAGAGACCCCTCCGCCAGAGCGGAGGGGTCATTCACAGGGAAAGTTAGGTATCTTCCTGCAGAGGAGGTGAAGTTGGAACCAAGTCCAGAGGGCATTGAAGAGATTTGCCAAGATGAGTTGAAGGAAGGTGGACCCTCTAGGTACGAGCCATCTCCAAAGTTGCTTTCTCTGACTAACTTGACTCTAAATGACTCTCTTGCTCTCTCTTTCACAATTCATCAAATATGTTTGAAACTATCAAGATGAAACTCCAGAGATGCTATGATTCAGAAATTCAGTGGTGAACACTGAAATCCAGAATAAAAGAGGTGTTGTTATTACATCTTCTGCCGGAGACAAGCTGAAACTAAGCAAACCACTAAATGTCCATAGAAAAAATAATCGCACAGGCTGACAGTGCTAGGACAAACTCTGTAGGGGGAGAGAATACACAGAGGTAATAAAGGCAAAAACGCAATACAGAACAGTATCTCCAGTGCTTACAGCAATAGTGATGTTTATTGCTCTTAGGATACGGCTCCATGCCATTCAGCAAGGAATTAAATGAGGCATGACTTGGTTAGAGTAGGCTTTATTGTTCTATCTCTTTGCACAAATATTCTGTGCTTGTTTTTGATATTTTTGAAATTGCAACTGAGTCATTCACCTTGGGTGGGGACCCTCGGCCCACAGTGAGCAATTGTTTATTGGGAGGGACAGTCAAGGCAGAGTCATGCGTTACAGTCAAACCTCTGCTGTCTCAGACACTGACAATCAGGCTTTGACAGTTTTAGTTTGTAGGATGGAGTGAGAACCAGATGTACCAGGACGTAACAAAAATATCCCTAATTATCCAAGTTTTTTAAAATAAGGAAATCTAAACCTAGGCTACTATATGCTGGCAGTAGCCAAAACTGATGGGACTACACACATACTGTGGATGAATGCGAGGATTTTTACAAGGGTCAAAGTGGCTTCTGATTCCTGGTCGTGGACATGGAAGGAACTTAAAAGTCACTACTCTATTACAAGTCAAACCTGAACAAACTGAAAAATCAATAATTTTTCTTTGCGCCTTCAGAGGAGTGAGGTCACAGGGCAAACTGCTGCCCCCACAATTGGAGAAACAGAGAGACAGAGAATCACAACTTACAAGAGAACCAGTACCCAAGGAGGAAAATCTGAACTGTAATTGATGAACTGCTGGAGGCTAAGTGTGGACAAGTCTGAAGTTGGGAACTCTAGGGAGACCCATCATGGGTGACCCCCACAGTCCATAGACTGTTACCTCTAGGTGATACTGGACTTTCAGGTTCTTGGTCTTGGTGATTTGAAGAATAAATCCATGGACCACAGATCAGTGGCAAGACAGAATTTATTTACAGAAAAAGAATACAAAAACACTTAAGTTTCTGGTAGGGAGAGAAAACCCAAGGCGGGAGAGAAAAATCTCTCTCCGTTTTTCCCTCTGTCTCTCTCCGTTTAGCAGTATATATAGGTGCATGTGTTCCTTCTATAAGAGGCCAGGAAATGAATGGTCACAGTCTCTTCCACTGGGGCAAGGTGAATGAATGTACTAATGAACGGACACAGTCTCTTCTCCTGGGGTAAGGTGAATGAATGTACTAATGAATGGACATAGTCCCTTTTGCTAGGGCAAGGTGAATGAATGTACTAATGAATGGACACAGTCTCTTCTGCTGGGGCAAGGTGAATGAATGTACTAATGAATGGACACAGTCTCTTCTGCTGGGGCAAGGTGAATGAATGTACTAATGAATGGACATAGTCCCTTCTGCTGGGGTAAGGTGAATGAATGTACTAATGAATGGACACAGTCTCTTTTGCTGGGGTAAGGTGAATGAATATACTAATGAATGGACACAGTCCATTCACGGAACCGAGGCCTAGGAAACTTACATGAAATTGACCTAGGCATAGGAAATGGGGGTTCCTTATTTAGTCATAAGTGTAAAGGGGAAGGAGACACCAAGGTGCTGGTGTCTCCCCAGCAATTGTGGGGTCCATTTGGCTTGGAGCCTCTGGTGGGGGAGGAGGCTCCCCCGACTTGCCTATGCTCCAACCCACTGGTTCCTCTGCTGGCTACTGCTGCACCAATACCACTAAGGCAGAGGCAGCGGGTCCTCCAGCCCAGCTCAGCTGAGCTGGCTGGGAGGACACCTGTCCTGTATCATAGGAGTTCTACCAGGTTCTCATAAAGAATGCTGGATAAAAATTTCCTAGTGCTTCCAGCAGAGGGAGGGGAGAAGCAACCATTCTGAAAGGTACCAGAGTAGTCTGTTCTGAACAAGTCCCACCATTGGGAGAAACCATTTCTCAAGAGCCTAATACGTTTTACGGGAGCCTAAGCTAACCAGGGAAGGGGAATGCCCAGCTCCAGTCAGCTCCGGCCATCTTGTCTCACCAAAGAGGGGAAGAAATTGCAAAGTACTAGTGAAATTTGCAGTCTAGTAGCACAAGCTCACCAAAACACTGATGCCTAATTACAGGAACATATAAGACTTCTCCTCCCTACAAACATTACCACTACATTACTAAAGTCCTATCAAAAGCAGTTTCTTTTGCGGAGTACATCATGTCCACCTTTCAAGAAAAAAATTATAAGGTATACTAAAAGGCAAAAAACCTAGTTTGAAGACACTACATAAATACCAGAATCAGAGTCAGATAGAATAGGAATGTTGGAATTATCTGACCAAGAATGCTAAAAAACTGTGATTAATACGCTATAGGATTTAGGGAAAAGTAACAATATGTAATAACAGATGGATAACATAAGAAAAAAATGAAAATTCTAGAAAAAAATAATAATGCTAGTGGTTGAGTATACTGTAACAAAAGTGGAGAAATTACATGCATTTTTAAAATCGCTTTCAGAATATAAAAACAGAGTAAATACTTTCTAACTCATTCTATGAGGCCAGCATTACCCTAATACAAAAACCAAAGATATTATAGAAAGGAAAACTACAGACCAGTATATTGCAACTCCTTTACAAATATTAGCCATTTGAACCCACAAATATGTAAACAGAGTTATATACTAGGTAAGATTTATTCTGAAGATGCAAGTCTGGTTTAACATTTTAAAACAAAAATACATAGGTATGTATATATATAATATGTATAATATATGTAATGTAATTAGAACACTTATGTTTTATATATGGATCACTTCATGAATTTGTCCATTATCCTTGCACAGGGGCCATGCTAATCTCTGTATCATTCCAATTTTAGTATATGTGCTGCTCAAGTGAGCACCACGGTGCTTAGAAACACATAAACCCACATCATCCGGGGCCAGAGCAGACTGCATTTAAAGAACAGGCCCACCAGCCTAACACTATTCCAGTATTTACTCTCATCTCTCTTTCTTCATTTCTTTGGTCTCTGAAATTCCTGGGAGCTACTCACTCTCCTTCACCTTAAGAGTCCATCTCTCCTCCTTGCCATTCTGATTGCTCAAGTCTTCACCGTGTTGCCTTTAACTGCAGAAAACCTTCAAACCGTGCATAGCCAGCCCCCCAACACACACATACACACTTGCCTGCACACAACAATGTCCTCGCCATGAGCAGGTCCTGAAGAGCCCTGCTCCCCTCTAGCTCTGACTTCCTCTGCAGTAAGAACACATCTGCTCAGACTCTTATCCTTTCTTCGCCCTTCCATGAAGTGTTGGGTATGGAGGAAAAAGACAGAAGTCTATGAACATGCATGGTATTAACTTTTCCCGGTCATATTTATCCCAACTTAAAAACAGTATTACTAAATGCCTTTTAGTAGACCGTGTGCTAAACAATGGCGACAGGTCTATTAGTAGTATTCATTTTCTCCAGCTAGATGTAAAAGATAAGAAAATTTTAAGAGCCCTGCTGAACTATTTTTTAAAACAAACATTAATTTGTTAGAATAGTTCTAGCACTGAAAATATTAAGATGACACAGATGATTCCCATATACTCTGTACCATCTCCCCTACTATTAACATCCTACATTAGTGTGGCATGTGCTGTAACCAATGAACCAATATTGAAATTAAAGTCCTTATTTTATTTAAATGGTCTTAGTTAAAAAATATAATGTCCTTTTCTTCCTGTTCCAAGATTTTATTCACAATATTTCATTATATTTATGGTTGACCCCTGAACCATGGAGGTGAGGAATGCCCGCCACCCGTGCAGATGAAAATTTAAGTGTAACTTTCAACTCCCCCCCCCAAACTTAACTATGAATAGCCTACTATCAGCTAGAAACTTACCAATCACTTAATCTGTTGATTAATGATATTTTGCATGCTATACATGTTAAGTGCTGTATTCTTAAACAAGCAAGAAGAAAATGTCATTAGGAAGATCATAAGGAAGAGTAAATATATGTACTCCTCCTTAAGTAGAAGTGGATCATTATAAAGGTCTTCATCATTTTCGTCTTTATATCGAGTAGGCTGAGGAGGAGGAAGAAGGGGAGGGGTCGGTCCTGGCCCTCTGTCTCATGGGTGCCAGTAGTGGAAGAAAACCCATGTGTAAGTGGACCTGTGCAGTGTTCAAAGGTCAACTGTAGTTGTTGTGCCCTAAATCTTCTCTTTGCTGTGATAGCTCCTCTGACATTTTTTGGTTTTGATGATCTTGACACTTTTGAGGAGCATCAGTCAGGTATTTTATATTTCTATTTTAATTTCCTTCAACTAAGATTTGTCTGTTATTTTTCTCATGATTAAACCAGAGCTCTGTGTTTGGGGGAGGGACACTTCAGAGGCAAAGTGTCATTTTTATCACATGTATCAAGTGCACATACTATCAACATTACCTATCGCCGTAAATGTTGACCTTGATCGCCTGGCTAAGGTATTGCCTGTCAGGTTTATCTACTTGAAGCTACTCTGCCCACCTGTACTTTCCACAGGTGAACAATAGGACTAAATTTTTTATAAAACGTGAATCATATTACAGCTTTCAAAATATAAGATTAGTGGATACTCCTGGGAAAACAGAATCCCCAAATAAAACATTAAACAACACAGAGTTGGTGTATTTCTCCCCAATTAAACTTCAGTTTGAAAAATTTTAGAAGTGTTTCAGTAATTTGGCTCCATTTTCTGGGAAAAAAATATATACAAAGATTTTCTCAAGGAAGCTCAAATCTTACTGATAAAAATTTCTTAAGTAATTCATATACAAACTATTTGGATAACTGGAAAAAAAACCTGATTTCGTTTGTAACAAAGCCAGAGCCTCTATTTACCATAAGCACAGATGTACACACAAAGAAGTATATAAACAGAAGAGAAAATCTATTTAAAACTAGAAGGAAAACAAACAAACAAAAAAAAACTTGAAGGAAGATCTTTGGTCATAACCCCTGAAGTATTTTTTTCTATAGTAGGATAATTTTTATTATCATTATCATACTTACAACAAGTATCATTAAACTAAAATAAAATTAACTTGGAAAGATAGCATAATATAATTAACCAAAACTGTAAAGGGTTTGAAGAAATCAACTCTACTTCTTTTCTTTTATAAATTCTCTTAGCATCTCTTAATGCTCCTTGAGTTATTTACATTTTTTTCGTATAAATGCCATCTTTAAAAAGATATTTTAGGTAGTCAATGGATCTAAAAACAGTTGCTCCCCTCATTAAGGGTTCCACATGTTCGAATTTCTGTCTGGGATGAAATTGGAATAAGATTTTAGACTCTCGTTTTATTTTTACTTAGTTTTAAGTAATACAACATTAGCAAAACTCTTACATTGGTGTGAAACCACAGTAGGATTAAGAAGCAGCTTAGACGGGCAGGTTCCCAGAGCTCCAGTCAGAAATGTCAATAAACCTTACTGGAATAAATCAGAAATACGGTGCCAGTTAATTCAGGTTTTCTCATTCAACTTCCTAAATAACCATCGAAGTAGAAAGTACCTTGAATGGAAACTGATTTAAAAAATAAACAGTCTTCACAGATACATACTCTCGATCCAGAGAACCATATTCTCAAAGTTTGCTAGTATGTAGTCATACAAAGTCAGCAATGTCAGGAGAATTTCTGAAAACTAATCATGGGCGTCAAGTCCATTTGACTAGGAAGGAGTCATGTATGAATGCCTAAATCTTAGAAGTACCTCCAAAGAACTGTGTGATATTGGAAATAACATGTAACAAAATATGTGACACATTCCTTATGTTGCTCTATTTATAATGTTTGTGAATTGTGAAATAAGAGTTGATGTACATAGGATGAAAACACACTATATGATGGATAACGAGAGGCTTCTTTGTTTTCCTTATGCCTCTGCTACCATCCGATTCCTCAAAGACACCTAATTTTAATAAATGTCAAGAGATATTCTTGCATTTCTAAAGTTATCCACTGAAACATTTTTCCCCATATATGGTAACATGTTATACATGTTGTTCTGAACTTTGTATATTTTCTCCTTAAATGCCTTGGAAATTTTTCCATATCATAAATGCAGAATTTCATGTTTTTTAGATGGCTGACCTGATATTATTATACATTGTGTAGTTGAACAGTAAGTGGATATAAACTACCATTGACAGTCATTTTAGTTACTTATAAAATTTGACGTTATAACCAATGTTCCAATTCATCTCTATCATATATCATTTCTCATATATTCCAGAATATCTGGGAGAAATCTTCTATTGTATATAATTTTTTTCACTAATTGAAAACGTATTCCTCTTTAGACTTTGAATAAATATTAAACTAATTTTTATAGAGGATTAGTTTGAAGACGGTGGTGATTAGTTGATTTACTAAGGTCCTGCACTTGCTACACCATTACCTTGGTGATTTTAGGGTTTTTTTTTAAAGGATGGGTCATGTCTTCTGAAATAACAATCAAGACACCAGGTCAAAAAACAAAATGTGTGAATTTATTTATGAAGATTTTAAAACACTATGGAAATCAAGTCCTATTTATTTACATATTTAAGAAATGATCAACTGCTAGAAATTCCAAGGATTATAGTTACCATTCACATAGACATGAAATGGGTAAGATCAAGAGGGTCTGAGAAAGCTTGCTGCACCGCATCCAGCGGGGTAGAGTGGTAGTGACCCCGTGTCAGACATCAGTGACCTCTGGTTACTAGGTCAGTAGGCTTCTGTCAACAGCAAAGCACGAGGGGGTGAATACTGTTCGAAAAAAAATTAAAACACCTTTCTTATTTACTCCGAGTTACCCTCAAAGGGCTGATAGGGGAATAGATAAGTGAAAAACTGAGAAGATATTCCACAACCACAACAAATTGCAAGGAAAACACATGGCAGTCAAATAGGATATATATATATTTTTTTAATTGCTGGGGATTCATTGAGGGTACAAAGAACCAGGTCACATTGATTGCATTTGTTAGGTAAAGTCCCTCTTATAATTGTGTCCCACCCCCCAAAAGTGTGTCACACACTGTCACCCTTCAGTCTCTTCCTCCTTCCCTCTCTCTCTTCTTCCCTTCCCCCACTCCCTCCCTCCTTCCTTCTATGTGCTTCCCTTCTCCCACCTCCCCTCCTTCCCTCTTTCTGCTCTCCCCTTCCCACACCCCCTTCCCTCCTTTTCTCTCTCTGCTCTCCCCTTCCACACCCCCCATGTACTAGGTCATCAACTGTCCTCATATGAGAGTTGAGTACATAGGATTCTTGCTTCTCCATTCTTGTGATGTTTTACTAAGAATAATGTGTGCCACTTCCATCCAGGTTAATGCAAAGGATGTAAAGTCTCCATTGTTTTTAGTGGCTGAACAGTATTTCATGGTATACATATAACATAGCTTGTTAAACCATTCCTGGGTTGGTGGGCAATTAGGCTGTTTCCATATTTTGGTGATTATAAATTGAGCTATGTTAAATAGTCTAGTGCAAGTGTTCTTATGGCAAAAGGATAGTTTTCCTTCTGGGCAGACGCCCAGTGATGGGATTTCAGGATCATATGGGAGGTCTAGCTTGAGTTCTCTGGGGGGTTCCTCATACTTCCTTCCAAAAAGGTTGTATTAATTTGCAGTCCCACCAACAGTGTAAAAATGTTCCCTTCTCTCCACATCCACACCAGCATCTGCAGTTTTGAGATGTGGGCCATTCTTGCTGGAGTTAAATGATATCTCAGAGTGGTTTTGATTTGCATTTCTCTAATAATTAGGGATGATGAGCATTTTTTCCAATAGAATCTTTTTTTATTTTTTTACCAGGGCCAGGTTTGAACCCACCACCTCCAGTATATGGGGCCGGCACCCTGCTCCTTTGAGCCACAGGCGTTGCCCCTCAAATAGAATATTTTAATAAATGATATTCATTGAGTCATGCAGATTTAAGTCCTAAAGTAAAAGACCTTGAAGAACACTGAAATCTAGGACAAAGGTGATGAGCAATGTATAATCTTTATTATTTGAAGTTGTTTTTGTTCAATGATCTTTGTAATAACCTGAGTTTTGCAACAGAGTTCCAATTTTAGGCTCTTTTATTCTTTTTTATCAAGAAGTTTCTTAAGCGTATTATTAAATATGTTATACATTGTCGGAGCCACATGAAGGAGACAGCCAGGCTGTGGATTGAGAGTACAAGCTGCAAGAGTTGAGGCTCACCAGAGGTGTAGGAGAGCCCCAGACAACTTTTTCAGTGGCTATTTATTGGGGGGGATACACAACAGGTGTGAAGAGTGCTAAGTAATGAGGTGCAGGAGCTATGTGCTCTTTCTCCACAACTCCCACAATGAAGTACCATAAAATGTTTAAGGTTTAACACTTGCTTACTATAGAGTGACCGATTTTATCTCATTCCAAAACACTGAGTTACTTGGGGGCTTACCTCCAAGTTACAAGATATCTCTAGGCTGGCCAGGAGAATGTCTTGCTCTCAGGATTTCTTTTGATGTGTTAAGAACTGATGACTGTCCTTGCAAGCATGATGTTCATTTCTCCACAATAGGTGTTGTTAGGTTTTATTTTTAAAAATACATCAGAAATCCTTTAAAAAAAAAAAAAACTCTGCCTTTCCTCAATGAAAAAATAGACACAAGATTTGAATAGCCATTTCCCCATGTAAGATCTATAACTGGCCACTGAGCCTGTGAAAAGATGCTCAACATCTTCAGTCATCAGGAAAATGCAAATCAAACTACAAGGAGAGATGACTTCACAGCCACTAGGATGGTTAGAATCAAAAAGACTGATAACAGCAAGTATTAACAAGCACATGGAGCAATTAGAACCCCAGGAAACTGTTGTAGGAAATGTAAAATGGTGCCACAACTTTGGAATATAGTCTAGAAGTTCCTCCAATTATTGAGCATAAAATTACAGTAAGACCAGTAAGTCTACCTGTAGGCATGTAAGAGAAATGAAAACATGTGTCCACATAAAAACCTGTACACAGATGTTAACAGCAGCATCATTCTTAATAGACAAAATGTAGAAAGAACCCAAATATTCATCAACTGATGAATGGATAAATACAACGTGGCATATCCATACAATGGAATACTATTTGGACATAGAGAGAAATGAAGTATTGATACAACACGAATGAACTTTGAAACCATTATGCTAAAAAAAAAAGAAGCCAATAACAACAAAAAAAATTATATTATGTATAATAGTTTCCATTTACAAGATTATCCAGAATAAAGAAATCTATAGGGAAATAGATTAGTGGCTACTTAGGGGTAGGGGCAAAGGGATATGAAGTAGAAGGTTATCTTAGTCTGTGCTGCTAGAACAAAATATGAGAGACTGGGCAATTGATAAAGAACAGAAATATCTTTCTTTTGCGGGGGGGGGAGGGGAGACAGAGTCTCACTTTGTCACCCTCACTAGAATGCTGTGGCATCACAGCTCACAGCAACCTCAAACTCTTGGGCTCAAGCAATTCTCTTGTCTCAGCCTCCCAAGTAGCTGGGACCATAGGACCTGCCACAATGCCTGTCTATTTTTTAGAGACAGGGTGTCACTTTTGCTCAGGCTAGTCTCTAACTTGTGAGCTCAAGCAACCCACCCCCCCTCGGGCTCCCAGAGTGCTAGGATTATAGGCGTGAGCCACCTTGCCCAGCTAGAAATTTATTTCTTACCTTTCTGGAGGATGGGAAGTCCAAGGTCAAGGTACTAGCAAGTGAGGGACTCTGCTTTCAAAATGGTGCTTTGAGTGCTGCATCTTCTGGAGGGGAAGAACTCTGTTCTAACATGACAGAAGCCAGAAGGGCAAAAAGGGACCAGCTCCCGCATCAGGCTCTTTTATAATGGCATTTAACACATTCATGAGGGAGACACCCTCACGGCCTAATCAACTCGTAAAGAGCTCTCCCTCTTAATACTGTCACATTGGCAACACCTGAATTCTGGAAGGGACACATTCAACCCACAGTAAACCTGATTAGTAAAGTACCCAGTTTCTTTTTGAAGTGATGAAAATGTTCTATTGATTTATTTTGCTGGCAATGGCACATATCTGTGACCATCCTATAAACTACTCTTTTGTACGTTTTTTTTTTAACACTTTAATGCGTGACTTGCATGTATGAGATTTATATCTTTAAAAAATGTTTTGTTTTTAAATGTCACCCATCCCCCAGGAAAAAAAAAATAGAAAAGAACTTGCCCTTGTTACATAACATGGCTTCTGCTTTAGCTTATTTAGATAATCTCTGGTTTCTGGAAGAATTAGCGGTTTTGTAATAAAACAAGGGATGGTTTTACAGAGAAGGAAATAATCACAGTGGTCTTTTTAACCTTCTGTATAATCAAGCGCCATTGAACATTTAGCAGCCTACTGTCAGAAGCAGCTTCTGCCAGCATATTCTAAAGCATTTATGAGGAACGAGTTACCCTGATTTCTGAATTGTCAGAGGAAAGAAAAAGCACAGCTGCTTTCAATGGAAAGAAAATTAGATTGAAAAAAGAAGGGCAAAGAAATATCCCTATTGTTCGTGAAAGTCTTTCCCTCTCCAGATTTTCAAAGTCCATAGGCTATCAGGAAATGAAACTCTTAACCTAATATTTCTACATACCTGTTTACAACTACTCTATGTAAAGGCCTGCACATACAGACAACTCATGGAGAGATTTTTCTCTTCTAATCGAATGTTTCTTGTGTACTCAATCTTCAGGATAGTGTAAGACAATTTTCTGAGGAAACAGAATAGAAATCTTAGACAATTTCTTGTCACTAATAGTATACACCAAATACTTTTTTCTTCTTTCAGTCCAACATTTCAAAACCCAGACCTCTAGATTTATATATATATTTCAGGCTATGAAAGGAATGCTGTCTATAAATTATCTCATTTAATCTCACATCTAGGGGATGAAATAAGTGTGTTAGCAAAGACCTTTGAATACCCATAACACATCTGGCAAAACAGTATACAAAATACTTATAGCACATAGGAACCAAAGTGGTAAACTGAGACCAACGTGCAGGGGATATTAGAATTTTTGTAAATACCTGAACTTTAGAGGTTAAATCTCAACATGAAGTGAATTACTGGAGACTAAAGACATAACCATGGGCCTATGAAATAATAGAAGTTGGAACTAAGAGCCTGTCTGCATAAATTCAAGATCTGGAAAGCCACATCATCAGCAAAAAGGTGTATTTGAAAAATCCACGGAAAAGCAGACAGGTTTTAAGGTTATAAAGCTAAATCTTTGTTCAAGCTGAAAACGCTGTGGGGGGGAAAAAAATCTCCTCTAAGAATTTGGAACCAAAGTCAACTTTTAATCCCACACAGGAGTGGGATTCAAATTTATACAATTTACATGGTCTAAGAAATCCCAAGATGAGAAATAAATTTAAAATTATAGCCAAATTTAAGTGGTGCCTAGCAAAAAGAAAAAAGGAACTTGTTAGAGAGAGACGTATGCTCTCTGTCTAGGCCTCATATAATTGCTGAATTAGAATCTAGAGAAAGATCAGCTCATAACCCACAATTACAAAACACAGGCCCCATAAAACCAATTTGGGAGAGCTGACCCAAGACATCAAAACTGAAATGAGACCATCTCTCATCAGGATCTTAGATATTGAAATTATTAGTTACAGAGAAAGAGAGAAAGGCCTGTTTTTTTTTCCCTCAGAGGGAGAAAGAAAAAATTAACTCATAGCTAAATGAATTTCTAATACAAACATATTTAAAATATTTGAACAATAGGACAAACTTGATCTAATAGAAAAGTACATAGAACTCTGTACTCAAAATTTAAGAATAGACGTTTTAATCTAGAATTCACAGAATGTTTATAAAAATTGACCCTGTGTCAGTCCATAAAGCACATATCAATAACCATCTATGAATAGATATCATTAAATCATATTCTCTAATAATAACACATGGATCCAAGAAAGAGATGTGTAATAGAAATTTTGAATTCCTTTAAACAAAGCTGAAAGTCATGCGTTTTGGTTTAGCTATTGTATTTTCTAAGAATAATCTTTTGGGGCTCATGTGCAAGTTTCTTTAAGGTCCACACCTAAAAACTGGAATTTCTAGGATATAGGACATGTTTATGTTCAACTTTAAAAATGATGCCAACTTGTTTTCCAAGATTCTTATACCAATTTATACTCACCAGCTATTATAAATGCAGCATTGTTTATAATAAAGTTATCATCAAATGTTCTGCATTATAATAAAGTGCTTATAATATGTGTAGAGTAAGTTTCAATTTTTTTATATATGTAAAATATCCTGGATTTGGCTCGGCACCCATAGCTCAAAGATTAGGGTGCCAGCCACATACACAGAGGCAGGCAGGTTCAAACCCAGCCCAGGCCTGCTAAACAAAAATGACAACTACAACCAAAAAATAGCCCAGCGTTGTGGCAGGCAGCTGTAGTCCCAGCTATTTAGGAGGCTCAGGCAAGAGAATAGCTTAAACCCAAGAGTTTGAGGTTGCTGTGAGCTGTGACACCACAGCACTCTACTGAGGGTGACATAGTGAGTTTCTGTCTAAATAAAAAATAAAGAAATCAAAAATAAATAAATAAATAAATAAAAATATCCTGGATAAAAATATCCCTACATTCATCTATAACAATTTTTTTATATAATATAACTTTTTGGGTATGAAATGCTAGACCAACAGATATGCACATTTTAATCTTTGCTATGTATTGTCTCATCGACCTTCAGAAAAAAAATACAGGAGAGTCTATTTTTTTCATATGCTTCCCAACACAGAATAGTATTCACTTTTTCTCTCTTTGCCTATCTTGCAGTTGAAAAATGATATCTCATTGTTTTTTCTATATCCATCTATTTAATATCCAGCTGGTTTGAATATATTTTCATACATTTATTGTTCATTTGCATTTCTTTTTTGGGATTTAAAATTCAAATTATTCATAATTTGAATCAGCTTAAGAATATACATAACATAATCATGTAGAGAATGCCAGAACCATTCACCATTCTTTATATTTTGCCCCTAAATTTACATGCACATATAGCAATAATGATTGGAGGCCACCAATACTATGGTAATAAAAATACTTTTTATTAAGCGTTTGTCATATGGCGTACACTTGGTGAAGGACTTTACATACCCAGTTTATTCATCATTTTTCTATTCATTCAACAGTTATTAACTACGTTCCAAGAAGTACTAGCTGGGCAATGGTGAGCAAAACCAATGGTCTGCCTTCCTATTGCTCAGTGAGATGATAACAGTAAATGACCATTAAGCAAGTAATTATAAAATATGAAATAATATTAAAAGAAGAAAGTACCAGTGTAGAAAATAACATGCGGTAGTGTTTAAATAAAGTGATCAAAGAAGGCTTCCAGTGGAGGGAACATTGATCCAGAGCCCTAAGGTCTGAGAAGGAGTAAAACAATTCTGGGAAGGGAAGAGCTTTTTTTGCAGAGGAAAGACATGTGCAAAGACCTCACTCAGGAAAATGAGGAACTGAAAGGGGAGGTGGTGTGAAATCACACTGAATAAGTCAGCAGGGAGTAGACCTGGTAGGGCCCTGCTGGCCCCGGGAAAGAGGCTGCTTGGTCTCCTATGCCATGACAAGGTTAGGCCAAGAGAGAAGTGCTTACAGGTGATCTTGACCTTCTGCCAATCACCCAGATCGTGAGATTAATTTGTACCACATTTCTATTCTTCTACAGACATTGTGAGTATAAATTAAATTATATTCTTTAAGAAGTGTATGACTATCGTATCTTTCACAGATTTAAGATAGCTGAAAAAACATGATGAATTTGAACTTCCAGAATAAAATATGTTTACTATCTCCTATCAAACAATGGTCCACTAAGTGCCGAAGATAAAACTTAAATAGGTTGTTCTAAATCACTGCTCATTTTATGACATCTCAGAAAGATATCTATTCATTGAACCCACTTGCAGCCCTCCAGTATTTCATCCATCAGGAGTCTCGCCCTTGCATTTCCTGTATGACCTGGATTTACTAAAATATTCATGGGGATATTCTTGCTAAGTGAAACACATACCTGCAATCTGACAGAATGTTTGTACCCTAGTCCTTTTGATCACAGCATGGTCTTGTGTCCTGTGCTGTTAAATGTCCTTAGGATCACAGTAAATCAGACATCCCTAAGATTTTTCCATTCCTTTTCAATCCTCACACACAAAAAATGAGACTTTGGCTGAGTAAGTATTATTATGTCTCTTTTAAAGATGAAGAGGTTCAAGCCAATGTTACTAAGCTTCAGAATTCTCACCTATAAAATAGAAGTAATGATGCTTACTCTGCCAGCCTCTTATACGTACTCAAATAAAGTAAAATAATAAAATGATGAATGGAAGAGTGCCTGAAAAATGAAGAAACATCATAAAAGGCAAGTGATTGTTACATTCCCATAAAGTCAAACACATCTGCATCATAACCATTATAATACAGACGTGCAAAATGTACGCGTAGTCCATGTCAGATCTTCATGTTGTTCTAAGCTCCCACGGTAATGAACTTAGAGCTGGGAGAAGACCTTGCCCTGCCAATATAGAGTAGCTCAATCTCTTCCAGTTTGAAACATCTCCTTTTAGGTTAATTCTGAGCACTTTTGGTAAAGAGTCAGTCAATGTAAAGTTGAAACTCCTTATCAGGTTCTCTCATTAGTCACAGGTTTCCTAGGTAACAAAGGGGAACAAGGAAAAGCTTGCATTATGGCAGGGACCCGTGCTCCTCTCTGGCTCCCAGAGGCCCTTGGCCAAGGTAAACTCATTTTACCTGCTGTCTCCGTTTCGGTCTCTCTCCTCTCTGCATCTGCTTGTGAAGTCCCGCAGCTGATGTCGTGCTCCTTTCTTCTCTCACTCAAACTAAGTTCCAGCAGTTCACCCCGAGTCTTAGCCTGATCTCATTTCTCCCCGGCCTTCAGATTGAGGCTCCATGTGACACTTGGCTGAGGCTGTCCTCTCTTAACCTTCTGATAAGGGTTCTCTTCAGCCTGTACTTCTACGGCCCCAGTAGAGGCCTGCTGGCCCTCTCAACCTTCAGTTATCACTGAGGACAAGTGGGAAATTGGGAATCTCCCCAGTGTAGCCAACAAGTGCAAGAAAAATGAAGGAGAGAAAAAGAAGCTTCTCTCTCTCTCTCCATCATCTCTCACTGTGACTGCTCGTTGTCAACAAAGGGTGTTTTGACAGGCTATCTCTATCCAGAGTCCCAAACCAGAAATGAGACACAGGTCTACTTGACATCTGTTCTTGGCTTTCCAACTAACCTATCCTTTTTATCCTGCCTCTGTTCCTCACTATGAATTGTACTGACAAGGTAGAAGAACAAAGGACACTGTGCTTCTCTCTGCCTCTGTTCCCCTCTCTCTACTCTCAGCCCCCTTCCTGGCACTGCAATGTGCTTCTTTACTTAATATTTCCCTTAATTCCTGCTTCTTTCCTTTGGTGAATAATGGAGTAGCAAACCTCCTGACCACTAAGGGGAAGTACAACCATTCATCCCATGAGGATGTTTTGGTCAACAACAGACCACATAATGATGGTGGTTCCATAAGTGTACACCATTTTTTCTTCTACCTTTTCTGTTTTTAGATGCTTTTTAGATACATAAATACTTACATGTTACAACTGCTCACAGTATTCAGTACAGTAACATGCTGTACAGGTTTGTAACCCAGGAGCAATAGGCCATAGCATGTAGCCTAGGTGTGTAGTGGGCTATTCTATCTAGATTTGTGTTTTAAGTATACCCTTAAAGATGTCTGCACAACAAACTTGCCTGATGATGAGATGCATTTCTCAGAATGGATCCAGTCATTAAGTGCTACATGGCTTTATATCTGTCAGTATTATCCCCACTCTGATCTTTTACATGTCTACCATACCATGTATAAGAGACTCAAGAGCCAGTCACTCAGCTATGCATCTTTGTATCAAGAGCATATAATCTAGTGCTTTACCTATAATTGACATTCACTGAAAGTTTGTTGAGTAAATATATGATTGCATTTCTTCAATTTATAGGTGAAAAACCTGAACTGAGAGGTTTTGCGCAAGTTAAGCACACAGTTAAAGGCTTAGTTGGGGCCAAGGAAGATACTCTTTCAATATAACATACTGTTTTACCTATCCTTCCTTGAATTGCTCAATATATCCTTCCTCAAATTGCTGAGCCAAGAATATAAGACTGAAATGCTGGGAAGGGAGGCAGAAAGGAATAGTAAATAAAAATCTCCCCACAAAAGAAGAGCCAAGCTTCATAAAAGAAATCCAAAGGCAAGTAGCAGTGACTAAAACATTGTTTTATTTCTTTGTTCATTAAACATAAAACCAGCTTAAATCTGTACTCCTAAAATCTCTGAATAGGGATGTTATAAAATGCCACATTTCTACTATAATCAAATATTTGTAGGCAGTGGGGAAGACATTACAGCCAAAATTCTTATAGACATTTCCCCCTAAGGATAGAGATAAATAATATATGTGAAAGTTTTACCAAAAATTAAAACCTATTCAGCCGAAAGTGAAATACTTCCATTTCACTGATTGAAAACTAGTTATTTATCAAAAATAGTAACTGATGCTTTCTCTCTCTAAAAGACTCAGAATCTCATTGGAGAACTGGCTAACTGCTACACATAGAACAGTAATAAATAAGATTTTAAATTGGACCAAGAACACTCAGTATAACATCTTGATAAACACACAGCAAAGAATTGGGGGAAGTAGAGTTTACGAGTTTGGAAGGTTATTTTCTTAATGAACAGCAGTAGCACTATTTTCAGAAAACATAGCACAGAGGGAGGAGATATTTTAGACTATATATCTATATTTCTTTCTTTCTTTTTATTTATTTATTTATTTATTTGAGACAGAGCCTCAAGCTATCCCCGTGGGTAGAGTGTTGTGGAATCACAGCTCACAGCAACCTCCAACTCCTGGGCTCAAGTGAGTCTCCTGCCTCTGCCTCCCAAGTAGCTGGGACCACAGGCACCAGCCACAATGCCTGGCTATTTTTTTTTTTTTTTTGGTTGCAGCCATGATTGTTGTTTGGTAGGCCAGGGCTGGATTCGAACCTGCCACCTTAGGTGTATGTGCTGGCACCTTAGCCACCGGCCAAGCCTGTATTTATATTTCTGAAGCAACCCTTCTTTTGTACAGCAGACCAAAGAATCAAACAGACTATTAGTGGGCTAGTTTTGTATCAAAAATGATGGTCCTTTTGAAGAATGCCATGGGGGACAAACAGAAGTAAATCCATTGGTCCCTTGAGTTTCCACTTTCTCTGTTTAGCTTCCCTACCCCCATGTGGTTCATTCTCTCCTTTTGGGGGTGCAGCTGGGATGAGGTGACACATCCTGACGATTTCCAGGCTCTAATCTCTCCAACACTCACAGACATGGGCACCAAGCAGCAAAGTACCCCCATAATGACATCATGCTAAAGTACTAAAATTGTCACTGGAATTGTTTTCCTGCACAGATAATGACAGCTACCGATAGTGACATACTGTGCCTGTGCGTGTGTGTCCGGTCAGGGAGCAAAAACTGCTTGCAAAGTTCTTCGAAACAAAAAGTGCATCAGTGAATAGGCCTTTCTGTTGGATATTTATGGGGAATTTGGTTTATTTTCTGATTCTGTTTCAACTCTTAAGGAGCACCGTTAATGTGATTAATTAGCAAGAATTTATTGACGTGAAAAATTTCGACAGCCAAATATATATGATTTTTTTTAAATGTATTTTTTCAGGTGAAACTATAAACTGGAGACCTAATTAAGACCTGCTGTTTCCTGAAATTCTGTGTGCACAGGCCTGGCAAGGAAAGTTGCGTGGAGCTTTGCTTGAAGGGGTCCGTGTAATCGTAAGAGAAAAGTCCTGGCATTCTAGTCACTTCTTTCACACATAGTCCTTCCATAAGAGCCGCGGTGAATTTATGTCCATGGTGCACATGAAAGCCTGCCGTGGAGCGGGCTCAAGGAAAACGCTAATCAGCGGGAACGTCATGGGCTTAGGACGTCAGCTACTTCTAGCCAGTATTTCCAAATTTGCACGGAAACATGGTGATGGATCATACAATCTGAGTCTTTTCACGTTCGCTTACATGTTCTCTTCCTATTCACTAAGGATAAGAGTGTCTCTTTCTAACAGAAGAGGGAAAATCAATATAATTTGCAAGAAATATAATAATAATACAAAAGCTTTTGGTGCAAAAGAAATTTGACTTCTGATTGTGAAAGACCAGAATTGAATTGATTTCTGACCAGCATTCACTTTATCTGCTTTTATTAGAGAAATCTATTTTTTCCTATTTTTGCCTTCTTATTAAATAGTTGTAATGTAGGCCTTAAACTACAAGAATTAAAGAATTGGGATGGGTGTAGTGGTTCAAGCCTATAATCCTAGCACTCTGGATCTAAGGGGTCATGGTGGGTGGATTGCTTGAGCTCAGGAGTTCAAGAGTAGCCTGAGCAAGAGCAAGACTCCATCTCTACTGAAAATAGAAAAACTAGCTGGAAATTGTGGTAGGCACCTACAGTCCCAGATACTCAAGAGGCTGAAGCAAGAGGATGGCTTGAAGCTATGAATTTTCAGTTGATGCTACCACACTCTACTTAGGGTGACGGAGTAAAACTGTCTCCAAAATAAAAATAATAATAACAATTAAGGAAATCCATATATTTCTAAGAATTAGTAACATTTTATTAGTTTAGCAATGTATTTATATGGCTTATCCCAAATGTCATAATCCAGGGGCAGTAAACTTCCAAAGTCCGAACTGCTTCAAAATAACAACTCAGTAGTTTTAGTCACTTGAAGGGAGCTTTCTTTTAATGCCTCAGGTAGAAAATACACACGACTTAGAACTTGAGGACAGAAACCCAATCTCATAGTTGTCATTCAGCTCTGGGATATTTTGAACTGATACTTTTACTAACTTATAAAAATTGTACAGTGTGAGGAGAAAGTCACAGCACTGGTTTGAAGTTTTATAGTTCTCAAAATCCTATATTGTGAAAATAAAACTTGTCCCCTTTACAAATCTCAGTGAAGGAACAAGTTCTTTTCTTCAGAGAATGCACTAAACATATCAGGTCATAAAGGATCAACTCATAATTTCTAGTCTTGGTGCCTCATTCTGTAGCCCATGAGCTGGACAGAGCACTAACTTACTCACAGATACTACCCAACACAAAGGCCCCTTTTTCCACTTTGTGGGCCTTCCTCAACATAGAGGGGAACAGACGCTCCTCCTCCCCCTGTAATGCTGTTCATCCAGGGCATCTATCCAAAGCTCACTGCCTCAGAAAATGTCTTGGTCATTTCCTGGAGGCATTCTCCTGCCTCGTCAGTGACGTAGAGACTGGCACATTCGTGGGTGTCTCTTCTCCTGACAATTTGGCTTCCTTGGTCTTCACCTTGCTACCTTCCTGCCACATCCAGACCCAGCAAGGCCGTGCTGCAGAACTCAAAGCCCTGGGCCACTTAAGGGCAGAGCAGCCACATCAGAGCTGCTCCTGGCACCAAGGAAAATTATTTGCCCCGAGAGGCAAACACAGCCCAGGCAGTGTCGAAAATATCAATCCTCCTCTTCTCTGTTATAAAAGGCCCCATTGTAGACACACAAATCATTCAGAGATGGCATGTACAATGTCTAATCACTTAATAGCCACTGGGCACCCACTGGGTACGGGCCCCAAACTAGCCTCTCTGTGCCTATTCATTGGAGAAAGACAGGAAAGAATCCAGCACAGATTTTTATTCATCTCCTGTTCTAGCCCATGACACCACGGCCAACCCACATCCTTTGAGCAAGTAGACAATTACAACCAGAATAGAGATGAGAATAATTTTATCTGTAAGTGGTGAGGTCGGGGAGAGAACACAGCTTGCTTCTCACACTGACCTAGTTTTGAATCCTGCTTCTGTACTTCATCAACTGCCTGACCTTGGGGAATTTACTGAATCTCCTTGGGTTTCTCTTTCCTTATTTGCAAAATGAAAACAGTAACGTCTAGGTAACTACAGTGCAGGACGCTTTATCCAAGTGTCTAGACATGCAAAAGCTGTGTAAAGCACACAGTAGGTGCTCAATGATGCTAGTTCCTTTCGCCATCTCTAGACTTCTCGATGCTTGTGAAGGTATCTGATTTGATTCCTACACACATCCTACTCGTATTTTCTTTAACCTAAGGGGCAGAATTTTAGGTCCGTGGAGTTCTTTTTGCTTCCTTTTTGGAAATTGGATTGAAATGATACTCTTGTTTTCTCCAATTACCTTAGCTCTGCTCGTTGGCAAGTTATACAAAGTACTCGAAGCAATAAAAGGGGTTAATTTTATTCCAGTGTTCCAGATGTCTTCAGCACCTTGACTTTAGTAATATACTAAGAACAGTAAGTCTTTTTAATGAACGTGAAAGGTATGCATTGTGCTTCAATCTGGAACTTTTTCCCCTGAAGAAACGCTGCCACTGGGACTGCACCCCGCCATTTTAGACGGGGTGAGATATGTTTTTGCTCAGGGTTAGCCTTTTTCAGCACATTTTCAAGCGACTGCAGTTGGTATCCAAGCAGTTAAAACTACATCAGCACTAATAGCTATGAGCTCATCTTGTATAAAGACATTTTTAGTTAAACACCACAATCTTGGGGTGGGGGGAAGTTAGCGTGCTTAACCAGGCTGGCTTGGAATAGCTCACAATATGACGCATACCACAGGAAATAGAGTGGTCTGAGGCACCTACAAAATATTTTTCAAACAAGTCATTGACGCTGTAAGCCCCATGCCTCAGCTTTAGGAAGTCACTTATTAAGAATCAACACCAGCCGTGCCAAGCTAAGCTTTTGCTCTTGGTGATTTTCCAATTGAATATTCAGGGCCCTGTCTCAGTCTTGTTTTCAGGGAAGTACATGCCTGGAATGTTAGCAAGCTATTTGCTGGAAAAAATGCCCACAACAGGCTTAATGTTGATCACATTAATGCGTTTGAGTGGGTATAGAGTGCAAATGATTGAAAATGCTTCCAGATCCCTGTTGCAGGGGACAAAGCAGGCTCTGTTCTCTGATCTGATGGTCATTTTTTTTTTTTTTTCCAGCGGAGGATGTGGCGCAGGAAGAGGGAAGAGTGCCAATCTCTGTCCAAACAGGGCCTGGGCCTAGCTCTTTGGATGCTGATGAGTGGGAAATAAAACACAGATGGGTCAGATGGGTAAGGAGAGGGGGATTACAGGTCAGGCCAAAGAGTTGGAATAAATTAAGTGCTTATGAGGTACAGAATGGCGCATTGTTTAAGTGAATAGACAGGAAAAAACATTCCAGCATTGTTTGGTCCAGTGAGCGAACCCAGCGTTCCTCTTCCCAGACCCACGTAGGCCGCAGAGATCCGCATCGTCAGGCTGAGTGTGAGCGGTGAACCAAAATGTGGCCTGCTGATGCCTGAAACATTCTCCTGTACCCCAAAGAAGGCAATTTTGTTTTATTACACATGAGATGTAATTTATTGGGAGAAATGTTTGGGTTCATGTGTCAGATCATAGAGAGTCAGATTTGGGGTTCCCCGGGGATCTCCTAGGAAAGGTGTGTAACCACAAATTAATACAGCAGGGAAATAAAGTGACAAAAGAAATGTTTCATTGTGCTCGAAATATTGAACCAATTTCCCCCTTTTTAACCTTTTAAACCTTTGCTCACAATTCAAGAGTAGTTTGGTGTAAGAAAATTCAGCAGAAGCCTGAGTGTCCGGGAACAACCACCGAAAACTGAAGTCCGGTATGTTGTCCTTATCTCTGAGTGTCTTTGTAGGGAATGACGGTGGAAACAACTTAATGTTAGACAATGATCAAAAACAACTAGATAACTACAAAAACCAAACACTCATAATCCTAATGGATGCGTCCATTTTGTGTTTCCAGGTGTGTTAGAAAAATCCTGAAATCCCAAAGTGTCTCCAGGCCTGAGATTCAAAATTAGGTAATTCGAGGACAGGCTGGGCGAATTGTGGCACAAAACCATTAGAATGTTAAGGACTGAAAATGTCACATAAAGAAGGAGAGCTAAAGCTGCAGTCGCCAACAAAATTAGAAAGTCCTAAAGCTGGGGATTAATAGTTTATTATTTTAGTGTGACAGGAATTATTTTCAGAAGCTTATTTTCATACCAGCCAGGTTTCCATTTCATGGAGTTGACCTTTACCAAAATATCCCACAGGCGAAACTGAAGGCAGTGGCTGTCCGCAATCACCAGGGATGCTCAAGTAGTGAGTCTTATTTTATCGATTGGTGCACGGCACCTCCAGAGACTGCAGAGAGATCATTCCAAATTATCAGTAGGTCTTAATGAAGAATGCCTTTAAATGGCTGGTGATTTTCATTGTAATTGTTTCAGTAAGTCGGTGTAGTGAGGGATACCAATTACAGGTATGTGTTGTCTTATTTTCAACTCTCTGAGGCCATTCAAAACTAATGGCCACATCACTTGTGAGTCATATATTTTACCTTTCCTCCTGATCTTGTCCCCTCTAGAACCTTTGTTATGCCCAGGCTGCGTCTTAGGAAGGCACTCTGAGAATAAATGACCAATTTGTACAGCAAATTTGAAAAGTAACCATGATATAAGTATTACTATTAACTTTTAGGGAAAAAGTGACTGCAGATAAATTTCTACTTTATCCTGAGCAAAAACATAATACTATTATTCATGAAAAGAAGGGTAGGCACCCATAAGAAATCTAGTTTAGGGTATTTGCTGTTTCCTTTCCAATATAGTGGATGATATGCTGTTTTCTTAAGTCTTTTTTTCCCCCTTGAATAAAAAAATAAAAAGTGACAGTAGAAAATGTTTGGTATGAAATCTGAAGACAGAAGTGTATAGTTTTTTTGCTTATGTGTTTTTTAGAGATAGGGGTCTTGCTATGTTGCCCAGGCTGGCCTCAAACTCCTGGGCTTTTGATGATGTGTGATAACATAAAACTGGAGATCATTCTTTTTAGGGGAAAAATACATGTCACAGAATGAGGTTCCCAGGGGACTGGTGATTCATCGGGAACACACTTCCAGTGGGATGTCAGGTGAGTAAATGATGGGTGTCGGGGAGGGGCTACCACAGAGCTCTCAACTGCTCTCAACTTGACCTTCTTGGGTTGGACCTTAGAGGTGACAGGAAGATGAGCTGCAGGGCAATCTTTCACATGCCTGTGAGGATACCTAGGCCATGTGGCTTCTTGCCAAGTTTTACTAGGGGATGGAAAACGTGCTGAGGCTAGAAATGGCAAGTCAAACGTCTGAGTCTAAGGCATAAGCCTAGCACAGGACTCAGGAGCTGCCATGATAAACACCTGTAAGTTGAAAAAGCGGAGCAGTGACCATGAGGCCATACACACAGAGGGACACATCTGCAGCCATGCCTGAGTGTTTGTCCACATGACATATATCTTCCAAGGGACCTGCCCCTTAGGTTTACCAGCTTAGAAAAAACACTAGAGAAACACAGCTCTTGAGAGCCGTGGCATGAATCTCACATCAACACTGCGCCTACAGTCACTCTGCAGTCAGCATGGTACAGCACACAATAGCTGGGGAGAAATTCTTAGGAAAAGTTTTAGATTTTATGTGTTCCAGACCCCACAAAACCCGAATTTACCCCTGGGATTCCCATGAGTTACGTGGAACCATAGAAGGAGTATTTGGAAAGAGAAGGAAGTGTGAATACACATCGTTTCTTGACATGTAGCCGCTCATTTGCACAATCTGGAGAATAGGGCGGAAAACCAATTCCTCTCAACTCTGGGGTGCTACCGCTGTCCCCCTCACATGACTTTCATTTAACAAACCGCAAACACTGGAGCATTTTACCTGATCTAGGCAGTTTTTCAGGAGTAAGCTGACTTTCTTCAGGCTCTCATGATTTCTTTTTTTTTTTTTTTTTTTTTTTTTTGTCTTTAGAAACATGCAATGCAAACAGAAACGAGAGCCCTTGGGGCCACACGAAAGGAATTTTCTTTTCCACCAACAACTTCAGAAATAAGGAAGGAAGTACTGGCCAGCTGTCTTCAAAGCACATTCTTTATGCCATTTTGGAGTTGTGGAGACAGATTTATGCCCTTCCATCACGCTTTTCCCTTTTGACTGTCTTATAAACAAAGGCAGGTGTTCACAAGGCAGCTGACTAGGGTAGCAAGTGTCCTTTGGCCTTGGAACACTGCAAAGCTATCTGTACTATAAAGGGGTTGTCACATCCTAGCTGTGGTCCTTCGTAGTAGAGGTTTAAGACCCATCAGCATGCACCCCACATAACGATGGTCTACCTAATCAGAGGCTGGAAAAAAGGATATATTACTCCTTCCTCCAGGGAGAATCTCATGTTCTGTTTTTACCTTGGTTCCCTGGTAATAAGTGTAAGGAACATACAGAACATCTTCCTGAAGGTAAAAATTAGCACAGGTACAAGCAGATTCAATTCCAAGGAGGGACTTGTGCAACCCCGTCAACCAGGCCGAGAATAGAACCCAAAGGCCATTTCACCTCCACAGAGTCACTTTACAGCCCTTGGATGTTGCTGTCTGCTCAATTAAATCCTACTCTGGTGGGAAAAACCAGATTTCCAAATGGTGACTTTACTGATTCAATAAAATTTAAGAAATTGTGCTTATGGAAAAACTCATTAACCAACACTAATAAATAAGAGTTTACCCTGCAGTCTGGTTCCTCTTTATTTGACAGAATTAAAAATCACTCTGGAACAACTTAGTTCATTTCTTACTTGTTAATTGAACTTAATAGTTTAGTAACTCCCTTTCTGTTCTAAGCCTGTGAACTCTTCAGTCTTTCCGGCCGCGTTTGCCTTCTCTCACTCTTAATTTTACAAAGCATATATTTACAAAGTTTAATAGAAAGAAAGAGCACAGGGGGAGGGGGAGGGAAAAGGCCGTTTAACTCAGGCTGATACAGTGACTTAAGGCTCAGCTGCCTTTGGTGATGGGTGTCAAATTGCATTGCCATGTGGAAAGGAATCTTCAGCATCGCCTCCAGTGCGATGTCCTTGGGAGGGACAATGTTATTATGGAATACACATCACAGCAGATTTCCACTTCTGTTCGGCACTTCTAGAAACTGCAAAGAACCAGCATTGTGTATGTACTGGACAAAACTTTCTGATCAATTTCACACCCTGACACAAAGGTTTTTTTTTGTTTTGTTTTGTTTTTTTTAAGAAAGCTATTGCTATACAAATTTTTTTGGTTTATTTTTAGTACTATGTTTATCATAAAAGTCTCTTTTTAAAAAAGCAGAAATTTGTTAAAAGTGGTTTTGACTGAGTATGGGAGTGTTATGATCTTTGGCATAAAGTCCAAAGCGTGAGGGACAATGCCAGGGTTTGTCATGATACTGCCTTTCCGTCCACCCCAGGATGCTCCAGCCACCCCTGCTCTAGCCAGGCCATTCATACTTCCATCGTCCTAGATTAGCTGCACTATGTCTACAATAAATAACCAGTGAAGGCTTACCGTACACATTTTAAAGGCTAGCAGTTGAGGTATGAGTCAGCCTGAGTTGTAGAGCCTTTGAAATACAGGGGGAAGCTTCATTGGTCACCCTATGCCTTCTCTTTTTTCTTTTGCTATTTATTCTTTGAAAAAAAGAATCAGGGGAAAAGAGGAATTTCTAAGCAGGCAGGAATATTCAGACTAATTCAACACATACACATAAAGGCATATGGTTTTTTATCTTTAGATACAAACTGAGTACAAAAAAAAATTTAGATAATGCCAAATTGTTTTCCAAAATGGTTGTACCAACTTGGGCTTCAACCAGCAATGTATAAGGGTACCTGTTGTTCAACATTCTTTCCAGTGGAGGTTCAAAGTAATTCATCATTTTAAACATGTGAAATCCTTAAAATGTAGTTAAAACAGTGAGTGCTTTTATTTCTAAATTAAGCTACTAACCTCAAGTCAAAGGGAAAATAGTTGCTGTGGTCTTGGGCTCAGGCCTCAGCTCCCTTTTCTTCCCCAAACTCACATCCAAAGCTAATCTCATTGAGGCTTCCGGCTTTAACCAGCCTTGGATGACCTCCAAATTCACTCACTGATTCTAAACTCTCTCTGCTTTTTACTCAGTTGCTTACTCGCCATCTCCTTCTGTCTGTTTTTAATGTTCATCTCGAACTTAACCTTCTTGTCTCTCTCACTAATGGGACCACCTGAAATTTACAAGAAGAAGAAGCCAGCAACTGTGAATGACCAGATGGCTCATCTCCCTTTACATCCGAAACCCTCCCTGAATAGGAGGACATGAAGCACCAGACTCCTTACCTTTTTTAAAGCTATTCGCTCTATGCGCCGCCTCTACTGAGAAGTTTTACTATTTCACTATTTTTATCTGATTATCAAGTAGAACAGTTTTAGGGCTTTTTACTTGCCTGATTTCCTCCCAGTTGTAACTCTACTTGTCAAATGCTTTACTATACTGAATTTTCACTGAACGCCATAGTGTCAGACACCTGAATTCACACAAATTGTGAAAACATAATCATAAATGCTTACATAATATTTGTGTCATGTATATAAACCATGAGTTAATTTTTGATTTTTCTATTTGGGGCCACTTACAGTATTTCCACATACCTTGGGCTATTGGATTCTATTAATGGTGTCTTTTCCCAGTGTATTTATGGATATGATTAATCCTGGTGCGTAGGAATGTTATTAAATGTAAATGTTACATATATATCTTATTCTAACTCACATCATTAAACTTTTCTAATGATTATAGTTAGTTTATACTAATAGTAATCATTCAGTTTGATTTTTTACTATTTTCATGGATGGACAAATACTAGATCATAGAAATAATATATGATAAGAAAAATACTATTTCTTTCTTTCTTTACCCAAAATATAATTTTTATTTGTTTCACATCCAGGTATTAGTAGTTCCAAAACTCATAACATAATGTCATAACATGTATCACTTATTGGACACATCATGTACTAGGCCCTGTTGTAATTGCTTAATAAATATTATGTATTATTTATTATTTCATTTTTTCTAAATTTTGGCTTTTTTTTTTTAAGAAATATTTCCAAACATCTGACTGGCCATTAGTGTGAGATAGTTATAGTTATCATGCAAAAGCAAGAAACTTATTTTTTTAATGAAATTCTGTTTTACAATAATCTTTAGGTCTATAGAAAAGTTCTGAGAGTAGTCCAGAGGATTCCTATATGCCCTTTACCCTGTTTCCCCTAAACTGATAACTTAGATAACCACGGTTTATTTCTAAAAACTAAGAAATTCACATTGGCACACACTATTAAACAAGTTCCAGATTTAATTCAGATTTCTGAATTAATTCTCCCACTGATTTCCTTTTTCTGCTCTAGGCTCCCATCCAGGTTACCAGATTGCATTTACTCCTCCTGGCTCCTTAGTTTCCTGTGATAGCTTCTCAGTCTTTCCTGTTTTTAGTGACCTTGACAACTCCAAAGAGCAGTACTCAAGTATTTTATAAAATGCCCCCTACTGAGCTTGTCTATTTCTCTCCTGGTTAGGTTGGGGCTATGGCCTTGGGGGATGAATGTCACAGAGGAGGGCCTCCTCGTAACATCACAGAAGCCAATGCGTGATCTCAACCTTGCTCACCAGCTAGCCCCACTGCAAAATTACTATTTTATCCCCTTTCTACACTCCGCTCACTAAGTCAGTCACACTGCTGTCCTTCAGGAAGAGGGAAGTTAAGTTCCTCCTTCATAAAGAGTGTCTATGTACACTCTTTAGAATGCTTCTGTATGGAAGATGTGTCCCATCTCCTCTTTTTTTTTTCATTTATTCATACATTGATATTAGTACAGACTCATAGATACTTATGTACATTTTGAGTCCAATACTACACTATTTATTTTGTTGCCCAAATTCTTCCAGCTTTGGCCAGTTGACTCTTCCCATTCACACCTGTGCCCCTTCACCATGCCCTATCATTTGTTGCTGTTTCCTTAATGATTAGTGACATGGCACTGCCTTTAATATGCTTATTGGCCCTTTGTACACTTTCTTTGGAATAAGGTCTATTCAAGTCTTTTGCCCATTTTTAAATTGAGTTGTTTGCTTTCTTACTGTTAAATTATAGGAGCTCTTCCTATATCTTGGATTAATGCCTCATCAGATACATAATTTGCAAATATTTTCTCCCCTTCCATGAGTTGTCTTTTCCCACAGTTGATTATGTGTTTTGATATGCAGACATTTTTAGTTTTGATGTTTTGATGTTGTCCAGTTTATCTATTTTTTACTTTTGTTGCCTGTGCCTTTGTGTCATATCCTAAAGGTCATTGCTACGTCTAATATCATAAAATGTGATTTGGGCTCAGTGAATGGTTTTTATGTTTCATGAGACCAAGATAGAAAATAGGAAATATTACTGAGAAATGATGGTGGAGTCAAGACAAGTTAGGACTACTACATAAACATGCAGAATTAAGAATTTTGGAGTTGTGAAGGACTCACCTACAACGTGCACTTTACTTAAGAAATGCAAACAATGTAATCTAATCATTTGTTGCCCTTATATTAATCTGAAATTTCTAAAAAAGTATCTCTAGCTTTAAAATCCTGAGAAGAAAGCTAGCAATGTGATTGTCAAATATGAAAAATTTTAAAACATTATGATGAATCTCCTCATTATATTCAATTCAGTATTGTTTTATATTTTAAATAAACTAGATTATTATTTTCTAAAACCCTCCCAGGGACAATATCAGTATGAGAAAAGGTACTTAGCCTAAAATTAAATTTTAAGAAGAGATTTTCATGATGTTGGGTAGGACTACAAGAGTGTAATTAAAGTAACAGGATACAAACCTAAAAAAAAAAAAAAAGGAACTTTGAAGTTGATCATATATACAGGAAAGAGTATGGATGGTTTTTGGGGTAGCTAAGAAACTGATTAAAATCAATGTTTTAAGAAAGTAAATCTGGAAGCTGTGAGCAGAATTGTTACTCAGGAAGAAAAGAATGGAGATGAAGATACCAATTACAGGGAAAACTACTACAATAATCCAGGAAGCATCCGAAAGGATACCTATCATCACGCTGACCTAGCCTGCTGCAAAAATGTTTCATATATTAATCAAATGCTAAAAACAAAGTTAGAATAAAAAACCCTGAGATGACCATGGGTATAATATACAGTTAAAAAATAAAAACAGAATTTTTGTTGACATTTCTCTAATGGCATAAAGGAATTCTTTGAATAACAGGTTGAACTTGGCAAACAATTATATTGAAATGTGTCATCTAAGAGAATTAAGATAAATAATTATTTTTATTACTTCAAGTGAAACAATTTTTATTTTACTCCTTCTAAAAGTGAATAGGGTATTCATTCCCTCATAGTAGTTGTTCCTGAACTTTCTCTGCATTTGAAGACTTTGGGAGTTCATTATTTAACTGGGTGGCAACCACTTTCAGTAAAAATGCCATAAAACAATCACTTGTGGTAATTAGTACAACTTTTAAAATAATCAATAAGAGAATAAGCTGGCAGGTCAGCAAAGCATGTTGTGGGGGTAAGCAAAGTTTTTGATACCATATTCCTCCTCTTGGATAAACTCAGTGAGGATGAAAAAGCTTTTCAAATTGGCTGATTCATCAACCTCTGTCCCACTAGAGAAAAATCTTTTCAGTCTGATGAGGCTGAAGCAATCTAAATGGAAATATTGGTTCCCACAGATTTCTGTAGGCTTTGATGATAAAACCTTCTGCCTGGTCTAGTTCCTTTTGATCTAGGAGTTGAAAAAAGACCTAGGACCAGGCTCCTTCAGTGTCCAGCTGCTGATACAGCTGTGGCTTGTTAAGGCCACAGGACAAGGAAAAGTTCCAGCATGCTTCCTGTTTTATCACATTCTTAAGTTAACATTCTATTACTAGGAAAAGTGATATCCATGCAGATGCAGAAAGAACGGCATGTTCTGAAGGCCAACTGGATTGTAGAAATGATGATCCTGCTACATATTTCAAGACAGTATTAAGACACAAATGGTTATCAATAAGACCTTTCTTCCAACTTACAAATTTGAAACAAAGGTCTGCTTTTAAACAGTTTACTTGTCGAGTATTGATGGGGAGAGAGTGTAAATTTTCAGGAGAAACACGTTCTCTGGTCTCAAGTATCTAGATGGATTTGCATCCTAGATCCAACCTCCGACGCTTAAGGAAAGCTGCAGAAGGCCTCCAGCTGATACGGAGATCTTAACTCTCACTGCTTTCCACTAAGGAAATGAGAAGCAACTCACTTTTTACAAGGTGTTAACTAAGCTTGGCTGAGCAGTCCAACTGAAAAATCAAACATGCCCAAACACTTCATGTTTATAAAAACAAACTCCCTGAACATGCCTGGCTTCCCTTTTTATAAAATTGCAGATGATTTATTGCATATCTTAGGGCAGCTCAACTCTCCAGTAAAATACACGTTCTGTGTTATGTTTGGCACCTTGTAGACTATCAATGTGTAATTGTTGAATTAAATTAGAATTGATTTTTTTTCCCATGAAAACGATAATGGAAGGTTTTACAGAACTTGGGATGACCCTACTGGCATAAAATAGAATATTTATAAAAACTTCAAGAACTGGTATGCACTCGTGAGAGGAAGCTGCTTTTTTTGTGGTGGTTGTTAATACCACAGTGTTCATTCTTCCCAAGTTGGATTTAAAGGAAGAAGACCACATTTTCTACCAACTTGCTCCAGTGAGTTGGGCCTTATTACAACAAAGCTCTCTGGAGTGCTTTACTTGTCTCCAATTCCATATATTCCAGATTATTTAAATTATTCTACTAAATCCAATTACAGGATTTTTCAAAATATCTTCAGACATTTCCAGTGTAATCTCTACTATTTTTCTGTATCTGCTTAATCAATGATATTTAGTAAGAAATATAGAATATACAGCCATGATCTCTGTACTCATTCAAAGAAATGAAATACAGAGAGTTGCAATCTTCTGTCTACCTATGCTTGATCACACAGCCCGCTGATGCCCCTCAGAGGTAACCATTTAATCCTATTTATCCAACTTACTTGTTTTTAATTTCAGGTTACTGTGAGGGTACAACTTGGTTACAATGTTTGCATTTGTTAGGTAGTGTCCCTTTTGTAGTTGTGTCCTGCCCCAAGAGATGTGCCATATACCCTTACATTGTGCCCATTCACTCCAATTCCCCCTCCCCTATTTATCTAACTCTTAAGTGTGCTCACCAACCTATGGCCTAGGAACAGGGAAGGATAACAGATTCATAGCTAGTTTCACTTTTAATTTTCGCAAAGCGCATGTTCTTTAGACATGGTTCTCTTAACCCTATTGTGGAGATACACTGGCTACACTTGCTAAAATATCTGTCAAGAAGAAACAGACACTGTAGAGCCCCCAAACCCATGCTTCTCTCATTGCTCTGGCTATTTGGTCCCCTCCCTTGCTTAGGGAGGTCCCCAGCATTCACCATGCACAGCCAAATGCAGCTCTCTGCCCTTGTCTAACGACGTGTCTGTGTTCTAAAGAGGAGGGCAAAGGTGAAGCTTGGTAATAATGACAACTACAGGCTCGGCGCCTGTGGCTCAAGCGGCTAAGGTGCCAGCCACGTACACCTAAGGTGGCGGGTTCGAATCCCCAGCCCGGACCCGCCGAACAACAATGACGGCTGCAACCAAAAAATAGCCGGGCGTTGTGGCGGGCGCCTGTGGTCCCAGCTACTTGGGAGGCAGAGGCAGGAGACTCGCTTGAGCCCAGGAGTTGGAGGTTGCTGTGAGCGCGATGCCATGGCACTCTACCCAGGGGGATAGCTTGAGGCTCCGTCTCAAAAAAAAAAAAAAATAATGACAACTACAACTTCACAGTCACTTCAGAACTGTGATCTGTTCCAAGGTGAGGTAGACCCACCCAGGATAGGGGGAAAATGAGCCAGGAGGGGATGAACAAATGTCATTTTAATTTTGATTTTGATTTCTTCTGACCTAAAGCAAAAAAGAAAGAAATTAAACCTTAATACAAATATTAAGAGTAGTACATGCACAATTTATGCACAAATATACATACATTGGGGATGCATGCTTAAACATTTTTCTTCATTTATAAATATTTTTTAACTAATAAAATAGTATTAAATCACAAATATTGGGGGCCAGAGTCTTAGGCACTTCATGTTTACTATCTGTGTGACTCGAGAAAAAACAGTTCTAAAACATTTTGTGTGATTTCACTTCCACTCAGATAATATTTATGTACTAGTATGTATATGTACATGTCAGATTAAAGTAACTTATCTTTCTCTGTGCCCTAATAAAGTGGTATATTTCCTAGAACTTTTACTTTGGCTAAGCAAATGAAACTAAATTACCCATGATTCATCACCTATGTGCTCTGGGTCTGATTTGAGAGCACTTTGAAAGTATATTAAATAATACAATCAGTATTAGTAGTATTTGTTTTTCCTTTTTTTTTTCAAGGGTTAAGTATTGAGTAATAAGTGATGACCAAACAAACCATTGGTGGGTCCTGTCTTTTTTTTTTTTTTTTTTTTGAGACAGAGTCTCACTATGTTGCCCTCACCACAGCTCACAGCAACCTCAAACTCTTGGGCTTGAGTGATTCTCTTGCCTCAGCCTCCCAAGTAGCTGGGACTATAGATGCCTGCTACAACACACGACTATTTTGTTTTTCTTTTTTTTGATTGTTGCTGTCATTGTTGTTTAGCTGGCCTGGGCCAGGTTTGAATCCACCAGCCCCAGTGCACGTGGCTGGCATCCTAACCACTGAGCTACTGGCACCCAGCTGGTGGGTCCTGTCTTAATGGAATGTATGAGCTAATGCAAGAAATATAAAAGCTGAAATAAATTGAAGACGGTGTTATAAGCAAAGTCTGAACAGCGTTCTGTGGGCTGTGTGCCTTTCATGTTACCTCTCCCTGCCCCTCCCTCCAGATTTCCTCTTCTCAGACCAGCACTCCACAAAACAAATCCCTGGTCTGACTCTTGGTTTGCTCATGTCTTGGAATCACTAAATAGTCTCATACTCCTGACCTTGACCTCCTATGTCAACCCTCTCTGTATTTTACTGACCAACCTTATTTAGGTGACAACAGATTATATTGAGTTTAATTTGATTGACTAATCCCAGCTCCTCTCGAGTTTCTTCCTGGAGATACAATGTCATAACCCAGTGGAAACAAGATATCCACAGAACGTCCCGGAAAAGGGAGACCAAGGGCAGGACATAGGAGCAGCAGCGCAGGCTGGCGGGGAAGGAATTTATGAGGGAGGTAGGCTTTTGAAGGAGGCATCAATCATATGACATACACCAGCTAACTCTGAAAGTTGCACGTAAACTCACCCCATGAGTTTCTTTGCCACTGGGCGTTCCTTTTCATTGGAACAATTCTTAAATTGCTCACAGTAAGAATCATTTTAAACTCATGTATTCGGTTCTCTTACATTGGGAGCTTCTTTGAGGACTGTGGCAACTTTCTTTGAATATGTTAGGCTTGCTCTCCTTCCCTGCAGCACGAGGCAGGCGCTGCACAGAGCAAGCGCTTACTCCTCCTAGAAGCATTGCCTGGATATTCCCTAGACAAGGCACGGTGCTAGCGACGCAGGAGGCACAAAGAGATACGCGCAAAGCAATAACACGCCATTTTGACCAAGAAAATGAGGATTACGTTATCTCCCTCTTACAAACACATGGACATGGTGTGAGCATTTGGTATCTTACAAATGAAGTTTGGACGTGGCTTTCAGCCTCCCATCACACCGCACTGACAAATACAGAGTGTCAATATAATATTATTATGTCTCCCTTCCCACATCATCAGTCACAGGCTTATCTGTGTTACACAGTTCCCATTACAAAGCACTTGGGAGACTTTACGGTGAGTGGTGATTTAGGAAGAGATGGGGAATAGTTGCACATTTTGTACAGAGTTGCGAGTTTATTTAGTGGCGCTGATGGCGACGATGATCGTGATCATGAGGATAATCATAAAGTCTCCAGCTGTCTGCTGAAGTCCCTTTCTGGGAAACAGCTGGAAATTCATTCTTTAAAGATCGCATCTGGCTTGATTTGCCAGTACTCAAATCCCATTGATCTGGTTCTGTTCTAGCCCTCTGTACTCACAGTTCAAAGAGCAGGGAGGCCTGTAAAGAAATTACTGCCATATTGTTCCGTCGGCCACAGTGAGCAACATATACGATTATAATTAGGAACACATTAGGGGAAGCAGCTCAGTAGAGATAAGCTGCTTGACTGCGTTCGCTTTTTGATGAAGGCTTAGCGCCAATCCGAGAAGAAAAAGATTAAATGTTTGTTACCAATCCTTTTGAACTTGTGGCAGAACATGTGGTAAAGCATTTTTGATTCAAATTAAAAGCATCCTAGGATAAAAATAACCCTGTTCTCCCCGGCCTTTCCAAGTGAAACCATTTGGAGACTGATTTATTGTATCGCCCTTAACCTCTTTCTACCAGCATGATTAACATAAGCATTTCTGAATCCCTTGTAAGCCCGGACAGGTATTTGTCTTGTTACACATCTGCGGAACAAATGGCAATACAAATTATACACTCAACAGATGGACGTTTTCAAAGGCCAGGCAAATTTAATTTGACTGTGCACGTAAATGAAAAAGTTCATTGAGCACCAAGGTCAGTGATGCGTGCTACAGGTAGAGAAGGCTGTTGCATCAAACGTCACAGAAAGGCCAGCAATTCAGAACCCTCCCCAATGGAGCTCCGTAAGCCAAGTAAAGAAAGTAGAAGTTGCCGCTGCAGCAGCGTGAAGCCAACACAGGGGGCGGCTATGAGGGGGACAACCTGGCTGCCATCATCCAGGAAGCCTCTCCGCGGTTATTGAAAGGAAAAAGGTGAAGACAACCATATCAAATATTTTAGGCTTCCATGACAAGATGAAGCATGGTGTAGTAGTTTTTTTTTTCTGGGAATAAAGAATAGAAAGTCGCTCCAGATTCAGTCTCTTACTTCCTCTTCCTCTGTGACCTTGGGCAAGTGTCTTAACCACTCTGTGCCTGTTTACCTGTAAAATTGGGACATTCATGTTACCCACGACACAGGTGTTGAAGGTTTAATACTCTTCTAAAGTGATATAACACTACACATGGTATGTTTCATGAGTCTGGAAAGTTTGTAGCCCCATGACATTACCTGCCAAAGGAATACTTTAATTGGTTTGTGATTATATCATGTGCTTTTAAAATTTCTAAAAACAGTGAAATTTATCCGGCGCTCTTAAATGCTAATTGAAGAAAATATCAATTGTAAAATTTCTCACATTCTATCACCCAGAGTCCCTCCTAAGACAAATGTGTACACACACACACACACACACACAATCTCGTTTCCTCTTTCCCTTTCTAAATTTTGAGGACCTTTTCCTTCTATATAATTTCTCCCCTGGTGAGGTGAATATTGTCAGTAGGAATCAGAATAAGCTTCTGAAAACAATAAAACTAGATAGTTAATACCACAAGCAAATTTTCAGCCCTTTCTTTTTCAAATTCTGTCAATATGTATACTTTTTATTATCTAATGTTGTATCTTCCAAGTTCCCAGGTAAATCAAGTGACTGGACTCTAACACAGTAAAGTACAATGTAAAATTCTAAGTGGAGGAAAAAAGTACGAAGTATCTTCCAACTATTTTTTTCCCCTTTACCACTGAACTCTTCCAAGTCTGGTATTCTGAAGAAGACAGTTTGGGAAAAATAATTAGGGATAACCTGAGGGTTGTAATACATTCTTGCTATCTGAGAAATCCTACTAAAAGTAAGGCCTCATTAATAAGGAGATTATTTCTAAATTCGAATGTTATTGTTTGAGAATGAGTATTTGCCCATAGGAAGCAGATTAAGGCAAATGGCCAGGTAGAGTATGCCTTTCAACTCTTGCTTCTACGAGGAAGAAAACGTTGCTATTATTCTTCTGGTTGGTTTGTGTGCTTTGGTTCTTTCCTGTAGGAAAAACAATTATAAGGTGATTTGGAATAGCCTGGCTTTCTCCATTATAAATCTGGGTTAATTATCAGAAGGCCCACCCCACAAACTGAACTTGTAGTTTATGATAGTTTTATACATAAACATGTTCTGTTTAAATGATCCTTAATGTTCTTCAACTTGCCAATGACGAAACTCTTACTGCTTTATAGCCATTAATCAGGGAAAGGTGGACTTATGACTCCTCACCAGCATGAAAACAACTCATTGCCTCACTTCTACATGGCAAAGTTGAAAGGGTGTAAGGGACATCTTTCAGGTAAAGGTGGCATAAATGAAAATGAAAAGCCATTAACAGGCCAGACACGGTGGCCTAATTACTCCTGTAATCTTAGCACACTGGGAGCCCGGGGCAGGTAGATTAGTTGAGCTCAGAAGTTCAAGATCAATCTGAGCAAGAGTGAGACCCCTATCTCTACTAAAAACAGAAAAAAAACTAGATAAGTGGAACGGCATCCTGCCCTGGGCAATAGAGTAAGACTTCATAAAAAATCTTCTAAAAAAAAAATCCATTAATAACTTAAAAGCTGATAGCTAGGTACCACAGCACCCTTCTGAATACCTTTAAACTGTGTTTTGGGACCTGCCTATGTCCCATTTGAACTTCAAGTTCTTTGAAATCAGGGATGATATGACTTTCGTAGACCTGGAACGTTCTATGGTGCCCACCCAAGTCATCACAGGCACCTGTCACACATTTCCTGAACATAACTGACATCAAGTGATTTGAAACAAGAACACTCATAAAACTATACTCTCTACCACTTAGAATACTGAGGTTGAATCTTATATTAAAATAAAATAGAGAGATACCATATTTACTGACATATTTCTGGCCACAATATATAGTTCACTTATAGCTGAAAAAGATGACAAGTGCATAAATACCTTATAATATTTGTAATGCCTGACTGTAATGTTTACCTATATGATTTATGTTTCGGATCAACTTAGGTAACTTTGCTAATATCCTAGGGAAAAGCCACAATTTGGTTATAACCTGTTGAGGCACTTTTGAATCTTGATTCTTTTACCTGTCATGAAATTATTCCCCGGTGCTCTGCGTCATCTGGGAATGTGATGACCCTGCCCCTAAATGTTCTCATCCAAGGCTTTGACAAAAATATTAGTACTAAATTCATGGCTAAGAAAAGCATTCATTCAGACTGGCCCTCTTTAATGTATATCCGGATATTCCCAGACACTGTCAAATACTCTGCTGACAAAGATATATTTTGATTGTATTGTCATTGTAAATCTACTGTTACTATGGCATCAGTCCCAGAGCCAACACCTACCTACCTATTACACAACGGAGCTAAAACAATTACGGATATTGACATGGTCCAGACTCTTGTGAACAGAAAGACGAATGGATGCCAGATAGGGTCCACACTGGGCGGCACAACTTCATACTGCTGTCTCCACTGACCTTCAGGCACTCTCTGTCATCATGCTTATCTTTATGAAACACATGACCGGTAACTTAGCGCTCAGATTTCTTCCCCGCGAGCTGTTTGCAAAGGAAATTCCATGCTTTGTACTCTTATTTTGTAATGCCTACCTTTTCCTCAGTAGCCCTTTGAATCAGGCGGATTATGGTGCCAGACAGAATTAATTGGCCTATTTTCCATCAACTTTAAGAATTTTTTTTTTGAAAAAATAAACTTCAGGGAATTAAGTAAGAGAACCCAGTAAGTCTGAAAATTTAATAAAGACAAAGGTAGTCATGAACTTCATCGGGGAAAAGATGGCTTATTTATTTGCTAGCCATGAAACCAGATGAAAATCAACATGAACTCCAATTTTGCAGCATTTAATCCAGATAGACTAAAAACGAGGTTAGTTAACACAATGATAAAAATATATATATTTGAAAAGGATCTGGGAGACCTCATGTGTGAGAAGTTATAAAATAAAAGTAGACAAATCGTACTTTCAAAAAACTAAATGGGCGCAAGATAATAACATGTAGAGTGAAAATACTGACTCAGAATGGGAAAAATATCTGTGAATTAGATAATAGACAAAAGGCTCATGCATAGGTATATTATAATAGATATTACAAATAAAAAAAGGAAAAACTATTGACTTATAGACATGGGAGAGTTGTACGCATTTGGGAGAAAAGCAAATCCAGACGATGGGTGATTCCGTCATGATGATGCGGAACTTCACTAGCGCCCAGAATGGGGCATTTCAAGAAATGATGGTAAATCACTATCATTCAGGCCTCACACTGGAGAAATATGTATAAGAACGCTAGCAAATTTGGATTCAAAGAAATAATATGTCTTGAAAAAAAGAATACAGGCACTCCTCCTATACAGTGTTGGTGGAAATGAGAAGTATTGCAGTCTTTCTTAGAAAGCAATGTGCCAAAGTCTATTAAACTAAAAATACTCTTTGATCCAGAATTCCCTCTCTGATCATCTTGTAGAAATAAAAACAATATTATACAGGGATATTCTATGCAGTGTTGTTTGCACATACTTCATGCAACATTGTTTCAAAAGAAACGGAGTAGAAACAAATGAACCCTACGGATATGTGAATGGTTAAACTCAGGCGGTCTGTTCTTACCAAGGAATATCATGAAACCATCAGGGATAAGAAAATAGAACTAGACTGTTGGATATGGCAGAAGTATTTCCATTGGTATTGGTAAGTGAGTAAGTTACAGGAACGTTTTATGACATAATTTAGTAGCTATAAAACAATGATCAAAAGCAATCACTATTATGCATGTGCATAGATGTACATATACACAAGCATATTTGTGTATGTTTTTGCTTGCAATTATATAGACATGGTAAAATCTATTAAAGCTGAATAAATATGTTATTGTTATTATGGGTCAGAGGTGGGAACTATGAACAGAACAAGAAGTTATTACAAGTAAAAAAAATATAAGAAAATCGTATCACACTAAACATCTTTAGTGTATATGCATACACACACACACATATATAATCACCTTACGCATTAGGTAAAATAATATACATGTATTTAGAAGAATCTAAAACTGAAAAGTATAAAAAGGAACTGGTCACAGATACTACGTGATCAAGTCAAAGTGCCATTTCTAACAATAGTTTCTAGTTAAAACTATTAAAGTACAAATTAAATGAATTTCTCAACTTTTGACACTTGTAGCCTGTTATAGTCGCTCTCACTGTCCCAATGCTGAGATTATCCACGGAGATTATCAAGTGCTTTCTCATCCACGTCTGCCTGTGATTGAACATAAGGATGAAAAACAAATAATGAGAATCAGTTTGCTATGTGAAACTTGTATCCCATTTTGTAAATTTAGCTTAATAAATTGATATGCTCTCAGGTTGGGTTTTTAAAGTCACTTACTAAAATAAAAGGTGAAATTATAATTTTAGTTCAAACTTCTTTGCTATTTTATAAGGATGCAGATTATTCTGAATGATCCTAAAAGAAAACTACAGAAATGAAACACTGAGAGACGAGTGGCTGGGCCTGAGAATTTCAGTATTCTATCCATCAAGCTGTGGGTACTAACCTTCTATTGAAAAGACCCAGCTGAGCTGGGAATGAAGAATCACAGCTCCTAATTTCAGCTTTGTGAGAACTTGCAATGTGACTTTGAGCAAGTCACTTGACCTTTCTGAGCTTTTGAGTCTCTGTAGGTAATAATCCTAGCCTTATCTCCCTCATTGTTTCAAAAATAAAATGAGAGGGATGATTTATGTGAGAGCACTTTGAATAGTAAAATGTGCTATATTATTATTCAAACAAGGCATTATCCTCTCGAACCTACTTAGGAGGGGATTGTAAACGAAATACTGCATATTAATGTGAGCTTGGTCTTCAGAGAACTTGGATTCCCTGGGCACCATTACGGTCTCAGCTATTTTTCAGCACAGCATAAATTATGTGCTCCAAACAAGTTTTCAATACCCTTCAGAAGCTTGAGAGGCGAGTGTGAGGCTGCTTAGTGGCCCCCAAAATAGGTACCACTGCAGAGAAAGGAAGAGCATTTGAGAAAACAGTGAACAGTCTCTGCCTGCCAAGTCTGTGCTCAAGCTGCAGTCTCTCACGTGCACGGGTGTTGAGAATAAAGGAAGCATGTCTAAAAACCCAAGTCTAGGCAGGAACTGCCGTGCCCTCTGGTTATTTTACCCAGTTACTATAATAGATGCATGTCCATGCTTAAGTGTGGATATATAAACACGACATTATAAAAACTGATAGGTTTGCCACGTTACATACGCAATTCACAAGATGGCATCAGTTCCAGAAACCTCACTAAAAGCTATAACCGGGGCCCTTTGCAGCAGATTTTATGCGTTTTTGACCCTAGAATCCTTTGCCTGGGTTGTAACATTCTAAGCATTCACAAAATGAATCGTTCTTCTCACAATCCTTTGTGTAGGATGCAACTCAGAAATAATTCTTTTCTGACTTACAAATCCCAGAAATGTCTGAGTTATTGTTGTTGTTTTTAAACTTAAACTTTTAAACAAAAAGTTTAAAACCTTTGGGGTGAGGCAAGATAGGAAAACTTGGCCATAGATTTTCTCAATCTAGGGACCCTGATTTGGGGATTCTCACTAGCATTTTATTAGAACTACCTAATCCGTTCATCCCCTGTGAGATTTTGGAGGATGTAAGATCTCCAGAACCAGCGCCGTCCATGTGCACCTTGGCCTAATGCACTCTTCTGGGCACACAATAAAAAGGCCTTGTTATTCCTGGTCACCAAAGCCCATGGGGCTGCCATGTGTCATGCACCTGGCAGCCCTCATCACTATCAGAAAAGGGTTTTTTCCTCCCTGCAATGTTCTTTAATATTTAGGCATTGGTATTAAGAGTCAGAATTGTAAAGACAGAGACTTAAATTAACACCCCAGCTCAATTGCTTATAACTTTGGGCAAGTTTCTTAACTTCTCAAGTCTAATTTCTTCGTCTGGCAGGTAGGCATCGGAGTTTCTAACTGAAATAATGGTGGTGGGGAGTAAATGAGATGGTGCCTGGGAAGTGGTGAGGGTACCACTGGTACATAATAAACACTCAACTAATGCAGCGGGTAGTTCTAGCAGGACAGCAGCTCTGGCAGGCATCAATCCCGCTGCTGTGGTGGGAGAAGTAAGAACAGGTACAGAGGAGGCTAAGTCCATTAAAAGAGAAGGAATACATTTTATTCTTCAAACGGAGAGGGAGACATGCGATACTCACCACTTAGTAAGAACGTAACCTCGCAGACATCTCTCCTGTCCATATGTCACAGGACAAGCTACAAAAATTGTATACCATGAAATCAGAAGAAAGAGCCTCCCTTGTGCTGGGTGACTCCTGAATGGCATGTGCCAAAGCAAGAAAGGAGGAATAAACCAAAAACAGTACATTTCACTCCTTGTATATGCATCTGAGGATGTACACGACAGTAGAGCGTAGATCCATACGTACACCTGGGGTTATAAACTTGAGGTTGGAAGAACTGGCCTCCCAGCCCCTGGTAAGGCTGGGTGCAGTGGTGTCCTTGGTTTCTGGTCTTGCCTTTTATAAGGAGACCAATCTTACCTGTGTCGTTCTTGTGAGCAGCTCTGTGGGCACAGCTGCGGGTGGAAGCCGCAGGGATCTGTAGTATTTGCCAATTTCTGTGGTATAAACACTCCCAACAGGGGAGGCTTCACTGAAAGCAGAGTTGAGAGGAGAGACTCACAGCAGCACCTCTTGTGCCACTGCTAGCTGGTTTCACTGCAGAACAACACTGGGGGTGGATGCTGTTATGATAAAGATTTCAGCTCACTTCATCTCTCGGGTGACCTCCACTATAAAATGGTCTGACCCTAGGTTGCCCTTCAGCCTGAATTGTTTCCACATCCTTACTTTTCCCCACTGACCCAGCCTTCTTGTACCTTCTTGTCTTGTTGTTCTGCTATGAATTGGGGGCACTCTGCATCCTTCCAACTAAAAGAGAGATGTAAAAAAAAAAAAAATCAGTTATTTAGGGAAATATGGGGACCTGGATATCTAATAATGCTGTTACCCCCAGTCAAAGAAAAATGAAGCCTTTTGAATTCAAGATTCACTATAGTATGTGTCCAAAGTAAGTTGCTGATATTCAAGTTCAAGTCCTTACAACTGCACATATGGTCTATTTTCAACATGCTTTAATATGGTCTATCAACTTTCTCTCGGCCCATCCAGTCTGCACACTGCTGCCAGATACATCTCCCAGAAATAACACTTGGATCACATTTCCTACTCAAAAATTCTAGCGGTTTCCCAGTCCTTTCACAAAAATGTCTAAACTTTTAGCCCTTACGACTTTTCACAATCAGCACACCAGTGAATTCCGGTGTCTTCTCACTCATTCCTCGTCTGAGCTCTTTGTCCAGCCTACTTGCCGCCGTTTCTGCCCTGAACTTGTGTCTTCCTTTTTCTACAGAATGCTTTCACCTTGTCTTCAGCTGTCCTTATGGACTGAATGTTTGTATCCACCCACCAAAATTCATATGTTAAAACCCTACCCTCTAATGCGATGGTTTTAGGAGGTGAGATCTATGGGACATAATTAGGATTAGTTGAAAATGTAAGGATAGAGCCCCCATGAATGGAATTGGTGCCTTTATAAGATGAAACACAAGAGAGCTTCCTTCTTCCTCTCTCCGTCTCTCTCTCTCTCCCCCAGCCTTACAAGAATACAATGAGAGTGTGGCCATCAGCTGACCAAGAAGCAAGTCCCCCTCAGACACTGAATCTTTTAGCACCTTGACGTTGGACTTCCAGCCTCCAGAACTCTAAGAAATAAACGTTTGCAGTTCAGGCCGCTCAGTTTACAATGTTTTATTATAGTAGCCCAAGCTAAGACAATTGCTAAACTCATACTTTCTTCAGCCCTGACTTCAAATTCTACTTTTTCTGTGATTCTGTTCTGACCATCCTATGTAATTAAATCTTTTCTTCTCAGAACTCGTTCAGTCACTTTGTCTATACCTCTTGAATTACTCAAATCATACACTGTTTGGCAGAGCAGCTCTTCATTTACCTCATCTTGTTAAATGGATAACAAGCACGGGAAACACCTGGACCACACCTTTGGCTATTGTGCCAACATTCTCCAATCAACCTTTCTGTGGCGATGGCAATACTTTATATCCTCACTGTCCGATATGTAGCCATTAGACACATTGTAGCTATTGAGTACTTGAAATATGGCCAGCACAACTGAGAAATTAAACTTTAATTTTATTTATGTTAATTCATTTAAATTTAAATTTAAATAGTCACAAATGACTGGTGGCCACATGTGAACAGTATAGCTAGACCCTTCACAGTGCATAGCCCTATACTCTGAAGATGCTCAATAACTGTTTGTTGAAGGAATAAAAAAATTCCCTCATATGTCACAGCATGACCCAAAACTGCTTTCTCGCTCACTCTAGGTTCTGATCATCCCATCTTTCTTTTCTGAATTCTATGACCATTTCTTCTTTGACATTTTTAATCTTCCAAAACCCTTTTGATGACCTTGTTTACGTAGCCATTGGAGAATTTATATATCCACAGTACACAGTCTACTTCCAGCCCTCTAAGACTCTCAAAGGTGAGCTCTGAGTGTGCCAGCATTGCAGGCTTTGAGAGGAAACTATTTATTTCCCTGGGCTCATCTCCACTCCCAAAGGCTAGTGTGCCAAAGCTTGCATGTTTTAAAGTCTACACTGAGAATTTCTAGAAATTGTCCTACCAGCTTTGGTCAGTTTTGTCATGCTATCTAAATACAGAAAAGCCTAACTGAAACCTGGTTAATTCTCAGTTTAAAAAATACTAAATAGCTTAATTTGTGGCAAATAATTTCATGCATTATTATGCGTTCCCTTGCACAGATGGCAGAACAGTTCGTTTGCAATTTAAGAAGTCTAAAATAATGTAAACACTCTGTTTCAGCAACGTTGAAAAAGGACTAGAAAATTCTTTTTCTCAAACAACTTGGAAAATGCTAAGCTTCATTGAGAAATAACTTAGAATAGAATTTTAAAGTGAAATAGACCTTACACATCAATGCTTCTTACACTTAGCACATACAATCCTAGACATGTAGAGCTGTTTTCACAAAGCTATTAGTAAATTTTGCCAATGGCAAAGATAAGCAGAATTATATCCTATTTGTGCAGATCTCCCTATTAATTAATAGAATTCAGTTTATAAAACTATTAAAATCTCTTTTACTTAAAGGGAGCAAATTAAGTTAGAGCCCAACTTTACAAACATGAAAAGTTAAAAGCTGTTTTTATTCTTTACTCTCTAGTAGTCATTTTCAAGCAGGTAATGTAATAACATCTGTCTCAGACAAAAATTCAAAGTCTGTAAGAAAAGGAAACATTGACTTATTTGTCTTGTATTTTTCTTAGGCACTGAGCTTTGCAGATGTCACTCGCCATGAATAATTCACCCTAGAATTTGGCCCAATTCCTCATTAGCTTCTGTTTCTGGGAAGACATTCATTATTGTATCAGGATGTATTTTAGCAAGTGCACACATGCACCTGCACACACACACAGGAAGAACTGAGAGTCAAATACAATTAAATATTTTACAGTAGAGTATAAGTCAAAGGTGATTTTTTTCCTGAAGTTGATGTTATCTAATAAATACTCCAGAAAAACTGGTCAACACTCCTAGGCAACTCATCAGTGTACACTTTGCTTTGCATTTTCATATAATCATTGACTTCCAGTTATACTGAATTAGGAGACCTGTTAAGCCATGTAATGATTATTCTGTTCTGCCAGAGTTCCCCATTTCAGTATCAAAAAGAATAGCAACTTACTTCCAAGATGGTGATACTAAAATGTATTCACTGCCAATTGACAATTTTTCTATCTCTAAATGTGATAGACTATCTAAAAAGAGATTCTGAACAGCAAGATTAATAATACAGCATACTTAAATGAATGCAATGTTATTTTTTAATTTGCATAGTACCCAAACTAAGTGAAAAGATATTATTTTATTCAGAGCATTTTATCGAAGAGAGATTATGTAGCACTGTATGGTACAGATAAGAATAAACCTGTAAAATTACAATCTTTTGTAGAAAGAGTGTCTTAATGAAGAGTTTATTAAGTTGCTCTGCCTTTCAAACTTCCTGACACTCATCCATCTAATGTGGTTTTCTCTACTGATGTGCTTATAAACCCCCCTTCTACACCAAACACAATGTTCCTTTTTGGCTCAGCCTGTTGTGTTTATCTTAAATAACAAATAAGTGGTAACTGTTTATTTAGGATATTACAATGTATTAGGAATTTTTTTACTATTTTAAGTTCTCAGTTTGTCAATTTTTCTCGAGACATACAGATAATTTCATATTTGAAAAATAACTATAAGCAATATGTGGTTTAATCCATTGGATGGATGAGCCAAAGAATTTATAATTCATATTGACTAGAGATTGGGCCACGTTGTTGAGACACTCATTCTTCTAAACAGCATGTTAATAGTCTAAACACTTTATTTGCTTACAAGCACCCTGCATGAAATATGTTCATATTTTAAACAAATTAGTTCCCATTGTATTCAAGACAAAAGCCAATAGAGTCTGGTCAGTGTGTCCTAACAGTATTGAGATAATCAGCAAGAAGAATGTGGGTCTCTTGAAGAACAGTCACAGCTGAGCCCATGACTAAAAACCAAGATCAGGTAATAATTTATTAATCAATTGCATAGACCAATAAAAAAATCATTTCGTATGTTTTAAAAAGAAGACATTTTTAAAAGTACAAAAGATGGTTTGAATATAATAGAAAGAAAACTCTGCTAAATGAAGGTAAATGCTTTCCTTCCAGTGAGAAAAGAAATACAACTGCATGAAATATTCTCCAAAATAGACCAGATGTTAGGCCACAAAACAAGTCTCAGTAAATTTTGAAAAAACAAATGATATCAAGGATGTTCTTAGACCACAGTGGAACAAAACTAGAAATCAATTCCAAGAGGAACTCTTGAAAGTAAACAAATCTATGAAAATTAAACAACATGCTCTTGAATGATGTTTGGGTCAATGAAGAAATTCATATGTAAATTATTAAATTTTTAAAACAAATGTAAGTCCAGACACAGTATTCCAAAACCTCAATCATATAGTAAGAGCAGTGCTAAATTTATAGCATTAAATGGCTACAACAATAACATAAAAAGATTACAAATTAACAACATGATATTCACAACATCAGGGATCCAGAAAACCAAGAATGACACAAAATCAAAGCTAACAGAAGAAAAGAAATAACAAAGATCAGAGCAGAATTAAAAGAAATTGAGAACCAAAGAAAACAAGAATCAGCAAAATGAAAAGTTGGTTCTTTGAAAAGATAAACAAAATTGGTAGACCACTAACCAGACTAACCGGGAAAAGAAGAAGAAAAAAAAAATCAAATAAACACAATCAGAAATGAAAAAAGGAGACATTACAACTAATGCCACAGAAATATAAAGATCCTCAGAAACTACTATGAACAATTCTACACTGACAAACCAGAAAATATAGAGGAAATGGATACATTCCGGGTAACACCCAACTTTCTAAGAAAGGAAGAAATACAAATCCCGAACAGGACCCATAAAGAGAGATGAGATTGAACCGGTAATAAAAATCTCCCAGCGAAAGAAAAAAAATAAATAAAGCCAGGACCAGATGGATTCACAGCTAAATTTTACCAGACGTACAAAGAACCAGTTCTATCCTACTGAAACTGTTTCAAAAAACCAAGGAGGAAGCCATCCTCCCTAACTCATTCTGTGAAGCCAGTACCACACTGATACCAAAGCCAGACTGGAACACAGCAAAAAAGAAAAACTAAAGACCAATAGCCCTCGTGAACACAGATACAAAAATCCTCAACAAAACGCTACAAACTGAATCTAACAGTACATCAAGAATATCATCATCAAGTGTGTTTTATTCTGGGATAAAAAGATGATTCACCATACATAAGCAATAAATGTGATTCATCAAATAAACAGAAGTAAAAACAAAACTATATGATTATCTTGACATACGCAGAAAAAAAAAAACAGTTGATAAAATCTAGCACTCCTTCATGATAAAAGCCCTCAGCAAACCAGGAGTTGAAGGAACATACCTGAAAATCCTCAAAATAATAAAAGACGCATGTGGCAAACCCAAAGCCAACATCACATTGAATGGAGACAAGCTCAAAGCTTTCCCCTAAGAACAAGTCAAGAATACCTAGCTTCACTGCTCCTGCTCAACACAGTATTGGATGTCCTAGCCAAAGGCCAGAGAAATAAGATATCTGAATTTAAAAAGAGGAAGTCAAATTATCTGTTTGCTGATGATATGATCTCATAGCTAGAAAACTCTAGGGACTCCTCCAAATGACTCCTCGATTTAATAAATGACCTCAGTAAAGTTTCAGGATACAAAATCAATTTACACAAATCAGCAGTATTGCTATACACCAGTATCCACTAAGTCAAGAACCAAATCAAGAAGTCAATCTCATTTACAATAGCTACAAAAACATTAAAATACCTAGGAATACATTTAACCTGGGAGGTGAAAGATTTCTACAGAAAAACTACAAAATGCTGATTTAAAAAAAAAAAAAAGTGTTTGACATCACTAATTATCAAAGAAATGCAAATTAAAACTGCATTGTGATACTATCTTACATCAGTCAGAATGGCTATAAGTTTAAAAAGTCAAAAAATAACAGATGTTGGCAAGGATGCAGAGAAAAGGGAACATTTGCACTCTGTTGGTGGGAATGCAAATTAGTACAACCTGTATGGAAAACAGTACCGACATTCCTCAAGGAACTGAAGAGAGAAATATCTTTCAGTCTAGCAATCCCACTGCTAATATCTTTGCAAAGGAATCATTACATCAAAAAGATACTTGCACACATGTATTTATTGCAACACAATTCACAAGATCAAAGCTAGAGAATCGATCTAAATGTCCATCAACTAACTGAAAAAAAAAGTTGTGTGTATATGTAAGACGTACCATGGATACTACTCAGCCATGAAAAAGAATCACATTGTGTCTTTTGCAGCAAATGGATGGAAGGGGAGGCCATGATCTTAAGTGAAATATCTCAGAAATTGCTTGTTTTCACCTATCAGTGGGAACTAAATAACGTGCACACAGTCATTGAGATGGTGGACACTTAGCAGGGTGAGCGAGAGGGACGGGGGCAGGTGGGTGTGGGGTGGACATTACCTAAAAGGTACAAGGTACGTTGGGTGATAGCCACACTAAAAGCCCAGACTTCATGCTGCATAGTATACCACGTATCAAACCTGCACTTGTACCTAAAACTATAATGTGATTTAGTTGTGTTTGTAAATTATCCCATCAGGAGGAGGAGGGAGAGGGAGATTTCCATTCTCATTAACACAATTCTATCAGCAGGTATAATGGGAACAGCCAGGATATTAAATTAATGTATTATATTTTCATCCTAGGTAACATTCTCTTTCTAGTTTTCCCATAATTTCTTCTATGACAAACCAAGCCCAGCCACCTCCTGCTTTTAAAATTTTTCTGTCTGCTACCCATGAAAGTCAAGTCATGAGGTTTATTGAAATAGTGGCCTAAGAAATGTTTCCATGAGAAAGAAGGTGAGGAGGCCCAACAGGAAGCCACCTTTGGGGGCAAAGCGGAAGGCAGAGGGAAGTAAAGAAGTGGCAGGCAGTAGCCATAGAACCAGATTCTTAAATGTGCAGTCCAAGAACCCTGGAGGCAGTGACCCCCCCATCTCTGGTATAATTAGGGGGATGGAAAAGTTCTACATTGGTCTCTATGTCTCATCCAGTGTGCCACCAGGATGACCACGCAGAGCCTGAAGCAGCACTCGTCTGTGGGGGACTTGCCTCAATTCTGCAGGCTCCAAAGGGGGTCCCTGCGTGTCGGGAGGGCTGGCCAATGTCTGGTTGAAAGCGAGGGCAAGGCAGCAGGGAGACCCAAGGCCGTAGGCAGCAGCCGAATCCACCAGCACATCAGATGTGGGTGTCAGCATGTGTCTCCAGTGGCTGTGGGGAGCCCTCCACATGGAGGTTGGTCCCAGTGGGCCGACATAGACTAATTTCCTCACCATAGAACAAGGACCTGCACTCACAGAAGCCCGCCCTGGCTGCCACAGGATTAGGACATCTCCCCCTGGCCCCAAGCCCCCAGCCACGCGACACTATCTGGGGGAAGAGCAGAGAAACAGTTGGGAAATCTGACGGACTGAACATTTACCCTAAAGAGGCTGAGTCATCCAAAAGAAATTATCTAAACAGGAAGAGACAGATATGCACTTAATTAGCAAGATTAAAGCACCCCACCCCCCAATCCCAGGCCCCTAACAAGCAGAGCTAATAAGCTCAGGAGAAAGATAAAATCATTATCAAAAGATTCCCCCCAAGCTTCTGAAAAGCCTATGAGAGGGAATTATATGGCATAGTATTCGGAGGGCAAATGTCATTTATCCTATTACATTAACACCTAGCATTCAAAAGCTGGTCCCTTTGAAGCAAGGTGATTCTCACTGAGTTGACAGTTTGCACTCATCATGAAGAGGAGAGCTCTTCAGTCAGCAGAGCTTGATGTCCTTGGAGGTCATTTTTTGACCAGTTGTTTGCTGTTCGTTGCTAGGTGGGTAGTCAGTAACAAGGCTCTGTTCCTCCCGTGTTATGGCCCCTAGAGATAAGTCCCCAATTGTTATAGGAGATAGATAAGAAGAAAAAGTTAAAAATCTATTTGTGAGTAGAAATACACTGCAAACGGACAGTGTTGCGGGTCTCTCCCCGGCCACAACATCTATTCACAATCTGGGTAAATGTTTTAGTGGAGCAGAAAAAAGTCTGGGCTGGGAGACAGTACACTGAGCAGCTGATAGGATTTTGTCCCCAGCTTTCTAAGTTTCTACCTGATGTGTGTCATCCAGGAAATACTATTATCAAATAAACTTGGAATGCTGATGTAAGGAAAGTTAAGCAGACTTCTTATCTGAAGGGCTACGTCAAATACAGCGAATGGGTGTGGTGAAATTCACTCTTACTCAGGCTGCTCTCAGACTCCTGAGTTCAAGCAATCTACCTGCCTTGGCCTCCCAGAGTGCTGCTAGGATTGCAGTGTGACCCACCAGGCCCAGCCAGAAACATTTCTTAGGCCACTATTTTAAAAAGCTTCATGGCTTGGCTTTCATGAAAGCAAAGGGAACATTTTTAAAGACATGAGGTGGCCAGGTGTAGTTTTTCATGTAAGAAATCACGTGAAAACTTCAACAGAAAAAAGCTAGTTCTTAAACATTTACCACAATAACCCTGGTAGATAAAACATGTCACAGCTCTAATGTGTGAGTATTCTTTGCTGTTGTAACAAATCACAGGAAAGGGGGTTACTTAAAGCAACACAAAAATATTACCTTACAATTCTATAGGTAGAAGTCTGACCCACATGGCAATGGGCTAAGATCAAGGTATGGAGATTCCTTTCTGAAAGCTCCAGGGAGAGTTCATTGGCTTGCCTTTTCCATCTTCTAGGGTCCTGTTCATTGCTTGGTCCAAGGTCCCCTTTCTCCATCAACAAGAGTAGGCTGGCAGCTCGGCGCGTGTGGCTCAAGCGGCTATGGCGCCAGCCACATACACCTAAGGTGGCGGTTCGAATCCCCAGCCCAGACGTGCCAAACAACAATGATGGCTGCAACCAAAAAATAGCCAGGCATTGTGGCGGGCGCCTGTAGTCCCAGCTACTTGGGAGGCTGAGGCAGGAGACTCGCGTGAGCCCAGGAGTTGGAGGTTGCTGTGAGCGTGATGCCACGGCACTCTACCCAGGGGGACAGCTTGAGGCTCCGTCTCAAAAAAAAAAAAGAGTAGGCTGGCTCCTTCTCACAGAGCATCAAGTCTTCTGTCACCTTTTCCACCTTTAAGGACCCTTGTAATTCTATTAGGCCCACTCAGATAATTCAGGATAACCGCCCTATCTCCAGGTCAGTGATTAGCAATCTTCTTCCACCTACAATCTACCCTTTGCTGTGTAAAATTATATAGTCCCAGGATCCAGGGTTTAGAATATGGACAACTTTGAAGGGGCCATTATTTTGCCTGAACACACTTTGGGGAGAGTCACAAAAGTTCTTTGATGGAAACTTCATTGGGCTATCACTTTCTAATTTATCTGGTGTCCATTATTCATCCTTTTAGAGTTTCACTGAAGTACTCTGACGTGGGGATAATGTTTTCTTAATCTGCTTTGCAAAGTCCTTTGATTTGCTCAATGAAGATAATAGACATGCCACTGTCTTAAAAAGTGATGAGTTGCTCTAATATGTGATGTATCTCATATGATTATTAGGAATAATAACTAATACAATATAATATTTGACTTAAGGTCAAAATAATTCCTGTAACATATGACACAGTCATTCCCTACCTACTTCTTCAAATGATAGGGCTGGCTCTGGCTGGAGGCAGGGGCAGAGGGTGTGGGAATAAAGACTGAGAACACATGTTCAAGCTTTGATCCCTTTAGATCTTCACTTGAGCCTGGAGATACACATTAAGCCTCCAGGAGTCCTCTGAATGGGTGGAAAATCTGAAAGAATGCAGGCTCTTCTACATCTTCCAGGACTAGATCTGGACAAATTCCTCTTTGTGTGCCCACTCCGTCCTTTCCCTTTCATCTCATCTTTGTGTATAACATTCTTAAGCCACAGCACAGATAAAGGGGCTGACGTGGGGCAAAGAATGAGAAATATTTTAAATAATTATTCCCTTTTAGACATAACCTAAAACTCAGACCCTTCCCAGGGAGTCTTAGAATTAAATACTCTAATCCTAAGTATTGGTTGCTGAATTGATGTCTCTCTGCATCTTAACTAAATGATTGCATTATTCATTGAAATGCAATTTACACTTTTTGCTATTTATATATTTGGCACTGTGTCATGCATTACATGTATATACTGAGGAAACAAAACTTAGAATTGGAACTCAGTTTGCTAACTCACCAATCGCTGGCTCTTTTCTCCACTTGACCACTCCCACCATTCTAGGGGTCTTATCACACATACAGTTTCCTGTACCATCCCCCCTTGACAAAGATTAGATGCACAGCCAAAAAAGGGTATTAAGGTATGGAATTTCAAATGAACTATAGATTTTACATAGAAAATAAATCTTAAGAAACTATATATTTATTTGACTGTGCGGTATCTCAAGCCGTTTTACTCTGCCTGGGGATGTTTTGACCGAGGCAAGTAGCTACGAGTTGCTAGTTATCAGTCTTTGATAAACCTGACACTACCCAGGGTTGGTTATATAATCCACCACCCCCTGGTCCTGGAGAAGGCTCCGCCTTTGGAATCTGTGTCACATTATGCTAGCATTAACAAAACCAGCCATGCAAGATGGTGACCTGGGCAGAGCTCAGATTACGAGACCAGGATCACATTTTGTTTTGTTTTGACTTCATTGTGAGGATTGTGAGTGTCAGATTTAGAGTCTTTGGTGTTGGGGCTTTTCTGATAACCCTGTCAGGGCCCCAGACCAACCTGTCCTTTCTGGGCTTTACTCCAAGGAGCCAGCAGGGAATTGGTAGTAGCAGTAGAGTCTTGGCAAAAAGAATCTTGGACCAGCCTTGGCCAACCAGTGCGGCTTCTGTGGTCTAGTCCTGCCTGTGACCACAGTGATGTGAGTTTTCATTCACTAGCTTTGCCTTTTGGGAAATGACAAAAGCTTCTATACTAGAAATATATAAAATTCTCAAGCCCAAGAAGAATAAGCAAATCTTGGATCCTAGAACTGTTTCTGCAGGAATGAGAAAAAAAATGCCAAAAATAAAATTGTTTTAAATGGAGAGAGAGAAATAATTATGAAATGTGGATGGAGCCTTTCTTTCTTTTTCAAAGAATACATTGAAAGCAAGTATCTATATATCTTTACATTTATACCTATACCTACATATATACATACATGTATGTATATACAAATACCCAATGCATACATATATATATATATACATACAAGTGTTATATGTATTTTACATACACATTTTACATTTGGCTTAGGTCTTGGGCTTATTCAACAAAATATGGTATGACCAAAAAGTAATAGAACATAACTAGCACGATATGACTGCTCAAGAAAATCAGCTGTGCGGGCTTCTAAAGGAATGGCATTGTTTTATAGAAAAGGTTCAGATTATAGAGCAAATCTAGAAATGATCCCAGGATAGTCTCTGAGGAAAGCATAAAGTAGAGATCTAAGAAGACATGGGCTGGTCATGAGGTATCAAAAGCTAAGTCTGCTCATGGAATCCAATTCCATTAAAAAGTACCTGGCACCTCTTCCATTGACTCATTGTTCTAGATTCTTCAGAAGACACAAAGGCTAGGGAGGAAGGGGCCTTGCTATAATGAAGCAAGGTATCTGGATGGAGGTTAGAGTTGGTAGATGGGAATATATTAGGCGGAAAATACTTCCAGGCAAGTAGAATTAGACCCAAATGCTCAATTTGGTCAATAAAAAGCACACCTCTCTAAAAGCAGACCTCAAAATATCTCAGCCTCTCTTATACCTAGAGAGACCTGTGGATGTCCTTATTACTGTGCCTTCCCTACCTCATTACCATGGAATTGTCTCCTGTCCCTAAGAGTCACCTGCACTGCTGAGCCTTCCCTGTTAACATCACCTGCTCTAATTGTTCAGGCATTCTAGATCAGCTGCCTATTAAGAATGGCAATATCTACTTATATGTTTGCATGCTCTGTGTAGTTTTACATACTTCTGTGGTAGCTGTACATTTTTGAGAGGTGGCATCTGCTTATCTATCTTTTGCAAAAGTTAATAAGTTCCTTTAAAGGCAGGAACTCTATCCTTTTCTGTGGAAGGCCACAACATCTCTTCATAAAGTATTTGATAGTTCAGGTATTTAAATATTTCTTATTCTAATGGTAATCAGTGTTTACCACAGAAGCAGAAATTTGAGTTCTTCTCCATCCGCTAGACTCTAACTTGCTTTGCTGTCAAGAATGGAAAACAGTCCTGTGAGAGAACCTTGGGCACTTTCTTCATGGATGGTGGTCTGACACATTGACCTGGTCTTCTAGGCAGCTGAGCCAATCAAGTCAGCTTCTCTCCCAAATCTCTGAAACTCTTAAGGTTTAAGATGTTAGTCCCAGAACAGATTATGTGTGTCTAGTGCTTTCATGAATTTAGTGGCAGGAAATATGATACTTATAATTAGTCAGCATTCAGCAAAATTTGATTTTTCACCTTCCCTTATGTCAGCGCCCAGGTAAATCAGACATAAAATGAGAAACCGCATGCATGTGGAAATAGAGCCATGATGAATGAAGAAATAACCAATCCAGCGGTGTTCACAACCTCTGGATAAAGCTGATTCAGAGGAAGCCCTTCGTTTCTTGCTTTCTTCCAGAGTGAGAATAGAATTTTTCAACCTTCCTCCTGTAAAGAAATAAAGTCTCTTCTTCTCCCCTTGAATCTGGGAGGCCCTGTAACAGAGGTTACCAGTATAGCAGAAGTGACTTCCAAGGCCAGATCAAAACACACATTGTAACCACCATTCTTTTTCTACAATGCACATTCCTGACCCAGAGGTGGCCATGCCCTGGAAAGCTCATGCATCAGAATCTTGATCCATAAACCCATCTGAACCAGCCCAGGTTCCAGACATATAAATGAAGAAGCCTCCAAATGACTGCAGCCTCTCTGGTGGTTCAATTTATGCCCAGTTATTCAAATCTTCCCTAGCTGAAACTACTGACTTAGTAAAGCAGAAACTAGCTATCACTGCCAGGCTCTGTCTGAATTTGTCACTCACAAAATGCATAAGTAAAATTAAATGTTGCTTAAGGCCTCTCTACTTTTCCTGCTTTTGTGGAAGAGTAAGAAGACAGGGCCACTAAGACAATTTTATTTCATTATCTATCAAAATTACCCATTTTCATGATTCACTGGTAAAATGGCATTAAGACATTAACTGCCACATTGAGTTAGTTATATTTAAGTAACTCTATTTTGGAGCCCAGGGCCTCGTGAAGCATATATAACTCACATGTCTCTTGACCTAATAAACGCTATGGGCCTAAGGAAAAAAAAATGTCTAAGGTGGCAGTCAATGTCTTAAATTATATCCATCCTCAGAAAAATAAACATCTAGCTCGCGATCTCTGATAGGTAGTTTGTATATTTTGCTAACTCAAACACATGCACAACAAAATAATCCCTGGTTAGCAAGTTTGTATTACTCATTTCTTTTTTAAAGGACAGGAGGACACAAAGAGGTTCTATCTGGAGGAAACACAAAAAAGATTAGCTTCCTTACCCACAGCTGGTATGACCTGAAGCAGAATGAAGCACCAGGTCCAGCCTGATGGACCATACTCAGGAAATCAGATGTCCCAGGCCCTTTCCTTGAACAAATGGATTAGTAGAAGGAAGTACAAACTGTATTTCATTTAATAACGAAATATCAACAATGTTAGCAACACCACTATGTTAGCATGAGACAATGACAGTTGAAGAAAAAGTTAATTTTTTTACCTGAAAATACCTAGACTAGCAATTCTCAAAATATTCACACTTTTTAAATATTGAAGGGATAGCATTTGGAGCAGTGAGTTTCAACCGGTATGCCAGGGCACACTGGTGGAGTGTGAGAGGATCTTAGCTGTGCTGTGAAAAATTTTAAAGATTATTTAATTAAATTATTTTGAAAAGAAGTTCAAATAACAGTAAGTAGATTCTTTTTTTTTTTTTTACTCCTTTTTCCTGATCAACGTAAGTTTAATGTGTCACAGAAATGCTGTGAGATAAAAAAGGTTGAAAAAACACTGGTTTAGAGTGAAAAAAGAATAAAGATTAAACAGGCAAAAGGCACAGCAAGGCTAATGAAAAATGACAACCTACTACAGATAGTATTGGTTCAACTAGTCTGTACATGTTTCTAAAGTCCATTGTATTTATTACCAGGTGTGCACTATTTATTTCATTGAGTAAATATTAATTGAGATCCTATTTACGTAAGTATTTCAAACTCAATAAAATGAAACAAAAAACCCTTTTCAGGCTACAGGCAAAAATGCAATACATTTCACTGTGATTAAAGGTGATTTTTATTACTAAAATGTAATAATATTTTCAATAAATAACACGGACTTTATTATTTTTATGATTTTATGAACCCTATTGCAGACACCTGAATTTCAGCCACTTGAGATTCCCAGGCTCTTGATTTGGCATAATTAACCCATTAGTTAGATTATTTGAAGAATCTAACTAAGATCCACCCAGTACTAATATATCTGGAATTGTTGAGTGGTTGGTCATAACTTGTCAGACTTTAGCTCTTACAAGAGTTGAAGTGTGATTGCTTATATGGATGTGGGTACTAAGTTTCTTTGCTGGATAAAGTAATTTTAATTCAGATACATATATTTAACAATGAAAAATAGTGAATGCTTTACTAATTTTCTCCACCAAGGTAGAAAGCATACCCAAGACTAGATTACAGTCAGATACTAAAGAACTTGTGGGTCCCTGAAAAGGTCTGGATTGCTCTAAGGTGTAACCGGGGAGGCCTTCCCAAAGTTTACAGAAGCTAACTCATAAATCCCTATTAGCAGCTGGCACAACAGCTGAAGGAGTCCAGATACCCTGTGCAAGTCAACCAGTTTCCAGAACAAGTATTCAACACACGGTAAGTAAGGTCCAAAAAAAAAAAAACAAAACAGAATACTTATCAGCAAGATGAAACATTCTTAATCTCTCCTTTCCAATTTGCTCTGTAGCTGATAATATTAAAGAGCTGTAAAGTGAACCATCTTCAGAAATTTACCTGGAATTCAGCAAGTTAACCATCATGTTCCCTAGAAATGCTAGAGATAGCAGCAGCAGAGAGATACAGATTCTTTCTTTCTAATTTTAACCAAATTGCCACCATGTCCGGGTATTATTATTTCCTTGAGGAAACTTAATCCTTAAAAATGTAGCTAAATAGTAAATCTTCTCTAGTGGGTCAAGTCTATGTTCTTGGCAGTCCTACTCAAAAACTATTATTTATTTTCTGTGAATATCTGAGTACCTTTGGTGCTGGTCATATCCATAATAAAGCACACTTGCCCTAATGAATCATAGATAATCACGTAAGGATATATCTCCTAGGGAACAAATATCCTATAGTATCCTACAAATATCCTACAGTAAAAATTTAAAAAGCAATGGATGATGGTGGGAGAATGCACTATAAAGCATTTTAAGTATAATGTTAAGCAGTAGGTTGAGTTGCAATGTAGGTTTCTATTTAAATGCCATTTTTATGAATTACTTTTTCTTTTTACCTATTTTTCTCTGTACTGTTATTTTCAGTTCAAACTTTTATATTGACCTCTCGGATTAAATACAAAGGGTAAATTCTCCTTGTTCTTAAATTCATGCCATCCTAAAAACAGCATCTGCTATTAGTAAGGCAAATATTTACAATTATGCTCTCAGAATTTTAATTTTCTAAAACGGCACTTTTATAACCATTTTCCTATAATCCCTCAAATGAACATTGATCTATAAAGCTATTTAAGCTCCCGTAAGGTGCACCTGGCAATGAAAATGAAATAAGGATTCATTCATATGGTCAGAATTCCTTTATTAGACTGCTTGCCTTGGTTCTGGAAATACCATGTTTCACGTATTAAAATTATTCCCTTTTCTCTCAAAAGGATAAAACCTTGATTGAAATAACTTCCTCCCTTTTCCAGACAGCTACGAAAGAGGGAAAAAAATGAATTAAGCAGTAGGATTAAATGAATGCTGACGTAACAGCTCTGAAACACTTCTCAAAGTTAGTATTGCCAGTCAGGAAAAGAGGCCGGAACGTACAAAGAGAAGAATCAGCTGAAGATACAGAATAGGGCAGTGAACCCTGAGTTCATTGCCTAAGGGTCACCTAGGAACCTTGATTAAAAACATTAATATCTTGATGGAACGGATCTGCAGGACTTCATGCTTCTTCCCCTCAAGCTCCTGTTGGCTTTTAAAGAGGGGCTCCTGGTTGCCTTGGTCACAGAAGGTTTTCCTCCTTTAATCAAATCCCCCCTCCCTCAACTCTACAGCCTCTTGCTTTGAAAAAAGGAGCCTTTGCTCAGCAGACCGGTTCCAGCTCTTTACTCTTTCTCTTGCCTCCATTAGCATAGAGTCCATGATTCCATGGCAGCCAATTCCAGCATCACACCAGGATTCCCAGGAGAGCTACCTGAGTGCTAGGTGGGCCAGAAGACCAAGGCCACTGGCCAGGAAAGTGCTGAGGGATCCTGCTAAGGAAACTGTGGCTGCGTATTACAAATTTTGATTAATATTCATCTCCTATTCATAAATGTCCTGAAAGTTTTCTCAGCTCTCATGCCAAAAATAGGATGAGGGGAGTCCAGGGTGATGGGCATAACAGGGTGTGGTTTTCCTTAGTTTTTGTTTAACATCTGGCCCCTCTTGGTAATTACAGGTCTCTCTCTCCACTGCCCTTTTCTGTGAATTATTTACAGATATATACATGTATATATTTCTTATATATATGGGGGTTGGTGTTCCTCCACTAAATTGGACATTTCTAAAGAACCAAGACTGGGTCTTCTATTCTGGTTTATAACCACACTGGAGGTTATAAACTTTCCTCTGATGCCAATAGTCTGGGGAAGCATCACACTATCATCGCTCCCCTTCCGTGCCCCAACCCAACACCTTGTCCCTACCCGACCCGAACCAGAAATTCACTCTCAGAGCTTTACTTTGTAGCTCAGTAAATCTCTGATAAGAGGAGGATGACACAGACATAAATCACCCAAACAGGTTAAACACACACGCACACTGTCACACTCAGAATTCCTTTCCCTAGGGGATGTATCAGAATGGTTTGCAACAGCTGTTGTAATCCCAGCAGCTGAGGAAGGATGGACCCCACTTCAGGTATAATCATGTAATAGAAATTTATTGATAATTTGGACACCTGCAGGCGGGCTGAGACACCATAAGGGCGAGCAGCAGCCTCGAGTGGCAGGTGAAGGGCTCTTTTATGCCATGCTCAGCAAGCTAGCGCAATACAGAAGCCAATCACAGCAGTTAAAGCAGAGGGTCGCAGGTGGGGGTACACAGTGGCTCATAATCACAAGATATATCACAAGTATATTACTTCATGATCATAAGATGGGGTATGTCATAGGGGTTTACACAATTCAGGATGGAAGTACACGTTTACTTAGGGTACATTAGCTCATACTTCAGGGGTGCAAAACAAGTGTTGGGTACATTTCCGAGAACAACTTGGGACCTCTTCACCCAGGGCTTTATTTGGAATCAACCCCTCCCTGCATACTTCCTCAATTTCAGGCTGTTTCTCTACCCTTGAGAGGGCAGGAACTAAAAGGCTTAGGAGAGGTTTCTTTTTCTAGGGTAGGGGGCTTGTTCCCCACTGGTCTTAGGGAGGGGGTCAAGGGCTAAGGGCTTGGTTATTACACAGCAGAGAGATTTTTGTTGTTTGAAAAGACTGACCAAAAGGTCCTCATCTCCCTCCCAGTCCTGACCCTTTCCCACACACCCCTACTAGTGAGGCACTAAGGCTTCTTTTCATAACTTCTTTCAACAGTCTTTACACTAAGACAGTGACCACTAAGAGAAGGGTAACTAATCAAGCCCAATCTCTCTCTGTTTGTAGCTTTCACTTCTTTCCCTTTTGTTAAATATCAGGCAGCTTTCTAAGTGGGATGATCACCTTCCAAAATGCAAATCTGTTTAATAGGTCACAAGGATTCTCCTTCCTCAGAATGAAGTTCAAACTGCAAATCCTTAATGTTTGCCTAGGGCTACCAAACAAATCTTCTCCGACACAGGCAGCACACACTTTCACCTCCTGGTGCTTCAAGAATGATAGATACCCTTCCACTGGGAATGCTCTGCTGGAATTAAGTTTCACACCTGGCATCCTCTCCTTCTTCCTTACACCCTTTGTGGATCAGCTCAAGAGCACTTTTCTCCAAAAACTCTTTTGGAGTCCTCCCAGAGTGGGCTAGATGCCCCTCTGAGGTAAGCCCCCTTTGCAAACCTTCCATGGCTCATACCATGTCGGCACTGAGGAGCCTGCCTCTATTATTTCAGGTGTTCAATGTTGACAGACTCTAAGTCTCACTCTTCCTTTGTTCCCTCATGCCACATATTGGAGAAGCTGAGAAGAAAACCTGGAAGCGCCTTCCTTTTATGCTGGTGGAAGATTCGGGCCACACAAAACCCTGTCCACATTCAAGAACTTTCAACCCAACCTCATCCTGTGACCACAGCAGAAACCCAGAGGCAGCTTCTTTTTCTTGTTCTCTCTCAAGCCACTTCAGACCTCCCTGAAATTCTTGCTCTTCTTATTGCCGAGACCTCCCCTAAGTAAGTATTAAACATTTTCATATCCTCTCGGTGTGCATGTGGCATCAGAATTCTCAATATCCAAACCAAACTTTGAGTGGAGGGTCTATCTGCCATGGAAGGTGACCATAACAGGAACTGCAACCACTGTTTTTCTTGCTTATAACCTCCCTAAATAATGAGTCCTTTGAGGATAAGGACTGTGTTACTTAAATGTCCCCACTACCATCTATAGTAGCACTGTGTCTAGCACAATAACAGATGCTTGGGAAATATTTGCTTGTTGAATAAAGCGCACATCTTTAACTAAATGCCTGATTTCATCAAATAAAATGTAAGTAAATTAGACATTTTTACTTGGAAAGGAACAAGGTGTTAGCAAGTACGAGCCAAAATAATGAGGCATATAGATATATATACTTATATATATTAGCACTATTACCTATTATGATGAAATAAATACATAAAATATATATAAGTACAGAAGGTTTTGTTGTTATCATTTTATAGTTAGAAGTTACAAAAAGTATTTACTGAAGTACAAAGCTGTCCTTTGTGAGAGGTAATGAGATCACGAGCGTAGGAGGTATTTAAAAAGACATCATTTGGAGATGTCCATTCTATTCTCCACAGCTCAGATATGGTACGCTAGGATTACCATAGATTCAGATAATTGTAAGAAACCTAGAAGTAATCAGGAACACAAGTAGCAAATTATATATACACTTATTACACATTTTATAATTATTTTAGAAATGCTTTTTACTAGATGCTTATAGGTCAAAGCAACTAGTACCAAAGTTAAATCTCTCCAGTAGCTGACCTTCATACACTTGGATCACATTGGCATCAATTATAAACATGACAGGTAAAATCCTGGTGAGCTGGCTGCACGGCATGGTCAATGAGACACTGCCTCTGATACATCCTTGATTTGCACAGACATACCCCTGATCTTGCTACCGAGTCCTTCTAAGATTCTGTTGGACGAATGCATTATATCATAATGCAACTTCCTATGCTCTTTTCCATTTCCCTCCACTCCTCCTGGAAGGCTTTCTGCTCACTGCTGCAGCCCTGGGCATCAGGGTAAGGCCAGTCACCATGGCTACATTATGCTCTCCTTGGGTTCTGGGCACTGGAGCCTTTGTGTGCCTCTTCCTCCATAACCAAATATTAAAAATTATTTCTTAGGACTATTGATTTAAAGATGAATAGATTAATACTATATATTAAAACATTGACTTGGACCTAAAAGTTCGTTTTTTTCTTGTGATTGTAAAAGCAATTAGAACATTTTGCTGAGCCCCTACAGGTATTATTGGCCTTTGTTCCTAATGGATAAGTTGGCCTTGCTGGGCAGGAACATCAAAGGCTCTTGCTCACTGTTTGATGAAAGGATAATTGGTGGGAGGAGGAAAGAGAAAGCAACCAGCCCCCTAATACCAAAATGAATAAAAATTCATAGCCATATAGTCAGTCTAATCCCCACATATATGTCTCTGTTATTACCTGAGGTCATTAGATCCAAGAAAATGAGTCCCTGTTGCATTCAAAGGGGGCACTCTTTGGAGTGCCATCCTCAATATTTTCTTCCAAGTTCCTCTCTTTCATCTAGGAACAGAAGGGGCCACTTACCCCAAGTCTTGGTCAAGGCCCACAGAGGTCCTCATTTCTCTTCCTCCTCTTTGAGATGCTCCTCATACCTCTAACCCTCTGAATCCAACTCTCTTCAATGTGAGGTTGACCAGAGGCCCTTAGTTGTAACTACACTGTGGTCTTGAAGTTCTGTGACCAGAACTTCTAAGCAAGTGGATCATTTTCATTATTTAATGTGGTAATGGAGCTAGGCAGAAGCATACTGCTGACATGCTGATTGGGATAGACTTTTATTCATATCAGGCAAAAAACAAGTTGGCTTTGGGCTAACCCTGGGGCTTGAGCAGTTTGTGTGGCCCTCTGCATGTGCCCACTGCAGGAGAGCCTGGGTCTAGAGCACCTGAGGATGATGGGGTGGTGCTGGCATCCTTTACTAGGTGGACCCCTCTTCTACCCTGCACCGAGCCCACATGGTCAACACACCCATTTCCCAGTTCTGTTCTGTGCAGCAGGTAGCCTTCCAGGGGGCCACATCTATCTGCTTTTAGGACACTCATTGCTCACTAGTGCATACAGGCTTTTCCCAACCAGGTGGTGACAACCTGCTTTCTGGGTTGATCTTAAGCCATACTGGATAAGGAATACACTTTCCTTGCAAGAATAATTTTTCTCACTCCGCATATGGCCCCTTCTGTATCCTTCCTGTTGGTCACCGTGTGTGGAAAAGAAGTTGCTCATTAATGTTAAAAGATGTCACAGTCTCGGAATGCAGAGATTACGGCCTAAAGAGCTCAATAGAAGACATGATTGGAAGACGTATTTGTTCTGTGTTTATGCACACAATAAATTGTTCTGTGTTTATGCACACAATAAATTCAGCATGTCCAGAACATGGACAATCATTCACATTTTCTGTGTACATGGAATAAGATTTACTTTTGTGGCCATCACTAAGGAAGGCAAGACAAACCTTTGAGAGAATCAGTATGCAGGGCAGTGGGGTGGATGACACTGGCTGTGATCAGTGATGCAAGCAGCATCTGGTGAATGGAATACATGGTACTGAGGAATTTCAGAGGCAAAAAGGCCAAGATTGTTTTAATACAAACAGGGTCCAAAGAGCATGATAGCAACTGTAACACTGCTACCTTATTCTCCTGGTGAGAACTACTACACTTAACCATTAAGAGCATGAAGAGCTGGTGTCTGGACACAGCAAAGAATTTTCAGCTCTGATTGAACAATGAACAAATTCATAAGTACCTCTTGTCTACTTATTATAGTTAATTTTGATTGATAAGGCACAATGACCTCATGAATGTTGTAATACACTTTTTTAAAAAAAATAGTCTTTATATAGACACAGGCCCTGCAAACCAATGAATATTTGCCTCTGACTTTGCACATCCAAAGGGTGGCCAGAATGCAGACAAAGCAGGTGGAAGGATCTTTCCTCCTTTCTATGCGACAAACTCTTGCAGGATGCCTGTGACATGATCTTTACCCTGATTTCATACAAATTTTAAGGAAGAGGATTAAGGAGCAAGACTTACTACCTAATTAACCCATCAAAGCCAATAATCTAGCTTTGCACACATGCACACATTGCTAGTGACAGTTTGTGTCACACCTTTAGGCCTTAGTAGTTTATTATTTTCACAGAAATTTCCAGAAAGCCAAAATAATAGTAACTCTTTGAACAGTATAGTGAAATTTAAGCCCTATTGAAAAGGTCTGAAAATCGTGCTTCCACAATGAACAGAAAGAAAACAGTTTCTTTCCCAGGTGTCATTTGAAGAAATTTAGTCATCACCATCCTTACGACATTTCCCAAGAATCTTTGGAAGGGTGAATCTCTTCACTATCTTACAATTAGCTGAAACAAGCAGACACTTCAATGGGAGGTAGAAGATTTCTGGATGAATAAGCAATCACTATCTTCATAAGAGCGTGATAAAATGCCGGCATTTCTGACACTTCCCATCCCAGCATTTCATCCACATTAACAGACCCTTACATCAGCCAAGACCAAATCAAGAATACAGCTGTTTAAAAAGCTGAAGAGCTTTCCCCTGAAGAGAAGAGTCAGAAAAAAATAAAGAAAACACATGTCTATGTTTATGAAATTCCATTTGATGATTGTATGGTAAGACAAACAATGCAATAAGAAATAGCAAAAAGGAAACAAGCTCTTGTTAATTGGCAAATTCCAAAAGGACTCTCAAAACGTCTTCAGAAAAGTGAAAATCGTCTGTAACATTTTATACGTATTTAACTAGAGAGCAGAGTGCCTGCTACCTCATACTTCTCATCTGAAAATTCAGTTGATTATTCCAAATAAGATGCATGCATTTTTAATCCTTGAGATTTCACTAGATTAAACTACTTTTAACATAAAGAGAAGGAGGGGGGCTAAGTCATTTTTTGGTCACTTATGACCAAGTAGATTGATAAGATAAAACATCAGCAAAGAATAACATTTGAAGTGCAAATAGTACATCAGGCCAAACATGTACCATTTAAGCAAGAGAAGCAAGGTGAAGAAATTAGAAGCTGGGTTTGTTTCTAATAATGGGTTAAAATAGGGGATCAAGGATCTATTCAGGGAAAGGTAGATATTAACAGGTTTCTGCAAGAATGAAGAGGAGGTGGGATAAAGGCTGAGATGGTGAGGGCAATACAGGAATCTGGGTCTCAGGTAAGCTGTATTTTTATGAGGCTATGAAAGTGTGAAAAACTTTAAGATCTACAAAGCTAATTGATAATGAAAACATGTAAGGATAGAAATGTGGGAACGCCCACACTCCAGTCTGCAAGCAGGAGCTCTCAAGAGAGTGAACGGGTTGGATACAGGACACACCTGAAGAAAGACCTTGGACCTTGGACGCATTAAACCCACCTAAATGGGAAACATGTCTGGTCTCAACCAGGAAGAAGGTATGAGATGGAAGTAGCTTCTTCCCCGGTACCTGACTGAGAGGACAGGGGTTTTGGAGAAGTTCTTCCTCTGTATGCTGCAAGCACTGGCCAAGGAGCCCGAGGGCTTCCTACGCCACTGACCAGTAGCCCTGTCTGGTTTTTCAGTCTGTCACCTGCCTCAGGCACAACTTAGCCAGACCTAAGGGAACCTATAAAAAGTTGAACAATCTCAGGGCAGTGCCTATGGCTCAAAGGAGTAGGGCGCCAGCCCCATTTACTGGAGGTGGTGGGTTCAAACCCAGCCCCAGCCAAAAACTGCAAAAAAAAAATGTTGAACAATCTCATGATGAAGACAGAGTTATTTTTCCTTTATCTTTTATTTACAGAAAGGATATTTGTAGTAACAAAAGGTATAAACCACTGTTTTAAAATTGCCATGGTCTGAATATTTTCCTCCCCCTCAAAATTCATAAATTAATATCCTAACCCCTCCACGTGATGCATTAAGATGTGGGGCCTATGAGAAGCGGTAAGGTCATGAGTGCAGAGCCCTCATGAGTGAGATTAGTGCCCCTGTAGAAAAGGCCCAAGAGAGACCCCGCACACCTATCTCGTGAGGATACAGAGAGAGGGGCACCATCCCTGAACCAGAAAGCGGCTCTCACCAGGCATGGAATCTGCCAGGGCCTTGACTTTGGGTGTCTCAGCCTCTAGAACTATGGGAAAACCCACTCTAGGTGGTATTTTGTTAGAGCAATCCAGACACAGTAAGACAAAGATTAATTATGGAGGATGGTGAAGAAAGTAAATAGAGTACAAAAACAAGAATGCCACCTATTGCATTATGAATGAACGTATTTTTTAGGCTGGAGAAAGTTTCTGTCTTCACACTGAGCCATCTGATGCTTCTTCTCCAAGGCAGTCTCTTCCTATCTTTAGCACTTAGCACAGTGTCCGGCAGAAAGTAGGCTTGTTAAGGGAGAAGGTAATATAACAGGATTTATTAGCATTTCTGCCTACATTAAGTTTTTTAATTCTTTCCTAAAATACTCAAAAGTAAATATGAGTATGAATATCTCTGTATTAGAAACTGAGAAACTAAAGCACAGATAGATTTGGGAACATGGTGAAGTGGGCACAGTTGGGATTCGAACCCAGGTACTGGGCTGTAAAGCCGCCCCTACTGACTGCCGATCCTTTGCATTGTAGGTCACTGGGATTATCAAACCACGGATAACAAATTCTGAAGAGTGAAAGGGCTGAAACACTATTCGCAGCTAGGAAGCAAATTACAAAAGAGGTTGAGAAATTCTCCATTCACGCGGCATCATTTTCTTTCAAAGAAAAACTGTAAAACTGTTACAATAACATAATGTTATAAGTGGAAAATGAAGTCTTCCACTACCGTGTGGTTTAAAATTGCAGCAGCTTTTTCAAACATGTAATTTAGTAAACATGCAGTTTAAAATGGCCCTGTCAGTCATTTCCCGCCCCCACCCCCACCAGATAGTTTAGGCCTGTAAGGTTTAAAAGGATTCCCCATGTAGGCAAATTCTAGCTAGATGCCAACTTTGACTCCTGTGAGAGAGCAACTGAAAATGTATGTTGGATTACAAGATCAGGTGTCTGATGAATGAGCCACGTGCCAAACCTTCTCAGGCTGTGCTCAGGTTTTATTCCTCTGTGACTCTTATTCAGAAGTCTTCTGATTTTTCACTAATGTTTTCCTTAGTGGGAAAGCGTTGTCCTTCTTCTGGGCTATGGGAAGGTTATTCTAAAGTAAAACGAACAGATTCACCCCACTGAGAGACAGCTGTGACTCAACATAGTTGATTCTATCAATTTAACATGAAACATTATTATCACTGATTTGCAAACACATTTAACCTTCATCAATAATGCTGTTATCACTATTTAACACATAAAACTGAGGCACAGAGTATGAAGTATAAGGGTCTAGGCTCTCCCATTACCCGATCTTAAACTGTGTTAAGGAGCTAAAATGTGACTCCCTCAACATGGGGGCTAATTCTTTCCCCTTAAATATATGTCACAAAGAGGTCCCAGGCCTTCTTGAAATGTTTTTTAAGTACAATGGTCTCTGCAGTAAATTACTAACACCACCAACTGACAATCTTAGCAATAACTGAAGCCCATCTCTACCCTCTAGAAACCCAATAATGGGAGGCAAGGAATGAAGATTCAGAAAAGAAGGGGCTTAGGAACAGTTTTTCATTCTCGACATTTCCTCTTGCCACTGCTTTCAAAAATCATCAACCTTATTTGAATCATGTTTCAGAAGTCCTCATCTTAAAACAAGAAAAACCATTAATAAACATGCCCTGAGTTCCTATTGGGTGTGCAATGTTCCACTGTACACAAACAAGGCTGGCATTACTTGTGAAACAGGGACCCGCTTCCAAGTTTCTGCAATGCAGAATAAATCATAAACATGTCAACTATTCCACTGGATCAAAGAAAGAAAAAAAAAAAAATCAATATGCTGCTTTCCTGAACCACAGAGCTACTAATTGCCTTTAAGTGGGCAATATATTTCCGTGAAGTAAGATGAGCTAATTATGTTCTTTCTCTTTTCAGAAGCCTCTGATAATGCAAGAATGGGAAGGGATTTCTCCTTTCATTAAGATTGGTTCAGTTAGAACATAAAAGGTATAACTTGGAGGCAACATAAACAAAGAAAGGGGGGAGCGAATGATCAACAGAGACATAAAATAATTAAAAAGTAGGAAAAGATCTGGCAACTTCGGAAATAACAGGAACTGACATTCATCAGAAAATATATTCACAGATCCCAGAGGAACTTCCTTCCCTGGAAATAAAGCTAACACTAGATGACAGTTAACTCTTTGCCAGTCACTGCTGTAAACATTCCACACGTTTTAAGTCATTTAAACAATCAACTTAGGTGAGCACTATTCATGTCTCTGTGTTAGGATGAGGAAACAGAAGCACAGAGAGTTTAAATAGGTGGTGCCAAGTCACAGAGTTGTTAAGAGACACAATCAATCCCGTAGAACCTCCACACCTGACCTCCCTACAGTGACTACCTCCTTACTTCGACCTAATTTTCGTACACCAGAAACATGCACCACATGTACATAACAGCAGAGTAGGCCTAGTTGTCTTGTCTACCACCTCCATATGTTAACGAGTTTGTTACAGTCCCTTAGGTTCCATTGTATTTAAACAGGAATCTCCTCTTGCCCAGCTTAAACTGAACACCTCTCCTCTACCGTCCTCCAGTCTGCTTTGCTCCCTTTAAATCTTCGTTATCTCCTAGGGGCCTTAACAAAGAATGAAAGTGAGGATCCCAGGTGACCCTTCACAGATAATTCTCACTATGCAGATCTTGAGCATACTCTCTGGGAAAATCCCCCTGAAGAGAATTACAGCAACAGAGGCATGAGCTGGATGGAGGATCCGTCAGAAATTCTAGCAGATGACACAATGTTGTCATGTGAGTCAGAAAGGGAGGATGCTTGAGTGTGAGAGATGAGAGAGGGAATAATAATCCTGATTTACAGTTGCTGAAAGTTTATAAGCCGTATTAACAAACAGGTGTATTACTATAGGAATTGTATATGATCCCTACAGAATGATGAAACAATAAAATGATAAGAACTGAAGATATTAAGCACATCAACACGTGATTGGTGGAGTTAAGAAAAGTAAAATGAGAGCAGGCGAGGTAAGTTTTCTAAATTGTCCAGCTAGTTAATGCCGGGGCCAACAAGAGAAATTAGAGTCCCTAACCTATTTTCTTTTTCTTTCTTTTTTTTTTTTTCCTTTTTTAGAGACAGAGTCTCACTTTGTCACCCTCAGTAGAGTGCTGTAGTATCACAGCTCACAGCAACCTCCAACTCTTGGGCTTAGGAGATTCTGTTGCCTCAGCCTCCCAAGCAGCTGGGACTACAGGCGCCCACCACAACGTCTGGCTATTTTTTTGTTGCAGTTTGGCCAGGGCCAGGCTTGAACCTGCCACACTCAGTATATGGAGCCAGTGCCTGTGCCCTAACCTATTTTCTTATTGCTCTTTCTTTAACCTTGTGTTACAATGTCCTATCAACAATGTCAGGGTTTTGATCATTAGCTTCTAAATTTAATTAATATGAGTAATAGGTAGCAAAAGGGTCTATAGGCTTCAGATTGCTTTTTCTCAATCCCTGGGATGTTGCTAATTACCTGTTGTCAATGCAAACAACCCAGTGGGCAGCAGAAGAAATGGATTGGAGTTTGAAGTCCAGTAAAAAACACAGGTGTTGTTGCTTTGTTCAATGGAGGCCTAAAAAGAAACTTAGCAGGGTGAGAGGGGGAAAGGTAGGAAAAAGAAAAGGAAGAAAAATGACATTATCCTCTGCCGAACTGTTGGAGAAAGGAAAAAAACAAGAAAAATAGCTTCCGAAGCACTTCCTACTAGGGAATTTGGAAAACTAAAGATACTTGCAGGGCTAAATGTTGTCCACAACATAGTTTATGTTTTAGAAATCGAAGAAATGAAAAGATTTTCTGTCTTCTTAAAAAGAAAAAAGAAGTAGAAAGCCATAGCGATCAAAATTAAAGAAAAGGTTAGACTTTGAAACAAGAAGCAAATTATAAGTCCAAAGTTTTTTTGTTTTTGTTTTTTGGGGGGTGGGCACTAGGGATAAATTCTTTCTAATTTCGTGAAAGTTGGTATTTGTACACTTAGAACAGCAAACTGTAGCCCATTACAGGTGTGGGCACTTCCCCTGTGGTACCGCAGTCAGCACTGAAAACGTATTTTTAGTTTGTTTTTAATAATGATAATTTTCCTCGCATTAGTCTTATAAACGATAGTCAGTGTAACAAAATCGAAATATATATCATTGACTTCTCCTTTGAAAATTGTCTCCTTCTCTTATTCCTGTTAGCATTCCATTTAGTACAGAAAAACAACAACATTCTCCAGCTCTGAAGAATGTACTGAGAAGATATGGAGAAAAACAGGACTTTAAACGCCTTCAGGAACCTCTCTGTCCCCCTTCGCATCTCCATCATCGTTAACTCCAGGTACATTTGTAGTAGGAATTTGTTCCGTGAAACCCTGCAGCTATAGTTCTCTTCATTTCCATGACAACAGCGACCTATCAGCTTCTGAAGGAACTTGCCTGTATTGTAAACAAACCTCTCTTGGCAATTGGCCTGTTTTCTCCTCTATCTCATCTTCCATCTGCTCAAAGGCTTTGCTTCAAAAAGAAATAGGTTGCAGGTGTGTACTTTTTCTTTCTTTCTCCCCCTCCTCCTTTGTTTCTGAAAGAGGTCGATCATGGAGATTAAAATTCTCTCACCTAGGGACATTCACAGTCTCTCTGGGAGTAAGGCTGAGTACCCATGTGTACCTGGGAGCCAATATTTAGAACACAACACAGAGCATGTTTAGTTCCATTTTAACGCAAGTCCCCTTGGAAATAAAAAGCAGACCAACACATTTCTAACTATACAGAAAAAAAATAAATAAATAAAAAATTATTTAGTGTCAGCCAAAAATCAATCCAAAGTAATTTTTTTTCTTAGGATGGTTCATTAAAGACTAAAGTACCTCTTACAGAAATAGCTTAGTAACAGAAACAGCCTTATCATAAGCAAGGTTAGCAAAAGGGTTTTTCTACTTCCTTCTAGAAAAACAAAGCAAAGCTGTATGTTTAACTTGGGGTTTTATGACCTCCAACTCCAGTACAACTTTAAACCTCAGGTTTGGGAATGTAGGTCAGTTATTTATCCAATATAATAAATTCGATGTTTTTTGAGTTCATGTACCTACTCTATTCTTCTTTTATTTAATGTCGTAGCTGTTGAATCAAGTAACTACTAATACAAACACAACTGCCTGGCATTATTCATAAAAATGGAAGTCAAGCAGGAGCAAAAAGGGTAATTTGAAGAGAGATAATCAGAAAGAGAGTTATTTGGCTAGAATTATAAAGAGAGATTTGGGGGCATTATAAACCACTATTTCAGGTTTCTATTGACAATGTTGTTTTATTTGCTTGTTTAAAGATTCACAAAAAGGGACTGCCTCATTGACGAGATCTGAAGAAAGGTCTTTTTTTGCAAAATTTACTTATTTATTATTATTATTATCTGAGACAGAGTCTCACTATGTCGCTCTCAGTAGAGTGCCCTGGCATCACAGCACACAGCAACCTCAAACTCTTGGGCTAAAGTGATTCTCTTGCCTCAGCCCCCCAAGTAGCTGGGACTACAGGCACTCACCACAATGCCTGGCTATTTTTTTTCTTTTGTAGTTGTCATTGTTGTTTGGCAGGCCTGAGAGGGGTTCAAACCCGTCAGCCCCAGTGTACATGGCTGATGCCCTAGTCACTGAGCTACAGGCACAGAACCTGCAAAATTTATTTTTAATTAACAAATAGAAACTTGTATAGATTTATAGTACACAACATAATATTTTGAGATATATCTATACACACACACACACACACACATTGTGGAATGATCCAATCATGCAAATTAATATAGTCATCACTTCACATCTTTATCATTTTTTGTATAACTGTTGATAACTCCAGATAATCCCAATCCTGCTCTCCAATAAATAATAAAAACCAACAACAAGAAGTTATGTTGGGTTTTCAACATGTATTTATTTTTTTGCTGATGCCCTTAAAATATTATCTGAAGTATGGTATTAAGAACAATACAAGAATTTAGTTTTAATGTATTTTCATGTCTATACCTCATGGTCTAACTTTTATCTGTATAATTACGTAAATCATTTTACATTTAAGAAGAAAAATTCATCCTAGTGAAAAGAAAAGAATCTTTACATCTTTCTTGTTAGAAGTGTCCTTCTATTACCCAATTATTTGTCAAGCAACAAGAGAAACAGTAATTATTCAAGATAAAATACCTATAACAAGTGATACCCAATAAGATTTCAGAGATGCTACTTTATTGTGAAAAAAGTCAGATTATCCAGGGTTTACTTACAATTTAGCATTGAGCTCTCTAAGTCCATTTTAAGTATAAATTTCCCCCAAACGAAATGCAACTGTACTTATCTCTCAGCAAGCAATAAATGTTAGTTCCATCCCCCTTTTACTGAGTAGGGGAAGAGGGTAATTATGGTCACAGGCATCCTGGAGAGAGTAATTCAGTATAGAGTTAGTTGAGTTTTTTAAATTAAAGGTTTCCAGTATTAGTTTTTAAAAACAAAGTATAAGTGTGGTAACAACAATCTTCACAGATATTCTACTCCACTCAGCATTACAAATACTACTCCAGCAGGAGTCAGCTCATGTAATACACATTATCATTCCAATACTAACTACCACTTCTTCCGCAGTTCACTCACAGCAGTGTGCTGGGAAGACCTAAGAAGATGCTATTATGAGCCTACATTAAGTTTGTTCATGTACCAATTTAGGTAGAGAAATGAATCCAGCTTCTAAACAGCATATAAGTTTCTATGTGTTTAAGGTGGTCTCATAGGAAAATGGATTAGACTTCTCAAGGCAAGAAGAGTTGGAGACGCTATTAAATTCTAAGACAGAAGAAAGAATTAAGTCTGACTTCATGGACCAAATCTAGCACTGGAAAATCATGTTCAAGACAGGATTTACCCACGTTCAGGAGAGAACTGATAATGATGTGGCTTGATCTTGGCAACTAGGTGGGAGAGAGGACTTCAGAAATTTCCACCTGCCTTAACTGCTGTCCCTTGCTCCCCTAGGTACACCACCGACCCTCTGGTACTTCTCAACGCCACCCTACCGTGCCTACTTCATTTTGTTCCACTTGAATTTCTACTAATGCCAGGTCAATGTGTAGCTGGTTAAGGCATTTAGAGGAAACATCTTACATTTCTTACAAGGCATTGGGATCCATTTGATGTAACTTCCCTCCGCCTTTTCCTCATTTATATCTCCCTGGAATTGTGAAACTAATCTGAATGCTCTATGAGATATCTGAATTCATGCTCTTCACGCACCTTCTTACTTACATATATATTCATTCAGAAAGTATTTATTGAATGCTTATGACCTGCTAGGCACTGTGCTAAATGCTGGGAATACAGTGGGTACAAGGATAAAATCTATGTCCTCATATAGTTTCCTGGGTAGTGGAGGATGCAGGCACCAAATCAACACACAAACAAATGTAAAATTACAATACAGGAATTTTAATAGAAGAGTTTGACATCTAGCATGTGGAAATAATTTTTCGGGAAGACCTCCCAGAAGGAAGTGAGGCTTGAGCTAAAATTTGAAGATGACACTGTAGTTATGCAGTCAGATATTGTATTTATTGTCTGTTTCTGCACACGGAGAGTTAAGTCCCATGAGGGCGGACTGCCCTGTCCCCTTGTCACATTATCCTGAGGGCCTGCAACTGGGTCTGGCACAAAGTTCAACACTCTGTGAATGTTGGTTAAGTGTATGAACTGAAGTAAATGTAACTAAATGCTGAGAAAAGGACAGAGCAATTCAGGCTTGAGCAAAGACTTTAGTTGGAGGAAACATGAAAAATAAGAGGGTGAAAAAATCCAAACATCTCAGAAAACTGGCTGTAGGTATGGGGACCCCTGTGTTAGAGAGCAGTTTCAAATCCCTCATGGCTGAGGAAATGACATCCATTCGACTTCCTTCTCTTTTTTCCTAATTTGCTTTTTTAACTGACCATCCAAGATTCCAGGGTATTTGAACTATAATGCTTTATTTCTACTGTATCACCTGTGAAAAGTGTGACCAATATTTGTTCTCATATCAACATTTGAGGTGATCAAGTATATCCGTGGGGCAGCATGGGGGCTCATATGTAGAGACAGTCTCTCCTCCTCCCCTTTCCTCCCCCTCGTCCCCTTCTTCTCTTCCTCCTCCTCCTCTCTGCTCTATCTCTCTCCTTCCCTCAGGGACTGTTCCAGGAACACTTTACTCTGAATAATCTATCATGCACAGGAGAAAAATATAAGAAAAGAAGTGAGAATAGAAAACCTACTAACCTTGGGTCGAACCAGTCAGCATCCATTGAGTATTCCTATATGAGCAGATTTCTCCTTGACCCAACTTGGGGAAAGGACCATCTTCATCCTAAAAAGGCATCCACTTAATTGGAAACGCTGAAAAATATAATCCTCAAAAGAAGTAACCAACAAAAATAAGATTTCAACTCACACAAATGAATTCTATGTGGCATTATACAAGAGTACACAGTCTATGAGTTAAATCAGGGAGGCTTTCTGAAGATTTTTTTTAAATTTTGAGAAAGGGATTATCAGAGAGGAATGTCGAGGCAAAATTCCTGTAGACATCTATCTATCTCTCTTTCTCTATCTAGCTACTATATGTCTTTGAAGCTTAAGACCATTGGGGAAAAACTAATTGCTTCTGAAGCAGAATTTTGATACTGTCACCACAGCTCAGTGAAAAATACAGCAAAAACCAATAGCTAAAGAATATTTTCCCTTATTCCCTTTCAAGGTCAAACCAGGGTCCTTTCCCTGGTACACCAAAAAACAAAGCACTTTCACCCAAAGAACAGGCAGTGGGCTCAATAATAAAAGATTTCATTAAGAACCACATAGCAGCAAATTTCTTTAAAGCTGAAAATATCCTGACCTAAACTAAAAATTAGGATTTTTGATCTTAACCTTAAGATTAACCTTTGATTGTTTTTCCTCTCCACTATGTGAATTCAGTATTGTGATATGTAATTAACCGTTTCTTTTAACATGAATACCATAAAATTTTTAGTCATATTCTGTAAGACTAACATGTAGATAATGTTCCATTTGTTAGGCATTCCCCACCTGAAGGCACAAAAAATAAATTTACACTGGCTGTAATTTTGTGCTGAGAATGTTTCCACCTTTTTTTTGGATCAACACCTGCTAGTCTGGTCTTGTGTCTCTTTCACTCTCTGGAGATAGTATTTCACCGCTTAGAGGCCTTTGAAAGGCAACAGATAACAAACACTCTTTGGTCCCCTGCATTTCAATAGAATAACCTGAAACTTCTTATCATGAAGGCCCAGGCAGACCATGATATTGGGGAGGGACGAGTGTTCCCAGGTCCTAGTTCCATGAATAATTTGATTTCTTTTAAACAAAAAAATGGATTAAATTAAACTCAAATTCATGCCAAAAATAATTTTTTACAGCAGCACCAGTGAGCTGCCTAGGTCCTCCTATTTTTCTCGTTTCAAAACTTAGCACTCTGTTTGAATCACATCTTATGTCCACACATGCGTGACACACAGAGAAGAGGATGGGCTAGACATCAAGGCATCAGGGGCCCTGTTTCAGTTGGAGACTATGCTGAAGTTATATAAATGCACATTTGCAGATCTTTTGATAAAGAGATTTGCAAACCAGTTGACTAGTCCAATAGTCAACTCAGTTAGGCATTGAGGAGCACCCACCTACAGTCAGAGAGAACGTGAAATGAGCTGTCCATATGCACCGGATTATGTTATTAGACATTTGCAAACCCTTCTTAGGAAAAAACACTAGTTCAGCTAAAAGAGCTTTGTTTTTCAAAGGTTAAGAAACAAGTGTATGTGGGTGTGTCTGTGTGAGAGAGAATGTGTGTGTTTTAAGGAATCCCTCCGTAAGAACATCACATTTACTTAGCATTTTATGAGTAGCAAGAACCAGTATGCACCAAACTATCTGCACGTAGGTATAGTGACTAGAAGTGTAGAAAAGCATGTGGCAATCATTTATAACACACAGCCCAGGAAATGTTACATCCCAGACACTCGTTCTTTGCTGAACCGATGAACAAATGAATGAGTGTTGTTACCCATCCTAAGCAAGCCAGTCTGGGATTGATAACTGGTATGAATAAACAGCAGATGATAAACTGGAGTTTTCTCCTTGCTTTATATACACGGATTGTGTCACGATCTATTATATTTCTGGCATCATCAGCCAATGCCTCTCTTAGTGGCCGGTAGCAACTTAATTAACTTCTCTTTAATTCTATTTCCATCTTATAGCAAAAAAAATGAAAATACAAACTGACCTTCTTTCTCAGAACCAGTATGAAGTGAAAGAAAATACTACCAGATAGAACAATATAAGCCAATGAAATTGAATCATACAGGTAATCCATAGAGGCAGAGAGGAAGTAGGTAGTTTGGGGTGGGGAGAGGGTTTGGATTGGAGAGTGACCCTTTAATGGGTACTATGTTTCTCTAGGGGTGATGAAAATATTTTAGAACTAGATAGAAGTGGTAGTTGTACTAAATGCCACCACATTATATACTTGTGAAAGTTTGATTTCATGTCATGTGAATAAAAATTTGTTTCACAGTATTTTAAAGTCCTACAGCATGTGTTTGCTAAGCACGGGAAGAGAGTCGAGCGATGAATACTGCCTATGTACATGTTTCAAAAGGACAACAATTGCTCCTTAAAATTTTCCAATATCCTTCAAGTGAGGTTACAAAGAATTAGAATGAGCATCAATGGTGAATATGCTGAGATCCTGCAAAAGTTACACTGATTCGAGTCTGGACCTGAAATCAGGGCAAAATTTGTGATTTGATAATGCAGAATATCTCTTGACAAACAAGAAATTATCTATCTTCTTGATCATTTTAAATGGAAATTCATTAATATCCATGGCATGAAAAATATTAACAAGCAACATGAATTTTGGATTGTAGTTTATTTACATATATTCTCTGAAAGCGGAAATTTTTTAAAAGCGAGCTCTGCTGTCACAAGCACATTTGCATTTCATAAATCTTGCTCTTTGGTAAATCGCCAAGTATTTCTTGAGCTCTGTCACACACAGTGTGTGTGCCCAGTACTACTGCCAGACTCTAAGGGGTAAAAGAAAATGACAAAACAGGTTTTCATGGCCATTATTTTGGTATTTATAAAGTTGGCTTTATCAAATAGATAGTATCATATGGTGATACTCTGAATTAAGCAAACACATGTGACATAACCCTATGCTTATATAACTCCTGGCAAACTGCTTGGCCTGTATTATCCTTACAGCCACCCTGGGAGGCAGCAGAGTAGGATTCTTTATTGCCATACTGTGGGATTAGAAAGCTCTCAGAACACATAGTAGTAGAACAGCCAGGACTTGCATCCAGGTCTCAGATACCAAGGTTGGTTCTTCTTTCCCAACTCCTAGGAATCAGAAGACCTATGTTCCAACTTGCTAGGTGGCAATAAACAAGTTCCTCAATCTATTGAATTTTAACTTCCTCCTCTTTAAAATGAGATGATGGGGCACATCTCATACGTGCTCTTTTGGGAGCCTGCATTCTTTGTTAACAAGTGCAGGAGTTGCACAATCCTCAGCTTTTTCTCTGTCCTGAGGGCACCTTTTACCTTACTATAACTCAGTTCTTAAAGGCAGTAACCCACACTTTTTGAACGTTCATTACGTGAAGGCTATGTTTGCAAAGCCATCTTCAGCTGACATAGCCAGCAGAATGATTTCCTTAATTCTTCAGCCTCCAGCTTATGAACTTCTAAGACCCCACTGGTCCTGGGACCAGTTGGCAGTATCCCCCACTTTTGTCCTTTTCAAGTGCTTTTCCAGCTCTTGTCTCGCTTGACATCACCAGAGTGAAATACAGACCTTAACAGGAGCAAGGCAAAGACTCGCTCTAAGCCACACTATCTCTCCCTAAACTAACACGGCCCTACACCCAGTCTCATTGTTCGCCTACAAGGGTGCAACCGTGATAAGGCAGGGTGGGAACCTGACCCAGCCACAGCCAATCAGAAGGGCTTTTGTCTGTGGATCGGACCCAGAGTGATTCATCAGCCACCAACCCCAGAGGCTTTCAGTGGGAGAATAAAAAGCCCACTATTTGTCCCAAAGGCTGCGCTTGGGTTTATTCCCTTGTGCAGAGTGAAAAAAAAAAAGTTAGTTTAACTGTCAAGAGCAACTTCAGAATTCCCACAAAACAAAGTCCAAGGGAGAAGAACTAAAAAGGACACGCTAAGGGTACCGCTTTCATGTCTCCACAGTTACAGAGCAGAGGCCAGGGACTGTGTAATCCAGGATAACCTGTTCCCAAAAGGAGACCCGATAACGTCATTCATCTGACATGTCAACAATATCATTGTAAAAAATAAATTATGGAGAGAATGACCTCCACATTTCAATGGCAGAGGGAGTCCCAATTGTGCGTCACAGCTTTCAGGCCCTCCCTGGTTCTAACTAGACACGAATATGTGGTAAAAGTTTTTCTTTGTCTGTTTCTTCTACTTGTCTGCTCCAAAGTATCTTTAGAAATCTATAAAATTAAGCCAGTTATTCCTTTCTCTTATTTTATTTTAAAAATTGTATTGCCATGGAATCTGGTGGTATTTTACTTACATGTTTTAGATTCCAGAAAAACTCCACTCATAATTTGTACCCGGGAACGCAAAACGTTCAGAAAAATCACAGTTGTCTGCACAGTAAGTAGGTTAGTATGGGGGAGAGGGAGATAGCAGAGATAACGTTTTCAACCCAGAGAAAGCCTTGTTTCCCAGAGTCAGAAGAGCATCACATTAAACAACAAAAGCAAACAAACAAACACAACAAATGGTCCTTTAAAGGGTGCTAACATTATACTCAGAGTCTGGTTACCTCCTCCCAGCCTTCGCCTTTTGATTATTTACTTAGTGTGTTATTTCCTTTTTCCATTAGACACAAAATGGTATAGTCAAGAAAAAGCCCTGAAAAGGTGATCGGGAGGTATAAATTCTTTCTAAAATTGCATTTAGGCATTTAAAAGAAATTTGTTGATATAAAATAGTTGTACAGGAGGCTAAGTTCTAAGAGAAGCACCAAGCTCTGATGCTACTATTACATGTCCTCAGCTCAGTTGTTTTTCCATGATTTAATCATTCATCAGTCAATGATCACTTTAATGTATAATATTTCCAAAGGCTATGCTGGCTTTTGGCTCCAGAAGTTTGGCAGCTCATGAAATCTTTTGAAGAAGGTGGTACAGGCTATTCCTTATAGAGAGATATCAGTTATTGGTACTGTATAGCCCTACTACCAAGACCATATCTATTTGGATCAGACATTGGCAGCCGACCAAACACAGCCATCTATTGCCCTGTTAGCTGCTTGTGAGATAGCAAATATGAAATACTCATGATGTTTCTCTAAACTGGATAACAACCCATTGAACCATTATAAGAATCACTCAGAGGGTTTAAATGTGAAATATACAGACAGGAAGGCAGAACTTAGAGGAGTAGAAAACAAAAGAGAGAGAGACAGAGAGATGACCTCATGCACCTGCCACATAGTAACAGAAGCCATAGTGATGTATAAACCTGAGGACGGTGAAGACAGTGGGAAATTGATAGCAAACACCTTCTGCTAAGAAGAAAGCAATACATCAATTCAGTCAGTCAATACTTCTTGGGCATCTTCTACAGAAGAAGATGCAAATGTGAGCTCAACAAAATTCCTGTCCTAATGAAGTCTACTAAAAGAACCATACATTAATCAAACAATCATGTGAACCATGGTAAATGCTTGGAAGGTAAAAACACGGGGAGCTACAAGATGAAATAAGAGGGAGGAGCTGGCTTAGTGTTGGAGGGGTTAGGGAGCAGCTCAGCGGAGACTTCCTGGGGCGGTGACATTGGAAAGGAGATCAAAAAGTGAATAGGAGTTAAGTGGGCAAAAGCAATTTGGAAAGAACCATGATATCATGGGGACAGTGGAAGAGTAAGGGGCAGAGGACAGCAAGGTTAATCTAGAAAGTCAGGTAGAGGCCAGATCATGCCAGACCTTGCGGTCCATTTTAATGATTTGAGTCTTAATCCCAAGAGCAGTGGAGAGCCATCAAAGGATTCCAAGAGGGGACTCACAAGCTGAGATGTGCATTTAAACTGACAACTGTGACTGTCACGTGGGAATTAATGGAAGAGGCTTAGAGTGGAAAGCTTCTGCAGGGATACAGGAGAGAGATAGTGACTTAGACCCAGAGGACTGGACAGTACACTGTGCCTTAGGGTAGGGAAACATGTAATTCAGCTCTGCATCCATAATGTGTGCTGCAATCCTGGTACCTCATAGACCCAGGAAATGCCTGCTGAAAGAATGGAGATAAATTCTAAGGAGTCAGTAGTCAGGAATAGTTTAATAAGTTTCCTCTTTCACAGCAAATTTACCCTAACGGAGAAATGTCTAATGATGGTGTTCAAGATATGGTGTTAGCCTCTCAAAGGAGATATTAAAGGGCAAGGGGAATTGAAGTGTAAAAAGCAAAACTTTTCACCGTGAAATGATTCCATTAAAGGTTTTTTTGTTTGAGAAGGATAGAACAGTGGTTAAGATCACAAGTTCTGGAGTCAAAGTGCCCAAATTATCTTTCAATTCTGCCAATTTCTTGCTGTGTTTCAAAGCCGAAGTGGACATACTATTTAAACCCTCTCTGTTTCCATGTCCTCATCTGTACAGTGGTAATATTAACAGTATTATGCCTACCTAAAAGGGTTATTCTGAGGATTAAATGAGGATTATTTTTACATATTAATAATTTATCACAAGACTTGACACTTAGGGAGCTTTCAATAAACATCACCACGGTTATTATTCTTATTCTCATCTAGACGATGAACTTCTCAAAGAAAGGCTATTTGTATTAGAGCACAGGGCCTGGGATATAGATTGGGTACTCCATAAACTTGTGTTATTGATTCTGCATCTTCATCCATCATGTTGAATTTGAGGATTTTATTTTACACATTTGTTTCAGAGACATCTTTTTTGTTTGTTTGTTTTTAATCCAGGTCTCTGCTAACCATCTTCTGTATCCTGAAAGGGAGCATTCTTCTCACCCTGTAATTATCAGTCTTTCCATCACCTTCCTCTTTTCCTGTTCCAAACAAAATTATTCAGCCTGCTTACCTTTCCCCCGACAAATCCTGCCATTTCAAAGTTAATTGCTTCCCCTTCTATTACACACCTGCCCTGCTCTACTTTGTCTATTAACTTCACTTTCTGGTGAGTAGATCGTATCTGTTAGGCTTGTCCTCTTTCCCTTCTTATTAATGAACTTCCTAGCCCTGGCATCCGTCATGAGTTATGCTTCAACCAGGCTTCTTAAACCGGTCTCCAAATTCTTTGCTGCTTAGATGATTGCTTTTGGCATCCTCCTTGCTAATTCACCTTTGTTAGGCAACGCTTGTCTCTGAAAACATCCCTTTCTTACAGAGTACAGGAGGGAATTATTCCTCCAAACAATTTTTTTAACTACTCTTTCTTTTGAATTGGTTTCATTTTCTCCTCCTTTTGAACGTCTAGCAGTGTGTGTCTTCCGGATAGAATTGCTCATTTGTCTATACCTCTGGCAGGTAAAAGGAGAAACGAGTGATGCCTCCAGGTATTCTTCCAAATGGAATCAAATAAGAGCCTTCCCAGCCCCATCCTTCTGGACACCTCTGAGCATATGCTGGTTTCCTTCAGGAAGATTAATCCCAGCTTTTCCAATTTTTATGGTCCACAGGCCTTCCTCACCTTCCATATCTGAATACCAGATAGGAGGATGGTTCTTCTCCTTAATCATACTTTTAACACTCATTGCAAACTATGCATCCCCCTCTTGACCTCCCTCACCCTGCTGGATTTCTCTATCGAATTCTTAAACAAGATCTTTGGGATTTCTCATTTGTTTGTTTCTTTGAAGGGTGTTTTTATGTGAATCCTCCTTTTTGTTCTGCTGTTTATTTTTTACTGGAATTTATGATTGCAGAAGATTGCATTTCTGGGGCTCTGGGGCTTGTTTGGCTGTTTCTGCCTTCAATCTAAGCAACTGGCTCATAACTGGTCCTGTTCAAACTTGTCTCCTTGTCCATAGTGGATCCAAGAGAGGAGTCATACTGGGTCAAGAATCAAAGAGTCATAGGGAGAGAACTCTAGATGCTATCTGACACAATCTCCTCTCTAGAAGTCATGTCTTCCTGGCTGGAGGTAGGCACTTTAAGTGATAAAAAGGACACTGCAAGTCAAACATACCCTACAAGGCAACACTTTCCACTCTTAGACATTCCAGTGTTTTACAATGTACTTCCTAATCATTAAGGGTAAGGCTTCATATTTAGATTTACTAAAATACATTTGTACATCTTGAACCATCTTTTCAACTTTTAGCCCTTTTTACTTTATGTGAAGTTTTTAATTTTTTACTATTATGAGTCCATGAGAGTTGTATGTCTTTAGAGGGCACATTGATGCTTGATATAGGGATACAATATGAATCATCACATCAAGATGAATTGGGGTATATATCACATCAGGCAGTTATCATTTCTTTGTGCTAGGAATATGCCAATTCAAGTATACCCTAACTTATTGTTGATTATAGTTACTTTGTTGTGCTGTTAAATATTGTTTATTCTATCTAACTGTATCTTTGCACCCATTAACCATCCCCACTTTATCTTCCCCTTCATCCTACCCTTCCCAGCCGCTGGTGACTAGTTTTCGAGGCATGTCCATGTTATTCTCCATAATGGTTGAACTAACTTACATTCCTGATAACCTAACTTTTAGTTCTTTGCAAGTTCCACCTTTATTGGTTGACAAAGTTTGGCTAAACTTTATCAAATAAATAAATAAATGCCAGCTTCAATAGTCCAACTTAATTATTCTTTCTACAGTTGTAAATGTAGTAAGTGCTTCTCCTCCTATATTACAATGCAAATTATTAGCAGAAGGATTGAGTGTGGGCTAAGAATATAAATCAGAGAGTCCCACTTGAGGTTGATAATCAATGAAACAACCAGTACTCTTTAGGTCTTCTGTTATCCAGAAGCCACAAGTCTCTGGAACACGCAGTGCTGCCCACATTTCTTTGGGCAGTATGCAGAGACAGCACACGCTCATAATTATGAGAACAGCTAGCATGTACTATGTATTGTGAGTCTATTGCATGCTAAGTATTTTCTGAGAGGTTTATGTGCATTAATTCCTTTAGATTTTGTGTTATAGTAACTCTGTGACATCGGCCATGTTATTCTCATTTTTTGTGTAAGGAAACTAGGACACGAGCAATTAAAATGTTCAATCAGACAATGATGGCAGCTCTAAAACACTCCGGAAGCTGAACTTCTAACCCCTCATTGAGATTTTGCGAAGTGACGTGCTGAACTACAAGTTTTTTAAGAATTTCCTGATTAACCAACCTAGTGACTTCCAAAGTTAGAAATACAGCTAGTGTAATGTGGATTTTGAGTGAAAGTAAATGTGACTCCTAGGGATCACAACTTCATTCTAGGTCCCCACAAGCCACACCTTCTGTTACCCAGAGCTGGCCTTACTCCAGGAGTAGAAATCAAACCCCTAGTGTTCTATCTTCCGGTGCCCCACATGTCTCATGCAGTCCAGTTACCCTCAACGTTTACCAACAACAATTAAGGGGATACACATCTGCCAAGTTCCTTGGCCACCCTCAGAAATAAACACCAATTTATCTATTTAGCCCATTACTCTTTTAATCAATCTACTTTTCTTGAGCTTCAGTTCTCTCTTAACCTTGATAAGCCTGATCCTCAGCTGAAAGACATCTCCCAGATTTAAAAAACAAAGCTAAACTTTTCTTTAAAAAAAAAAAAAAGAAATAAAAGTTGAGTACGTCCATTTCTTCGCTTTTCTCTGATAACAGCATAGCACCTTCTCGCTATGGTAGGCCTTTCTCCATTGTCCTGGGGATTATAGTGCAGAAGGTCAATGTGACAGCATTTGTGGATCATTACAAAAGTTGTGACATAAATAAAAACCAGGAAATGCAAGATCCACTAACAGAAACAAATGAAGCCCTCCCAGCAACACCGATAGGCCAAGAAAGTTGAAACTTGCACAGGGGAATCAGAAGAACACTGTCGACTGATTGAACCATGACACATAACACACAGAGTCTGTCTCAAAACTTTCATAGGTACCCACATATCTACCTCTCTGTATGAAATATGGCTAAAAGGAAGATTTTATCAAGGCATACAGCAGGGGTCCCCAAACTTTTTAAACAGGGGGCCAGTTCACTGTCCCTCAGACCATTGGCGGGCCGGACTGTGGGCCCTGGGTAGAGTCGGCTGCCAAGCAGGGCACGAAGCAGCAGCAAAAACACCTGGCGGGCCAGATCTATGTTCTAGGTGGGACGCATGTGGCCTATGGGCCATAGTTTGAGGACGCCTGGCATAGAGCATGCTAGGGTCTTTCAAGGACAGAATATAGTTCTACCCAAATACCTCCTGGCATCATCTCTGTTGGAAAAAACAATACCTCATGTAGCCCCAGTACCCTGACACAGTTCACACCAAATAGGTTAGGAGTGGCCAAGACTGATGGACAGAGATACAGAGCCCCAGGGAGTCAGGGAGGCTGAGGGTTCACTGTTTCTGGCAGAGAGAAGAACAGGAGCTAAAGAATGAAAGAAATACGAGAAGATAAGAACCAAAGAAAGAAAAGAAGAAATAGGGAGAAAGAAATCCGTGTGGGCCAGGGTAATTAGCATGGGTCACGGGGATCTTTAACAGTCAGCTGGTTTCCCTTTCCAGCTTCAGCTGTCAACATTTTCCTCCCATGACCCCAGTGTACAACCACACTCAAATGTTGCCCCTAGCTGGACATCCTGGGCAGCACATCATGACAACACACCTCCTGGCCTTTGTTAACAATTAAAGATGATTAAGTGACTATGGTACTCACTGCTGCACCTAGAATCATGCACTTGTGTGGCCTTTACTATTAGTTATTTTCTCTGTGATTCAGTGGCACTCAACAGAAGGAAAAATTCACTTGGCTTTTAGATACAGATCAGTTCTAATGCCTTGCAGAACATGGCTGGGATTGTGAAAATTCAAAATCGACCTTGTAATGACTTTAAATGGTGTTATGGTACATAGACAAGGCTGAATTAGGCTGCCTGCTTAAAGCTTCTCTGTATTTATTTCGTGTTTAGTATATGTATAACTCTAAGATACGCCTCTACGAATCATTGGCTATAAACACAATTTTTTAAAAAAACCACACATTTGATCCAGAATTTAGTGCTCATTATACATGTAAGGGTCCCTTCCACTGCTACCTCCCCGCAACACATTTCCAAAGAAGACTTCCCAAGAAGATTCATTAAAAATGCATTCTTTTTTAAAGCAAACTCCTTTGAAAAAGAACCAGTTCCGGGAGGATGTAGCAATATGAGTTAAGCATTAGGTTTGACGTCTGGAGAGTCAACCAATGAGAGACCATGTAGCTCACAGTTCCGAGAAAAGTGTTGAGAAGAGCCTTATTCACATACTGCAATTAGAACAACTGGAATCGTTCTCGCATCTAGATATTTCAGGACAAGTTGAATCCAAAAGAAATAAAGAAGGGGACTGTTTTTCCTGGCTACTTTTCTCGTGGCTCTGGGCATCCTGGCCTGGTGGGGGCAGAATTAAGTGACAATCTTTTTAAGATGGAGAACATGGGAATAGCCCTTTCTCAGATTGTGCTTGCAATCTATAAATTCCAGCCAAGCCAGATTTCATTCTCTCTCCAAAACTGTTGCCAGGCACTAACACCAAAAGAATTGTGCTGCATAGACTTTTTAAAGAAATCAATTACAAACGCCTTTTATTAGCCAAGCATGTGCAACGACCAGAAATATTTTATGTGAAATATATACATATATAAAGATCTGAAGTTGTTTTGCATGATGTTTTGGTCAGCCTGCTTTATGCACCAAGGTGAAATATGATGAATGAAACAGAAGTTTTCACAAAACCCAGCATTTTTTCTCATGCTTCCTCTGTGAAGGATTGTGAATGCTAAAAACTAGCAATGGGGAACCAGCAGCCAAAACAGTTCAAGGCCATTCTCACTGACAACATTGTGGAGTTACTGAGGGAACAGCAAGATGAGGCTTTCAGCCTCTTTCAGTGTCTAGGAGAAAATATTTAGAAGTAGATTGTGCTTGGGGGAAGTTTTGTTAGCTTCAAAATCAAGAAGTGGTGCAGTTAGGCTGAAGGAAAAAAAGAATCTCATTTGTGATCCCTAAAATGTGAAGCTGAATTTTCAAATCCACTAGTCAGAAAGGGAAACTGCCTTAGAGATGCCTCTATGAGGAACTGTGTAAAGTATGAGATTATGTCACATTCTTTAATTCATCCAATTCCTGCCAACTAGAGATGCCTGGAGATGCAGCCAAGCCAATAAAAATGACTGGCTGTAGTACGCAGGCAGGTTTCCGTACCTGGTAATAATAGGGCATGTGCACTGTAGGACCAATATTAATTAGTAGACAAGTCCCTAGATCTTTGGCAAGAAACCCATCCCTTCCTAAATAAAAGGGAAAATAGGGTCAGATGGGTAAAAATGACGTTTCTTCCATCCAAGTACTAACCAGGCCTGACCCTGCTTAGCTTCCAAGATCAGACAAGATCGGGCACGTTTAGGAAAAGCATCTTAAACTGAACGTCTCTGAAGCTAACCAGACTCAACTTTCCTACCAGTCTTGCTCCTTATCTGACATCCTCTGCCTCAGTAAGGGGTGCATTCAGTTGACAAACTAGAAGTTTCTTTCTTCCTTACTCATCATACCCATTCTCACCAAGTCTTAGTGGAAATTATCCATACCTTTCTTTTTCATTGCTACCACCCTACTTTAAATGAAAACTTCCTTTAATTCATATCACTGTGGTCTTTCAGCTGATCTCCAAGCCTCTTGTCTGACCTTCCTATTCCATCCCCAAGTCACATCTCCATCCCACAGTCAGTGTCATAATGGGACCATAGGAAAAGAATTCCTCACTGCTTGTAGAAAGAGACCAGCAACCAAAATCAGTTACTGATGGTCTAAATTCCTAAATCATGCTGTATTTCCTATCAAAATAATAACCATAATGAGGTCTTTTGTATAGACATGAAGGCACCATGTGGAAAAGCAAGGCATCCTGACAGTTGGACTAGGACTATCTGCAAAGGTTCAGAGGACTCAACACTACCACCTACTTCAGTGCTTCTTACTTGACCATTTTCCTGAAAACTTTCTATTCATTAATACTGAGTAGTGACCAGCACCGAACCTCAATGTGGTCCAAAAAAATACAGTGTGGCATCTGAAAAGGAAGAAAATTATTCCCAAACAGAATAGGGAATCTCCGGGTTCATATTTTTAAAAATCCAGGGGAAATGTATGTCATACATTTTGAAGACGGTGGCCCCCAAACAGCAGAACATCACCTTGGACTGGGTGGCAACTGCTACTGATTCAGGTACAGTCACCACAGTGTCTGCACATACTACACTCGCCCAACTATGGCAAGCATAACTAACCCATAGCTGGGCTGGTTAATTCAAGTTGAGATCAAACAGAGGATCGTACTAGATCACATCAAAAGACCAGAAGCTCCTTGTTTTATGTGGAGAGGGGCCTTAAAGGATTTGGGGAACAATAAACTAAATTAAAATGTTCAGTCTACTTTTTCACCAGTCCCTCAAGAGGGCTCCAAAGATGATCTTCTCCTTTGTCATAGAAGTAGATTAAGGAGGGAGGCAACACAGTCTTTAAAATGTGCTCAACAACTGGGCTTTGTAGACTAGGAGCATTAAGTGTGGTGGAGCCAAATAAAATGGAGAAGAGAGGAAGCAGAGAATAAAGGAAGCCTGATCATAGTAATAGGCAGAATGCTGATTTGGAAGTCGGATGATGGAAGATGGCCTGACCTGAACAGTGGTCCTGTGGCTTTTTTTTTTTTTGTGTGTGTGTGTGTGTGTGTGTGTATGTGTGTGAGAGAGAGAGAGAGAGAGAGAGAGAGAGAGATTGCCTGTGGCTATTTTTTATTGCAGATGCATGTATTAAACTAATAGCAGGAACCTATACTTGAGGCCTGACTCAAGCACCCCACAAAGTCACAGCATCTACCCAGGCACAACTCACTTCTCAGGCAGAGAGCAGATTGAATAAAAGAAAGGCTGGGAAGCTGTGGGGAGTGTCCCTCTTTTATTGCCACACAGTGATAATGTGAACCTTGCTCTTGCCCTTGACCCAGGGAAAAAGGAAATCCTGAGAACTGTGATTTGTTTTAGATACACTTAGTCTCTGAGATAACACTAAGTCCTGGGGTCCTAGGATCAACTTGTTATGGATCCCCCTCTCAGACTTTCTTCTGTTAACATTCAGATCTTCTTTGCCTTTGCAATGTGTGATGAAACTGCAGAACATCCTGTGATCATTTGCTCTGATGCCCAGGTATACACGAATTAGACATCCTCGACAACCACCAGAATCCCCATATCAGCCCTTGGGTCTGGAAATAAGGGCCTTGTAATTCATTGGTTGAATGACTCTCTACCCAAAGAAATTGAAACAATAGCACTTCCTGGCAAAACTGAAGAGATGAGTACAATTAAAAGGCCTCTGTCTGGGCAGATGTGTTGATGCCAATCAACTGAATTGCCCAGTTTGGCCAGGCTTAGAGGTAATGTAGGCAGGACTAGGTGAAGGAGAGGGCTGTGGAATGGAAGTCATTTTCAGGAGTCACTTTTAAATACTATGGTGTATAGAATAGTTTCAACTGGAAATTTTATCTTCCCTTTACTTAGAAAAACAGATCCAGCATGAGCTCCTTTTATTCCTAGTATGTGGCTATTGATCTGTTTTCATGGTCAAGAGATTAGAGAACTTGAACTGGCGATAAGAAATAGTAAGATATAGTTATATGAATGGATTCTCAGAAGGGACCCAGACCTAAAAATATGGTGTACCATTACAAGTCTCTCCAGAACACACTCCCTGCAGAAGAAGGTCTGTCTAGGATAGAACTGCCCAGTGTTAATGTCTAACCTCCTTAGTCCTAACACTGGTAATGGTGAGACTTGGAGACATCCTGGGGTCATTTCCCCAGTGTTTCAAGGTGGACAAGACAGCGTCTGGTGAACATCCATCATCCTGCTGACTGTCCCAGGCAGCCCAGGATGGTGTCTTAGGGAAAGAAGTCATGGCAGGCTCTATAGACCACATGTGTATCACATGATCACAGCCAACTAAGCTAGTTCTATAGCCAAGTGCCCAATCTGATACCAGTGAAATGAGATCTCATGCTGTATGTAGTTCAGGGAAACCAGCCAGAAACCAGCCAGTGACAGATTCGTTTCCCTCAACCTCTAAATTGTAACAATTTGTTCTTGTTGAAATAGAGACTTATTCTGATGTTTTTTCCTGGCCTGTCGTAATTCTGTCAGCACCATTACCCATGTAGTTATTAAACTTCCTGACAAGTCATGTGACACAGTTCAGACCAATGAGACGGAAGTCGATGTCTGCTGGAAATTTTAGGGAAAGTGTTCCTCTCCTGATGGCGTCCTCTTCCTCCTTCCTCCAGCCTTTCTGCTAGTTGGAATACAGACATGATGCCTACTGTTGCCACAAGTGATCTATCACCACTCTCAATATGCTTTTCGCGTTTGTTTTTTACTCTGTGCTTTGTTGTGTAAAGGTTTTAGTGATCCAGAAAGAAATTCTTCCATGAAGGAAAAATTAAGGGCCTCCCTGAATTGTTGCTGAGAATAATAGCTGGTCATTTCAAATTGTCCATGCCACTAGGAAAACAAATGAAAACTACCCAGAAGATTGCCTGGTAAACTTAACTGCACTGCCAGTCCTAGTGATCAAGCTAAGTGGAACACCACTGGCACCCACGTGGCAGAGTCACCAAGGGTTTAGGGCCATGGAGAACTGAGATATGGGTTGCTGCAGTGGATAAAAACCTTGGAACATCAAACGTCCTGGCAAAAGGCACAGGGAAGCTGGAATCAGTGATGAAAGGGAACAGTCAGAAAATAAGATTCTGATCAGTTCTAGAAATGAGGAATGAGCTCTCTTACTATGTTATCAGCAGACTTTCTCTTTTTCTTTACTTTCACTTTACTCCTACTGTCTTACGATGTTATTAGCAGGTAAATTTAACTATTTTTCTATGTGTTGAAAAATAACAATATAGTCCCATGATAACTAGAGGAGAATAAAATATGATCTTTGCCTAATGAGCATCTGGTTATGTCAGGGAGATAAAAATGTTAATAACAAGAAAAAAGAGCAAACCAAAAAAGGACAAGGGTACAGTAAGCACTCCGCTGAAATAAGTGCTTCCAGAAGAAGAGATTCTTGAGGATCAGAAGATTCCAGAAAGAGGCTATAGGCAAGTGCAACCATCTGAGCTTGGTGGAGAGGTTATATTTGCATGAATAGAATGAAGCTGACGAGCTTACTATATCTGGTAAAAAAGGATATTCCAAGAAAAAGGTATATCCAGGAAGAAACGAGGAGAAAGTGGCAGTGATTGTGCATAGAGATAATCTTTGGGTTGGTGGTTTCCATCTGAAGACAGCCTCCACTCTACTCAGAAAGCCCCTATCTTTTCTTTGTGCAGAAAGCATGTATGCAAAGTCATCATGTTGTCGGATACACGAAAACTTTACAAATACTTTTAAAATGCAGTCTTTTCTGTTCTACAGTTTAATTTCACATAGTCTATTTTCAACTGCTCTAGATTCCTAAGGAAAATGTCTTGTCACTTTCAGCTGTGAATACCCTTTCATGAAGAAGAGGTTTTATTCAGACCTGAAAAAAAAAATGCAAAAGAACAAACAATAATGTTCTGCTTCCCGTTGCATTTCCTTTCATCCAAAATTCTTAAAGAACTTTGAAAGTGGCGGTTACATATCTAAATAGCTGTAACGTAATATTACTGTACTATCGTCTCTTTCTTTTAACCAATGAGAGTAAAACACAGAGCAGCCTGACTATTGACTCGAGTAAATGAGTGCCCAGGATCTAAGTTCAGAACTATCCCATCATTCTACAAACCAGGGCCTACAAAGGGAAAGGAACAAAGGATGTAGGTCTTACAGATAAAAAGAGGCAGTTGTCTTCTCCTTCCTAGAACACAGAACATCTGTTTAATATTCAGCGTTCTCTTCATCTGTGTTTTAGTCACAATAATTTGGAATGACTGGGGGACCTTTGTACATCACTTAGACACCTCCAGAATAGGCAGAAAAGGAATGCTTAACTATTTTCCCAAATTTCTTTTGTTGGCACACGCTTTTACAAACAAGACAAAACTTGGCGAGATTTATTTTCCCGAATTAAAAATAAAAAAGAACTGCATTTGCCTAAACTAGAAATACGAATTGTCTCTTTTGCCATTACTTCTATCTAGAATTTGAAATCAGCTCACACGCCTCTAATTTCCAGGAGTATGGATATGGGATGAAAACTCCTGGGTGGAAAGGCTTCATTTGTATTCTAAGCCCCAGAGTATTTTAATTCAAATTTATTTACAGATATCTCTTGAATTTTCCCAGCAGTCTTTCACAGTTAACAATAGGCAGCAGGGTAAATCAACTTCAATCTGTAGTAGCATTTTATCCCGGCAATTACAGGGTTAAATTATGAGTGAATAAGTTCTTTTGTATTTTCAAAAGAACTCTGCAAAAGTGACCGCTTAATGAAGGGCGTTCAAATACCTTGATGCCTCGGCTAATTCACCTGCCCCTTTTTTTGACCTAAAATAAGCCATCTAATCCAAAACATGAAATTTTTTTTTTCTTCCTGGCCAATGAAGCCACAATTTGTCACTCAGGTCATTTACTGCCACATATAGCCATCAGTCACCCTAATGTAGTGCAAAGTCATGGTTATGACATTTAGGGTTTCTGGGTAGCCAGCTTTAATGAGGAATAAATAATTTTTCCTGTTCAGCTAATACCTGTTGGTGTAGAAAGGTAATCCAAATGTCACTGCGCCATCTCTTTATTGAGGAAAAAGAATAATGAGCAACATCTGCTTTGAATATGTTCCTGGGGAAAAAGGCTTGAGGTCTAATCATAGAATGATCTGGGAGAGCTGAGAGTATTCAGAGGGCCGTGTACGTCCACCAGGTACGTAGCCACTAGGAAAAACAAAACCAAACACAGGAAGCTCTTGGAATCACGCCTGTGCCATCATAAGTGTATACATGTGTGCACCCCTCTGCTCAAAAGGGAGAAAAGGATCTGAAGTAGGAAACAGCACATAATAAATTTGTTTATTGCCTCCCTTTAATAAACAGTGGCAATAAGAGGGGCTTTTATGGATAGGTTTTGTTTCCTCCAGCTTGAGCTTCTTTCCACAGAGCTGGTGGGAACCCCTGCAGGACACTCATAAATGGACAAATTTACAATCTGGCCTCTGTAAAGTGCCCCAAGCCACATCTCGTCCAAGTTGCCTTTGTGCTCTTTTCACCACCTGTGATGCCAGAGGACATGGGGTCACAGCCTGACGCCTCCCCAGCACACGCACACACCAGCTTGCTTCCCCTCCATCAGCCATTTCCCATTTATCTGAAGGCTGAAGGCTTCTTTTGATTTCTTGGCTTCTTGCTTTGCAGAGATGTCTGGATATTTATTTATTTTTTCTCCTTTTGGAAGCATATGCCCAGACTTCTCTAGATTCCAAAATAGAAAAATAAACTCAGAAAATGAAGTAACCGTAACATGATCCCCTCAGGGCCCTCAACATCTGCTTTTTCCTGTTATGTTTTTAATTTGGCCATTCATTCCTCTGTACAAACTTGCAATGGACCAGTGTTCAAAGTAAACAAATAAAGATAGGGCCTCCTTTTAAATACCAAGTCACCTACTGTAATATCCAGCTCTGTGGAGGAAAATATGTATTTCATACACAAGCTTTGTTCTCCCCTCTCCACTCTGGGTTCCATTATTCATTAAGGGCCTCTATTAGTCAGGGCTGTCTGGGTTAATTTGCAGTAAGAAATAACACTAAATTGCACGGGATAAAAAGTTGGCTTTATTCCTTCATTTTTTTAATATCACATTTATGGTAGGGACATCTGCTCTGAGTGGTTCCCTGGGATACCCAGCTGACTTCCTTACCCTTTACTGTGAGGAAGTCCCAACTATGCTTCCCTAGTGGATGGTGCAGGGACATCCTCCCTGCCACCAGTTCCACACTGAATCTTTTCCTAGAAAGTGACGGCTAAACCAAGAACTTTCCTTATAAAACCATGAATTGAAAAAAAAAATGAATAAATAAAATAACTAAACTAATTTATCTTTCATAAAATTATCATCCAAAAGTGGTTGGGGGAAGGGATGGAAAAGAGAGTCGATTAAAGACATTTTTTATTTTTTAATTGTTGGTGACTCCATCATGTTATCTGTGAGTCTATGATGTGACCACTCCTTTGTGTTACGTTGCAATGTGAATCCTGCTAGCTTGTGTTTTGGTGTTTTTTCTGACAGAATGCTTTTCTCATATTGGTATATTCATATATACAGAGGGGGCCAAACTATGTATGCACATTTTAGCAAAGGAAAAGACTGTATTAAATTTGTAATACTCAAGTCAGGTTTGACTTCTGCAGTTTCAAGAGATACAAGGCATGATATGCAAGATAACAAACATCATCGGTATATATTATTACAATTTTAACGCAGTTTTTTCCTTTCTTAAAATGTGTATACATTTTTTGGCACCCTCTGTATTTATAAAAAAGAAATACATTATATATATAAGTATAGCATATATATAATATGCAACTATATATGCACACACATACACATATATGGATACACATTCTGAAATACACTGATAAGAGCCAAACACTGACCACGCCTTTGTATTATATTTTTCTTTGATGTTTTTTGGATTTTATTTTATTTTTTTCTGATGGGGTGTTTTTCTCTTATTGGTATATTCATATATATGAATATAATTATATATAAAACATGTTTATTGGTATATTCCTCCACTTATAATTACATAAGGGAATTATTTGTTATGTTGATAGAAACATCAATTATATAAATGAATTATATGCTGTATGTAATTATATTTTTTAACATGGGGAAAGCAAAGTATTTCTCTACCTTCCCAAAGTTTCTCTTAACTTCGGATTTTTATGTGTTTATGTGCGTGTGTATTTAAATTGGTAATACAAATTATATATATTTATGATTTACTTTTTTCCCCCTGCACTTAAAAGTTGTTTCTTTAATATAGTCAAATATGACGAGTCGGGGTTTCCATTTTTCTCAAAATTCTCATGTTTTTCTTTTACAGTTTCACGACACCAGTTGTGATGTTAGATTTGTTTGGTGTTTGGTCTTTTTTTTTTTTTCAATCATAGCTGTGTACATTAATGCAATCATGGGGTACAATGTGCTGGTTTTATATACAATTTGAAATGTTTTCATCAAATTGGTTAACATGATATTTTGAAATATGTATGCATTGTAGAATGGTCCAATCAAGCTCATTAACATACATATTACCACACATACTTCTCATTTTTTTGTGATGAAAACACTTGAAATCTAATCTCTTAGCAATTTTCAAGTATACAATACATTTTTAACTTTAGCCACCATGTTGTACAGTGGACTCTTGAACTTACTCTTCCTATCTAACAATCACACCTCCCTTATATTAAATATCCTTAAATCCCATTGCCTCTTCACATAAGCAATTTGAAATTTTCTTCTTATATATCTCATAAAGTGAAAATGAGCAGGATGAGAAAAAAATGAAAATATGATTCCACTGCAGCCCCACCATGAATTGGGGTGCCCATCTTTGAGAAGTGCATGTGAATGGTAATGGCCAGTTTCAGAGGTGTCTTTTATATTTTGAAGTCCTCTGCTTGGCTGTTGTGAGCCGGGTCTGCAGACAAGCATACAGAACTTTTCTCTTTACCATCACCTGGGCATCCCACACATGCCTACAAAGTTAATCAATAGATGTTCCTCATCTTTTGATTGATTTGGTTGGTTTTATTGTCTCCCCTCATGGATAGCAACATCCTATAATAAGAAGAACATGGGTTCTGGAATAAGGCTGGCCAGAGGTCAGAACTCTACTTCACCATGGAAACATAGACCAGTTACTTAACAATTCAAATGACTTCTTCATTCACAAAATAGGACAGATACTGTGATTTAAGGGCACAATCAAGGATCTTATGAGTCTTAAACAGAAATTGTATTATTTCACTTTGAGAACATCCTCATAAACTTTCTGGAGCCCAATCCCAGGTATGTATTTGTATACCAACCGACCAGAGCTTTCTCCACACCAATCAGAAGAATGTATTTTCAGGACCATAATTGTCGTGATCCTGGGAACATTAAAATTAGCGATGAAATGTTAGAGAAATGGTAGGAAAATCTGAGAAGCCCTTGAGACAATAAAGGTTGGCCAGAGACCAATGTGTGACACCCTATGTTTACTTCCTTTTAATTAGCAACCAACTTCCTTGAGAAGAATATTTGACTGATTTCCAGGTAGAAGTGGCATCACTCCACGTCCCCAGATCTTAATCTATTTCAATACTACTTGGTCCTATAATATCCATACTGGCATCTTAACACCTAAGTAGACACTGCCATGAAAGAAGACCCCAATTTAAGTATGAGTATGATTTCTGTCCCTAAATCTCTAGAAAGTTTCCAGAAGTAGGTGGGCTATCCCAGCACAGAATGACAATCTAGTTTGCAGTGAGCACATAGAGAAATCTTAAGTAAATACAGGATGGAGCACTCTTAGTTTATAAGATGGGGAGGCCAGCATAAAAGTTTAGTACAAGCCAGTATAAATGAGCCTTATTGTTAAACAACTGCAACTTCCCCATGTTTTTAAGCCAAACTTAACTATTCATGGCATTAGGCTCCAACAGTAGAATTTTACAATTGATTTTAGCCTTAATTAATGTTATCCAGGGAAAACAGGTGAGGACTGCAGTCAGAATCTTGAACCAGAGTTTCTAAAATTTTAAACTGTACAGAAAGCCTATCTTATTCATAGACGCAGGTGCCAAACATTTTAATCTAATCATCTCATGAAATACTATAAAACCGGTAAAAACCCTATATGTGTACGTGGCCTATAGAGACTAGCATTGTAATCTCTACTTAGGTAAGCCACATACTCAAAGCTGGTCAGCATCCAATGATACCATCTTGATGACTTTTTTTTTTTTTTTTGGCAATTTTTCATAAATTCACAAACATCCAACTGCCAGCTCAGCACAGTTGGCCTCTACTCCCTTCCTCCTCACTTTTACTCTTCTCTATGAATTAGTCAAGATGAAGGACAAGATGTTCCATCACCTTGCCATGGATTGGTAATATTTCACAGTAATTTACCATTAGAATCCTAGCGTTGGAGATATCAAAGGGATAACTTTCACTAAACACACATGGGAGTAAGGCCTTCTCTCTACATACCTAGTGCTAACAAATGTCAGGCCACTCACACAGAAGAAGACCTGTATACATCTCTTCTTCCTTTCTGGTGATTCTTCTGTGCTGCCTAGAGAATGGTGAGATTACTTCATCTTTCTTTTTTTTCATCTGGAGCACAGTCTGTTGACCAGATCATTTTCCTAATTGAGGAAATATTTGGGTCTGGCAGAATAGACTAGTTCTGCTCATTACGGAAATATGTCCTCCATTTCTTTCACTAAACTTCCTCAGAATCTATTGGATGTACTTGACACTGACATTTTCTTGTACTCATAAGAGATTCAGGCTGAGCAAGAGCAAGACTCTATCTCTACCAAAAACAGCAAAACTTGCCCAGCATGGTGGTGCATGCCTATGGTCCCCTGAGGCAAGAGGATTGCTCAAATCCAAGAGTTTGAGGATGCTATGAGTTATGAAACCACAGCAGTCTACCCAGGGAAAGAGAGTGAGATTTTGTTTTTAAAAAGAAAGAAAGAAAGAAAGAAAGAAAGAAAGAAAGAAAGAAAGAAAGAAAGAAAGAAAGAAAGAAAGAAAGAAAGAAA
>NW_003852431.1:6669174-6723048 GCF_000181295.1 Otolemur garnettii
GAAAGAAAGAAAGAAAGAAAGAAAGAAAGAAAGAAAGAAAGAAAAGGAAGGAAAGAAAGGAAAAACTGTTCTAGATGAAAGCTATTTGGGCTCAGCACCCATAGCTCCCATGGGTAGGGCACTAGCCGCATACACTGGAGCTGGTGGGTTCCAACCCTACCTAGGCCTGCTAACCAAAAATGACAACTACAACAAAAAAATAGCTGGGCATTGTGGCTGGCACCTGTAGTCCCAGCTACTTGAGAGGCTGAGGCAAGAGAATCGTGTAAGCCCAAGAGTTTGAGGTTGCTGTGAGCTGTGATGGTATAGCACTCTACTGAGAGCAACATAGTGAGACTCTCTCTCTCAAAAAAAAAAAGAAAGAAAGAAAGAATGAAAGAAAAAATAAAGTTATTTGAACCAATATCATTAATCTTTCATGATGTATACATAGCTCATTATAGTTTTGAACTAAAGTTGTGGCAAAAACTACACAGCAAATTGTAAAATATTAATTTGTTTTCCTTAGTCATTCCATGTGTGCAAGTGCATGTGTGAGAATGCATGTAACACATTGATTAATAGAGAGCCAATTACATTTCCTCTAGCCAGTTACCGTACAAATATCATGACCATCTTCAGTGATTATAGTCTTTGTGACTTGTACCCATACAAGACACCTCTCCTCTTTTCATCACTGGTATTTTCTGCATCTATACAATGCCCAGCTATCTGATTTCCAAAGTAGTTCACAAGATCATAATCTAGTTTCGAAATCACCATTAGAGTGCTTATAACCAGACCTGTATGTCTACAGTACATTAACAACCAACAAATGATCACATAGAATGCTTCAGTGCTGTCTTAGAGGAAGGGAACTTCTGCTTCCATCCATCCCATGGAAAAGACAGTTTCACTCAACTTATGTCTTGAGATAAGTTTCCAAAAAAGAAAAAGAAAAAGAAAGAAATGTTCTGAGTTAGAGACTGATGCAGGAGAAAAATTGGGAAATACTCCTAAAAACCCTACTTATAAGAGAGTGAGAGAAGCAGAATTGAACAGGCAGAGGAGTTAAACCAATGCCAATGCAATAGACAACTCACATGAGGCCACAGGAAGCTGCCATGTTAGAGGCCTTTCAGAGTAGTCAGGAATCAAGGCAAGATGGCAGGGCCTTTATTTTTCTGTATCAATCAGTCATTGAGTTCTGGCTACTCAAGGGAAGGGGTGTAACCTGGGGCAAGGCAGCTCACTTGAGCCAGGGAAATTACTGGTGGCTCTGTGCAGTGCTCCACAGCATACACAATGGGCCTTGGCCCCTGCCCTGGTTAGGTCCATGAGCTTTATACATGCTTATCTCATTTAGGAGAAGCTCCTCAAAAATTCTGGCAAAAGCCCAACACAGAATATTAGTGAAAAAGTTTGGCCCCCACTCCCTTTATTACCTGTCCCCCATACACACCTTCACTCTATTGTGGCAGAGGAAAGAAGAAAGACACTTTGTGTCCCCAGGTATCAGCATCAACTCAAAGCCTTTATTCAGTAGTCCTGTGCGTGCCTGAATTGAGTGTTCTTCTTTCTCCTATGTGTAGAGTCAAGTAAATGGTCACTGGTCTCTGTGGAGAAGGAGTATAGCAAAATTATCATGTATAATTGCCTTCTTGTTGCAAAGTATTTTTTTGTTGGGATCAAGCTCCCTTTTAGTCAATAGTTCTGGGTATGAGAACTGGCTCAAATCTGGAAACTGAGGGATCTTGACTACATTAATTTCTCTCAGCCTCATTTTTATTTTAGTATATGAATTAAGTAGGACCCTTACTGGGTGTCCATCATTATTGTCCCTAAAAGAACACAGTGTGAGCCCACGGGCCATAGTTTGAGGACACCTGGTAGGCTTTGGCTTACAGAGATTGGTCACCATGGAGCTTTTCAACAATGCTTGTGTCCCTGTTGCCAGTGTTCTCTTGCTCTCCCATGGAACATAGTGAGCTAGTGGGTTTTCTGTCCTTATGTAGTACATCCACTCTCAGGTGCCCATCCCTTTACCACTGTCTACCACAGCGGTTCTGGCATTTCTACTTGACTTGGTGCACTGGTTCCTCAACCTTCCTAATGCCATGACCTTTAATACAGTTCCTCATGTTGTGGTGATCCCCAACCATAAAATTATTTTTGTTGCTACTTCATAACTATAAGTTTGCTACTGTTATGAATTGTAATGTAAATATTTGATATGCAGGTGTATTTAGGCAACCCCTATGAAAGGAGTCACCATTCACAGGTTGAGAACCAGTGACTTGGTGTGTGCCATTGCTCTTCCACAGCTTACAAGAGCCATCCTAGCAGTATATTAACACTTCCTCTTGGAGACTTTGTGGGGATGTTCAGTTGTATTACAGAGAGTGGTCCTGCATTGACATACTTTACTCATCTTTTTGTTCTTTTCACACCTTCTTCAATCCAAGATCCAGGCCCTCTTGGAACCTGACTGTGTGTGTTTGCATAGAGTTCTTTTCCTCCCTTAGCAATCCCAAGTCTTCCCCAGTTATTGGTCAAAAAGGGGTGGTCAAGTGGCAGATTCTGCATAGATTGTAGGTTGACTTGAACACCAAGAGCTTCTGCATTTTCTTCAAAAAATGGAGAGAGTATTAGCCTTTACCATGAAAGAGTAGGCCAGTTTTTCAAGCCCCAAAGGTTCAGGGGGAATCTTGGGATTTAAGGTTTTTTTAATGGATAATCTAAATTTCCCTATCCTAGGTATCAGAATTTTCTTTCTTTTCAATCAGAGCACTGATGTTGGTATAGCAGACTTGACCTGAGTGAAAATTCATTTTCTCAGCTCTTTCAATTAAGTCCTGGGATTCATTCTTAGTATTTTTGTTTTGCTTTGACTGTGAGCTACAAAAGAAAAGAGTCAGTTTATAATCTATGAAGGAGTCTCTCTTGTTTTTAGGTTTTATTTTATAGGTATGATTAATCACCCTTAGCCTTTTCCTTTTCTTTCACTAGTACCTCAGTTGCAACCGGCAAGAATCATCTGATTCCATAATCTTTGTTATTGCTTCTTTCCCACAAACCTCTAAGTGCTTCAGAAGTAATACTCACCAGTACATTCCCTTCCTCTGATATTCCATCTTAGTCCACAGTCAGGAATATTTTAAAAAATTATGCTGGTACAGCATGGCAGTGTAGATCAGTGACACAAAGACTGCCAGTGATGCCATCCTTATTGCTGACTAGCAAGCCAGAAATGAAGTTTGTTAAGTTTGTTCCTAGATTATTTCAGGTCCTAGATCCCTGGGAAATAGACACTGACATAGATATCTCACTGACACAGAAAGTTTATAGGGAGAGCCCTTAGAAACATCTATAAGGATGTGAGGGAAGTAGATTCAAGCAGAGGAAGTTGACAGGGGATGCAGCCTTCAACAGAAGGCTTGATCAATCTGATGAGTAGCTCTGAAACTGGGCAATACTCCTCAGTCACAAACATCATCAAATTACAATAAGGGCCAGAACAACTGATAAGAATACCGAGAAAAAAACAGAAGACTTGAACAACACTATAAAACAGCTAGACCTAACAGAACTCTATAGAACTTCTCCTACAGTACCCACAAAACATTCTTCAGGATACACCATATGATAGGCTACAAAACAGATATTAATAAATTTAAAAGGACAGACACAATACAAAGTACATTCTCTGATTACAATGGAATAACATTTGAAACAAATAATGAAGATTTTCAGAAATATGCAGATATTTGGAAATTAAAAACACACTCCTAAATTAACAATGAATCAAAGAAGAAAAGAAAAATAAAAAATTCTTTGAAATGAGTTAAAATTAAGAAACCACACACCAAAACTTATGAGATATAGTTAAAACAGCATTTAGAGGGAAATCTAGAGGCCTATATTAAAAAACATGAAAGATGTAAAATTAATAACCTAACCTTCCATTTTGAAACACTGGTAAAACAAGTGCCGACTAAACTTACAAAATGGAAGGAAGGAAAGCATAAATATTATGGTGGAAATTAATGAACTAGAAAACAGAAACATAATAGAAAAAAATCAATAAAATCAAAAACTGGTTCTTTAAAATGCCAAAAAAATTGACAAAGCTTTAGTTTGATTGACCAATGAGAAAAAAAGAGAACACTCATATTCCAAGAATCAGAAATGAAAAAGACATTTTAATTTATCTTATAGAAGTAAAAATGATTATAAAGGCCTATTATGAATAATTATATACCAATAAGTTAGAAAACTTAGACGAAGGGGACAGATTCCTAGAAAGATATGAATTACAAAAACTGACTCAGGAAGAAACAGACGATCTGAAAAGATCAATATAAATGGAGAGACTGAAGTTGGTTAGCAATAAAAAGAAACTACCCACAATGCAAGACTGGGGCAGATAGCTTTACTAGTGAATTCTACCATACATTTAAAATATACATATACATCAATTCTTTACAAACTCTTCCAAAAGTAGTAAAAGAGGAGGGAATACTTCCAAAATCAGTCTATGAGGTCATTATCCTAAGAGCAAAACCACTACAACAAAAGAAAACAACAGACCTATATCTCTTACAAATATGGCACAAAAATCCTCCAGAAAATACTAACAAGCCCAATAAGAAACATACAAAAAAAATTAGATACCATAAGTAAGTGAGATTTATACTGGGAATACAACATTGGTTTAACATCTCAAAATCAACTTATGTACTGTATTATACCAACGGAGTAAAAAACAAAAACCACACGATCATCCCAATAGATGCAAAGGAAACACTTGTCAAAACTCAATTTCATTTTTGATGAAAATATTTAACAAACTAGGAGTAGTATGGAACTTTATCACTCTGATGAAGGGTATCTATGAAAAGAAAATGGAACTAACACCATATTTAGTTGGGTGAAAGACTGGATGCTTTGCCCTAAGATCAGAAACAAGACCAGGATGTTACTTTAATTCAGTCTTGTTCTAGAGGTTCTTTTCTTTTTTCTTTCTTTCTTTTCTTTCTTTTTTTTTTTTTTATTGAGACAGAGTCTCACTTTGTCACCCCTGTTAGAGTGTCATGGCCTCCTAGCTCACAGCAACCTCAAACTCTTGAGCTCAAGTGACTCTTGCCTCCGACTCCCTAGTAGCTGGGACTACAGGCACCCGCCACAATGACCTGCTATTTTTGTTTGTTTGTTTGTTTAGCATGCCCTAGGTTCAAACTCACTGGCCCCAAAGCATGTGGCTGGCGCCCTAACCACTGAACTATGGGCACCCCTGTTTTAGAGGTTCTAACCAGGGTAATTTAGTGGGGGAAAAAAGGCAGGGAGAGGATCCAGATTGGAAACTAGTAAGTAAAATGTTCTCTATTTATGGGCGGCACCTGTCACTCAGTGAGTAGGGTGCTGGCCCCATATATGAAGGGTGGCAGGTTCAAACTGCAACAACAAAAAAAATAGCTGGACATTGTGGTGGGTGCCTGTAGTCTCAGCTACTTAGGAAGCTGAGTCAAGAGAATCACCTAAGCCCAAGAGCTACAGGGAGGTTGCTGTGAGCTGTGATGCCACAGTACTCTACTGAGAGCGACAAAGTGAGACTCTGTCTCTAAAAAAGAAAAAAACATTATTTCTATTTGCAGATGATGTAATGTTTATATCAAAAACTCCTAAGAAATTCACTAAAATCTATTGGAATTGATAAATACTTTTAGCAAGTTTGAAAGGTAAAAGATCAATATACAAAAATCAATTGTATTTTTATACACTAACAATAATCTAAAAATAAAATTAAAATAATTTCATTTAAAATAGTATCAAAAAGAATGAAACACTTAGGAAAAAATTTAACAAAAGAAGTGAAAAATCTATACTTGGAAGACTACCAAACATTGTTGAAAGTTTAGAAAGAAATAAATGAAAAAATGTTCTATGTTCATGAATCAGAAGACTTAACATTATAAAGATGGCAATGCTACCCAAGTTCCTCTATAGACTTAAAGCAATCTCTGTCAGAGTCACAGCTGGCTTTTTATGTAGGGACTGACAAGTTGTCTGTAAAATTACATGAAACTGCAAGGTTCCCAAAGTAGCACACACTCACACACACACACACACAAAAGCCTTAAAACAGAAGAAGAAAGTTGGAGGATCCAAACTTCCCAATGCCAAAACTTACTCCAAATCAATAATAATCAAGACAGTGTGGTACTGACATAGGACAAATATATATCAGTGGAACAAAATTGAGAATCTAGAAATAAACCCACATGTCTATGGTCAACTGATTTTTTAACAAGAGTTCTAAGACAATTCAATGGGAAAAAAGATAGTCTTTTCAACTGTTGGAACAAGATAACCATATACTACAGAATGAAGTTGGATCTAGAAATTAACTCTATGTGCATAAATCATCTAAATATATGAATGAAAATAATAAAACTCATAGAAGAAAACATAGGTGTGTTGATGACCTTGATGTCCTTGATGACCTCAGATTTGGAAATGAATTCCTAGATATGACACCAAAAGCACCAAAAGCATGAACAGAAAAATAAAAAAAAAAATTCCCAAAATAGATCTCATCAAAATTAAAGGCTTTATGCTTCAAATGATACTATCAAGAAAGTAAAAAGACAAATCCATAAAATGGAGGAAAAAGTGGAAATCATGTATGTGACAAGCAACTTATGTCTGGAATAATATATAAAGAACCCTTATGATTCAATAATCAAAAGTAATAGTAGATTAATTTTAAAAATGGGCAAAGGATTTGGATAGATATATCTCCAAATATTTCTCATATTCAAATGACCAATAAACATATAAAAAGATACTTGATGTCATTAGTCATCAGAAAAGTGAAAACCAAAATCAAAACATGATGCCACTTCACACCCTTTAGGACATCTAGAATCAAAAAGTTAGATAATAGCAAGTGTTGGCAAGAATGTGAAAAAATCAGAATCCTTATGGATTGCTGGTGGGAATCTAAAATGGTGTAGCTATTTTGAAAAATAGTCTGGTAGCTCCTCAGAAAGTTTAGCATAGATTTACCTTTGACCCAGCAATTTCACACCTAGACATCTACGAGGAAAAATTAAAATCCACATCTATCAAAAAACCCATGAATGCTGATAGTAGCATTATTCATAATAGTCAAAAGGTAAAAGCAACCCAAATGCCCACCAACTGATGACTGAATAAATGAGATGCTACGTATCCAGATGGTGGAATATTATTTGGCCAAAAAAGAACGTCCTGCCACATGCTATGACGTGGGTGAAGTCCTGCCACATGCTATGCCATTGAAAACAGTACACGAAGTGAGAGAAGCCAGTCATGTACACCAAGGCCACATATTATATCATTCCATTTACATGAAACACCTGCACAGGCACATCAATAGAGACAGAAGGTACACGAGTGTTTACTTAGTGCTGGGAGGGATGGAGGAACTGAGGGTAGTAGCTAAGGGATGCAGGGTTTCTTTTTGAGGTGAGAAAATTTTTCTGATACTGACTGTGGTAGTGGTTGCACATATCTGTGAATATGGTAAAAAGTATTCAACTATGTACTTTAAATGAGTGATTATATACTATGTAACTGTAGCTCAATAAATGTGTTATTTCAAGATCCTCTTTACAAAAACAGGATGTGCCTACTTGCCTCCTGCAGCCATTCCATTTCTAATCTACATTCTTCCTAATTCCTGTTCTGACACCTCCCACTCTCATTGGCTTCATTTCCCCAGACCTAGATTTCCGGTTTAATATTCTGCTTTTGAGTCTTCCTGTAAACCCTTCGGTGTGATGACCCGCCAGACTGTTTCAACCCAAACTTCCTAGTGTTTCCTGGCATTGAGGTTTTGAACCCTGACTCCTTCACGTCCAGCCTCTGCCAATCCTCACTGCTGAGGAACCTCATGCAGAGAACGAGGGGAAGAGCCCAGAGAAGAACAAGAGCAAAACCTGCGGTCATTTCTGCTTATCCATAGTGAACCAATGGCCTTGAAATTTGAATTTGGATCGCAAATACTTTATCCATGAGAAAAACTTATTTTCCAGGAAATCTCCCAGTTCCTTACACAAACAGGCATGAGTCTAACATCTCCTGTCTTCACAGATATCTCAATTCAAGGACTTGTCAATGATTTTGTTCTTAAACTGGAACTCATTACACATGCCATTGAAACAACGAATGAGTTCATTTATTTATTCAGTCGATAGATGCAGAGCAACAGATATTTACAGAAGTCTCTGAACATACAGAAGAGTCTTACTCTAGAATTGGTAGTGAGAGAAGATCTCTTTATGGAAGTGACATTTCGTTTGAATGCAAAGGAGCCAGTCATGCAAAGAGCTGGAAGAAGAACATTCTAGACAGAAACAATTCCACAAATAAGGTCTGAGTGCATGCAGTAGAGATCCAAGGGTCACCAGATTCCAGAGAAAGGGGCAATAATGTAAACCAGGAATGGGAACCCTGTAAGTCTTCACTAAGTAGGTAAAGCTTGAGCAGCCCATTAGGTAAAAAGGACCAGCCTCAGACTTAAGACAGGAAAGAAGGGCTTTCCAAGAAAGGAGATTGAAAGATATGAATCTGAACTATCTTATATAAAACAGGCAAAGCTTGAGTCTTTGAGGATTGTTTCATTGATGTAACCAGCTCTGGGTTAGGACTATCTGTTCTGAATTCCAATAGGACACCCGAATATGGCACAAAGCCCTAATTTGGGCCTACAACTGGGACACTGCTTCTGAGTGGCCTGCATTCATGCCTCACCACCTGCAAGAAATGCTAGTTATATTAGTTTTGCATAGACAGAATGGGTAATACTTTCCATTTTGTTCTCTAGGTCTCTAAGAAACCAATTTTCCCCACTCCAGCATTCATGTGAAGCACACCCTCTCCGAGAAATGCAGGGGAGCAGTAAGCTTAAAATAACTACTTTCATTCTTTCCTTGGCAAAGTTAACAAAGTTCTAATCACCAATAAGAAAAATTTCCCCTCAAATTTTGTACACCATTCAAAATAGTGGCCTTCGCCTCTGAAAAACTTTACCTTTCTAAACCCAGAGTACAGAGTACCAACTTCTCCAGTCAGCAGCCCCTCAGCTGAGAGTCTGCCCTAGAAAAGTCACTCATTTTGATCACAGAAAAAACTCTTTCTTTCGCTGTTAACCACAGTTATTTAATACTCTATTTAAACATAATATTGTTTTTAACACATGACATTTAGGAAACAAGATATAAAGATGAATTAAATCCTACAGAGAGGCGAAAGTAATTTTTCCTTAAAACTCTCAATAGTTGTGCCACTTTTCCAGGGAGAGTTTTATTTCTAATGCTACTTTAGTTATTTTCCAAGGCAGAAATGGCAAAGCCTGTCGGAGGGAGAAAAGGAGAACAAACTACATTAACATACCACGCCTCCCTCTCCCCACAGACACCTGTCCTCCACGTCTGGCTGCCTTCTTCAGACAAGTGCATCTTTGCCAGAAGCTAAGAGGTGACAAGGGCATTCGTGGCTAAAAGATACTCTTGGAACTCCCAGTAAGCATTCTTTACATTTTTTACATTTTTTAATACACCACGCTCAGAGGGAAAACCAAAGAAGAGCTGCCCTATATGAGGTAATAGTGGACAAGGATCAGAGCAGAGAGGATTTCCCTGTCATTTTCTTACCCCCCTTCTCGGTGGGGAGGTCAGGCCCAGTGTGATGACCCGTTCAGAGGTGGGGAAGTTGTCCCAGAGAGGGAAGAAAGGTGAATCAAGAGCATCCACAGTTCAAAAATGCTCTCCAATCAATAAACAAGCTTTGGAGAAACAGCTGGAAGGTTTAAGGTTTACGGATTAGTAGAGACTTTGTGAGACACTCTTAAGTCAAGCATCGTCAAGTCACTGTCCAGACACCCTCAGGCTTCTTTATAACATCACCCAATTATCTAAGGAGGAAAACCCATAAAGATCACGAAGAGCAAACTATCAGTCAGACCAAGAGAGTGGTCTTGAATCCCATTCCATCAACCCTCCAGGAATTAGAAAACGATAGAAATATTTTGGCCCCAGAAAGCCCTTAACCTAAGGTTTGTAAATAAAGTCTTAGTGGCATGTTTTATGATGACAGAGAACTGCCGTAGGTGAGTCCAATAGTGCCCTAAATCCCAGCGGGAGGCAGAGAAGAGCAGACCAAGAGGGTTCTACTCTCTTGGCAGATCCCTCCCTTCCTTTCCCTGCGAGCTCATGTGAGAGCACTGTTGTAGCAGCTCCTCCATGAGCTTCCCCCACACTATAGCCTGCACCCAACTAATTCCCCGGGAATTACATCATCTCCCCTCAGCTCCAAGCCATGAGCCCAGGTGAGTGAGCTACCACACGGGAGCCCAAAGCACAGCAAGAGATGCCTTTGCAGATTCCGGGAACACTGCTGGCTCAGGCCTTTGAGGACAGAAGGAGACAGACAGACTCTCTCAGATCACAGGAGAGTTCCTAGGTTCTAGGGATGAGGAGAGGGGAACACTGGCGATCACTTGAGTTCACTTAAGCCAAGCTGAGCAGGACAGCTGGTAAAACATGGCAGTCAAGAGTTGAGACTCGAGACAGACCCTCTGCATTGACAGCTCTGCTGTGCAGTCCCTAAGATCGGTGGCCTGAGCATCACATCCAGCTCTTCTTCACTGTAGTCCCTCATCTGCAAAATGGCAGTAATAATAGAACACACTTCACAAAGTCCTCTTGGGGGCTAAGTGAGACATTGTATGTGAAGACAGCACGGAGCATGGCACTTCAAAGAGGCTCACTGATAATTATCATCACATATCCCATTACACGGAGAAGATCATTAAAAAAAATTCCTTCCTGCTCTAAATCCTCCCTCCTGGAGCACATTCTGGTTTTGAACAATTTTAATAGACAAGGCATAGAGCCTCTTTGGGGAGGCAGAAGGCCAGAGACGCTTCTTACTCAGCAGAGGTCTTCTGCCTGGGCTCTCCTGCTCTATCCATCTTCTCAAGGCTTTGGGCCCCAAACTCCCAGTTTGGAATTGAAGAATAAAAGAGGATATGCTGTCCCTTTTTAGATTCATGAAGGTGAAATAAGGCAAAGTAGGCTTAGTGATCCCTTAGAGGACCAAGATGATGCTAGTCTAATTTGGAAAAATGCACCTTCTCTTGGAGGAGGGGCTGAGGAAAATGAGGGGCGGGTGATGAGATTAGGGCTTTCAGGCTGTCAGTCCAGAGAGCAAACACGGCAGTTTTGAACCTGCATCCGTGCTCATTCCTCAAGGTGACACCCTCCAGAATTTTCACATTCAACATGGTCTCTACTCCCTGGACTGTCCCTGCCTGGGCCGCTGACCTCTGGGTGTGGAGACTCTTCAAATTCTGAGCTCGGAGAAAAACACTGCTGAGAGCTCTGGGTATTAAAAACTGCCCATTTAGGCCTTAATTGCCAACATCGGATTTCACAAATTTCCTAGATTAAAGTCTCAGGAAATCCCTCTGACCTGGGATTAAACCCTTAAGTGGGTACATTTGGGTGATTGTTTTTCTCATGTACAGAAAATAACTACAACAAAAAAGAAGATCCAAATGTAAGGGGACAAAAAATTTAAGAAGCGCCTCTAACTTCTTACGTGCTTTCCATATTTAATCTTCATACGACACTAAAGGCAACCTTGCTTCCTGTGTTTTACAGGAAGACACTGAGGCTCAGCGAGAGGCCAAGCCAGGTCTCCAAACCCAGTTCTACCCGGGACTAGTCACCATACCCACTTGCCTCCCTGTGACTCTAGGTCCTCTGAGGCTGTTGTAGCATTTTTATGACCTTTCTCTCACTTATAAACTGAGGACATTAGAATAAATCACCTCAAAGTCACTTCCCAGCTCTGTAATTTATTAAAAGAAAGACCTTCCTGCAAAGCAGAGGCCTGTGTTTAACAGTTTTCTTTCAACGTCGGGAAACACCCTGTCCCCTCGCTGGGGACAGGAGACAAAGCCGGGATCTGTGGGGGAGCCGGTGGTGGGCTGAGAAACCAGGCAAGTGTGAATTCTAATCCTGGTGCTGACATTGACTTCCTCTTAATCCTCCCAGTCACTTTGTTTCTGAGTTTCCATCTATGCAGCAAGGTTAATAGGACTCATCAATCTCCCAGGAGGGAGTTCTTGCCGCTCAGCATTTGTGAGGAGCTAAAGCCTCATTTCTGAGGGCTTGTAGAGGTTTTACAAGGGGGTACCTTAGGAAACAAAAATCGTGACTGCTCTATAGGGCAGTCTATGGGAAACCATATTAAAAAATAATAATAGTATGTGTTCCCCCAAACCTTCTTGATTATCTCGAATATAAAACTCGTTTTGAAAAGCAATAGTTCATTATTTGCTCATATATTTTGGGAAATACAAGAGCGTAAAGACCTTTCAGATAGAAGCCACACAGTCATAAAGCCTCTCCAACAAAACCAGATATACCAACAACCTCAAAAAAGCAGCACAATCTGATTTCGTTCTTTCTTTTCTTTAATGATATCTTCACCAAGAGAAGGTCAGACTGAATTAGAACACAGGCTAGTCTTCTGTATTCTCATTTAAATGGCCAAAATATTCCTGATAAACAGCTGGAATTTTTAACCCGGGAAAAAACATGCTGGCAGAAACAGAGCCATCCAGCCTTTGCAAATATGCTTAGATTTCGAAAGGGTGGAAATAGCCAAACAAGCAAGAAATGTCCTGTTCTTCTGGTTCTCTGTGAGATTAAGCAGTCTTCTAGGTAAGCTTAATGTATACCTGCCTTTTCCTAGATAATTTGTATACATGTGTATGTACTATATTACATGTTATATACAAATATACAGGGCATATATATTTATGCAGTCGGCAAGATCCGTGACCTGAGCACCATACACAGGACATATACATTTATATATTCATATGTATTTAATATAGGTATACCACGATATACACGTATATTAAATGTGCTCCCAGATTATCCATCAAATGTTTTTCGTAGTCTATGTGATAAGGGTGACTTTGGAGAGCTGAGGAAGAAAGGGACTAGGTCAGCCACCTGGGTTTCTGCATCAGTCTTTCCTCCACCCTGCGCGTAATGGGGGGAGGATTTCTAATGTTGCTTTCGTATCTTATTATCCCCAGAGACAGATCGATTCTGCACCCCCCACCCCAAAGCAGTGAGTCAGACCACATGTATTTTGCGTAGGTCTTCCATATGATTTTTTTTCAGTGCCTAACTGAATTTCTGACCAGCTTTCTCAGATAAATTGGGGACTTCTTTTCCCCATGCTAGCCTCCACGATGACGTCACAGTAGCTTTGCGAACCACAGAGCGAACCAAACAAAAGAATTTCTCATTTTCTCTCTCGTCCAGTAAGCCTGCAGTTTCTGTCACACTACAACCTTTTGACCTGTGTCCCAATGGTGCCGGTCACTCAAGGGCAGAAGTTCAGCCCTGGGTTAAGCCTGTGTGTGTTTATGAGCAGGGGATGGTTTGTGTGCGTTCACTTCCTGTTGTCCCCTCTTGCACAAAACAGTCACTCTCTCAGAGGCCTGAGACCCTGCCTGCTGAGTGAGCTCCTTCGCCTGACAGGTTAAAAAACAAGGCTGCTTTCCTCTTCTCCTCCCCCCGGTCACCAAATCCTTTTGTCATTGCTGCAGCTGAGCTGACTTTAGCCCAGCCTCACCCAGAGAAGGCTGAGGGAATTTGTGCTGAAGGACCCTGGCTACTCCTTCTGGTTGCAACAGTTTCCCAGTTTTGCATTTCGTAACACCTGCTAGTCTAAGAATCCTAAAAGTTGCATTAAAATGTGCTTTTAATTACTGTTTTAAAATCTCCAAAACCCCATGGAAAAGCAGAATACATGGGGAAACTTCTGCTGTAAAAAAGAAATCATAACTTCCCCAATAGGTCTTTTTTTCTTTTTTATATGTCGACTCTCCCACTCACTTGCTGCTGTCCTGTCGTGCCACTCTCCCAATGCTGCTTTCGGGAGATCAACACTCAAACTAGCACTACGATTCTTGCTAAACAGCTGGCTGGATCTGGGACGTGTTACAGCACACAAGTATTAATTTCTTCATTCATTCATGCATGCATTTGCCCAACTACCCATTCAACTATTCATCCTTTCCTATTCCAGACAGGCCTGAGCTCTAAACAGTAGACAAATGTGACCACTACAATAGCAATTTGGCATGGCTTCCACATAGGGTGGGACAAAGGGTGGGTGAAAACAGCTGGAAAAGAGCACAGCGTTCATCAACCATCATAATGAAGAACTGTTGGACACGCTCATGGCTTCATCTCCTGTCTCCCAAGGCCTTCCTCATACTCCCCATGCCACATGAGCAGGCACTGTGGACACAGCAGTGCCCTCCAGGGGCCTCATTCTTTCCCATTCAACTAGCCCCTGATGTTTAACTTGGTATCTCTCCGGAAACATGGATTTACACTCCCCACTCATTCTCTTTCCCCTCCTTGTCCTTAATGACAGACTCTAAGACCTAGCAATGGGCATGTAATTAACTGTTTGACCTCTGCTGAGTTACGTGGACAGATGATATTCAATGCTTCCTTTCTTCTTTTCCGTTTTGCCAGGATCCCAAGTTATGTGTGTCCTTCTGTTGCTTAATCTCCTATTTCATCTTTCTCCATATGGTGTGACAGATAACTACAACGGACCATCACGGGTGGAGCCCCACGTGGGAAGATGCCCCACCGAGGCGATTGATGATTATCCTGAAATAGTGCCACATTCCATTTTCCAGGGGCCAAATCTATATGCTACTGAGGAAGACATAAAAAATCCACTAGGCACTCAGCTGTGCAAGGTTGTACTTCCCAATGCCAGCTGGTCATCAAATTATGAGACGAAACAAGAGGATTTATAATCTTTGAAATTTCATCTGAGCCTGAGTTGTCACAAAAGCACTCCTTACCATATGGCCTGTCCTTTTTTCAAGGTTCCCAGAAACCCACCAGGGTATTGGGTCCCAAGTGTTAATTTCATTTTGTCTATTTACTTCCTATTATAGTAAGAGATAAGATGAAATTAAATACCCCCGTTTGGCTCATTATTTTTTTCTCTGAATCTACGCCCTCTTCAAATATAAGTGCTTCTTTCCCTAAAATATGATTCTTCTTCCTGAAATGGTTTAGTATTTCTTACTATAAATTTTTCGACACACAGCTGTTCTTTATTTTTTACCTAAACTATCATATTTTCCTCCCTAGAATTACTATCATTATCTCTTTCTAGTTTACCATAAGCATTTCCATGATCTTCATGGTGACAATGTTTTCCCCATCTCTATAACTCAAGGATATTTGCCAAAACACAAATATATGAGACACAGTTCTCTATAAATGGCTTCACCCCCATGTCATTTGAAAAAGAAATGGATTCTATACTTCTCTTCCAAGGCTCTTCTATACCTGTGTGCATAGCTTAGAGCCAAAAGTATCTCATTCAACATGTATTATAAAGGGTAGATTTCAGGCATTTAGAGGATTTTTTTTAAAAAATGAGTTATGTTTTAGATACAAAAGATCATCTTGGATTTCTGAGAGGAGATATTGAAAAGGAAGATAATGGTTAGCCCGGAGAAGAGTAAAATATCTTCAGCTGGATTTCATGGTATGTATTGCCCAAAGATATAGCTGAGCAGAGTCATAGAGCCTTTTTTAAATAAACAATGAGACTTGGGGAGGAGGAAAAAGATGAGGAATTTAGGGTGGCACCTGTGGCTCAGTGAGTGGGGCACTGGCTCCATATACCAAGGGTGGTGGGTTCAAACCCAGTCCCAGCCAAACTGCAACAAAAAAATAGCCAGGCGTTGTGACGAGTGTCTGTAGTCTCAGCAACTCAGGAGGCTGAGGCAGGAGAATCGCCTAAGCCCAAGAGCTGGAGGTTGCTGTGAGCTATGACTCCACAGCACTCTACCAAGGGTGACAAAGTGAGACTCTGTCTCAAAAAAAAAAAAAAAAAAAAAAAAGATGAGGAATTAAAGGTCAAAGACACAGACAGTGACCTGAATAATTTATAAGACTGAAAGTAGAAAGTGAAAATTTGTAATGGGATGTCAATAAATTGATTTAATTGTTTGAAAAGTAATTTTAACATAAGGGGCTATATTCAGTCTTGAAAGGGCATAAAGAGAAGAGAAAAAATAAAAATACAAAAACAAAGAAGAGAGAAAAAGGCTTATTTCTTCAGAAATCCAAAGATAGACTCCAGCTACAATAAACAAGTCAAAACATAATTAACTATAGACCATTGACCATCCCCCAAAGAACAGTCTTAGAGTGAAGGAGCATATACAGTAGGAATGTCTGGGACATTCTCTCTACATGGTGGCCTCTTTATGGAATTTTAAATGAATATATTGTGAATAAACATATGTTTAGCTACAAGTTCCCATTTCACCTACATATGGTGACTCTAGGGGCAACTTTTGGGACACCTTATACATCACAGTTAAAAGCACATACTGAAGCCAGACTGGATTCAAATCCTGGCTCTGCCCTTTACCAGCTCAGTAATTTGGACAAGTTACCAAACCCAAACCTCCGTATGTCTCAGTTTTTTCATTTGTAAAATGAGAATAATAGTGTACTTATGCCAAAAATTGATGATGAGAGCTAAAAGATGTGGCACACACAGTGGGTGCCAAAAAAATGTACATGTATTTTAAGAGATGTTGTCTACGTGTGACTTTCTGAAGTTGAAGGTACCATTACTGGTAAGTACATCTACACATGCTATGCATATCCATTTTACCTGCAATTCCTATGCCTTTTGAAAATGATCGATTTTACTTCCAACAAGATCCCTTGAAATGTGTGTCCATTTCTTGGCATCCGGGGTGTGTGTGTGTGTGCGTGTGTGTGTTCTAGAACAGACTCTGAGACATGGTAAGCACTACATAAGAGTTTTTGGGTGTTGTTACTAATGGACAGAATCAAGAAGCAGGAAGAAACTTCTACAATTTTGGCCTTTGTAAAGCCAGCCAGTTTAAGGACAGCACTAGAGCTTTGAACAACCTTCGCTGTATTCAAGGGATGAACAAAGGGAGAAGGATCCCAAAGGAGAAAGTGTTATACCCACAGGGAGTGGAATTATAGAGAAACGCCAGTACGCTGAGTTCAAATTGAGCAAGGGTCCTTTATTGGGCGAGCCAGTCAAGAGCAGGCTCATGCCACAAAGTCTCTTGACCCCCTTGAAGCAGAGGTGCAAAGTTTTTATATGGTACTTCAAGCGGGGGAAGGGAAGCCCTAACATACGCAGAATTTTACAGAAGCTAATATCTGCAAGGTTAAAGCTATGGGGAAGGGTTTTACAAAAGGAAGAATACAGATCCTTAAAAATAATTTCTGCACAGTTCAAAATGTTTCCAGGGCTGAGCCAACTGGACCTTTTCTCCCATATCCTTAGCTCCTTCACTCCCTATAAGAGGAAGACAAAGGCATCTTACTGCACGTCTTTAAGGACAAACTTCTGCCACCCTCTGGAAATCACCTAGTACATTTGCTGTTTATACCAAAACTCTTTTTCAATCTGATTAGTTCCCTGTTCCCTACCAACTACTGAATTTACCCCTAATCTCACTGAGAGGCAGATGAAATTTTGAAAAGTAGAGGTGGCTAGAAAAGGTATCAATGCAAAGGGAACAGCTCGGAGAAAGGCAGGGAAAAAAGAGACCCAGGGTTAATTCAGATGACACATGTCTAGCATGCAAATACATGTAAGAAAGGTTAAGGATCAAGAGAGAAGGGATTGGGCCAGTGTGAGGAACACCAGGGTAAGAGCTCTGTGCTTTACATGGGAAAGAGTGCAGGGGGTCTGCAGAGGAGAGCATCTGATTGTCTTCATGGTTTAGAAACAGAATGTTTAGGAGTCAGAAGACCTGTTCTCTAGCTAGATAAGTTTGTTTATGTCACTTAACGTCTCTAACCTTCCGTTTTCTTGATGTGTGAATATTTAAAATATGTATGGAACTTGTGCTATGTGCCAAGCACCCTGAGAGGCGCTCTATGGGATTCAAATTTGAAGAACAACATCTGCGCAGTTAAGAAGTCAGACCAAGAGCCCTGTTCTGTATGTCCCAACTCTAGCATGTCATAACTTTGTGATCAGGATGCAGCCAACTGAATTCCCAATCCAGTTAATTAAGGACAGCCAAAAATAATCACCAAATGTTATTGCATAGGGTCTGTGGATGATTGAACCCTGAAGAATCGTGTTATGATTCACCATCACTGGACTGACAATCATTTTGCTTTTTCCAGGTGAATAAACAGGTGAAGAAAAGTTGATAAAGAGTGATTGATTCCCTACACTGCCTGAGAAATTAATTGCATATGAGAATGAAAAAAAAATGGAAGTGCAATATATAATAATCATCAGGCGGTACATTATCTTGTCTAATTTTAATCAATTCTTGACTTATATAAATAGAGATTTAACTGGTTGCTTAATTCTTTTTCAGTTTGTGTGTTTTCAAGTGATTTGTGATTTTTTAAAATGTCTTTCTCTTTTTCTTTTAAGAATCCCTGGCAAGTTGACATACATATGGTGAACATATGGCCTTCCTCTAATTGATTTAATTCAAAAGAGGACCCGGGGGAAGCTCTGAGCACTATCTGTTTGAGAGCTTTGGGGAATGTTTATTTCAGAGTGAAGGGTCTAAGTGCAATACCATCAGAACAGAGCAATTGAAACAGGCCGGGCATTACCCACACATGGTGGGAAGTATCGGTGGCATAAATCATTAGGATAATTTTAACTCAAAATCTGTGAATTGGCAGAACAATAAAAAAAAGTCGTGATGTTTATTTCAAGAATTTTTTAATTGCTTGCACTGGATTTCTTCTGCTAGTACAACTGTCACTTTCCAAGGGAAATTGCATTGCCTAATTCACCAGCACCACCCATTTAGAGATCAATTCGCCTACATTCCAGAATGAGCCTATGTTTGCTTAATGCATCCTCCACCTGACAGAGATAATTCTGTAGCTAAACTCCTGCGGAAGAGATGGCGCAATCGACTGCATTCCTTCCCTACAGACTGCTATAAATAAAGCCATGTGTCTATTGTCTGTTTGTTAAATGGCTCCTAGATGATAGCAACCCAGCTGCAACAAAACCAGAATCGAATTCAGTTCTCTCTCTTTATTTTCCTTTCTGATTTGACTCTAACAATACCATCAAAATACCTGTCATTAGCTGATGATGACCTTATTCACTGGGAGCTTATTTGAATGCTTTATATTGGGCCATAGGACTAAATTACAAAAATATGCCATCTGGCCATATTTTTATATGAACATGACTCTATCAGTGTCTTTGTAATGTTTTTTGCCATGTGACCAAAAAAAATGTACCAAATATATCAGTCTTGAGTCAGGCATGAAAAATTTATTTGCTGTAATTATTTTTATATATTTTATATTCTCACTTAATACAGTGTCTGTGTATATATGCGTATATCTTTATGTATATATTACATATATATAACATATGCATTTCTTGCTTCTTTAGCCCTTAGCCTAACACATACTATGTTTCCAATAATTTTTTGTTGAATGAATAAATGAATGGTGAGAATTTTCATCATTTCTGTAAATTGTCACACAGCAGATAATCATACAGTAGTAGTAGTACTGCTATTAGTAATAATACTTATAATAACATAGCTACCATTTATGGAACTCTTACAAAGTCAAAGCACGAATGTACATGTGTTTTCAACTAAGTATTTTCCCTTATTTAATTCTGGTATTAGTCCTGGGAGATAGTTCTTGTTATTTCTCAGATTTGAGATCAAGAAATTGAGGTGTGAGGAGGTTAAACAATGTATTTGAGGGAAAAATAGGTAATAATACGGAATCCAAACAATCTATTTGTAACCACGAAATTATTTCAACTTAGTTCAGCAGGTACATTGGCATTTCAGCAAGATTCATTGGAAGGCTCAACACTATTTTTGTTCAACAGTATTATCTCACGTACTCTCTGCTCTTCTACCTCTGCTGTCTTCTGGGAGTTAATTCAGTCTTATTAAATTGCTCTGATAAATTGCTAATGACTGTATTCATAGACTCTAAAACAGAAGGGCTGGGGAAGGGAGACTTTGATTCTGGAAATGGATTGTAGTCAAAAACAGAATGAGACAGGAGCTGGAAAATATTCCTAAAAGTGCCTTCATCCATTTCCAAGTAAGTGCCTGAGCAATTCTCAGAAAAATTATTATTGCTCCTAATTACCAACCTTTGGGTCAAATCCCTTGCAATGATATAGACTATCACTGTTTCAGTTCCAGACAATATTTGTGCATTTTCCATTAGAAATTCATCCTAGGGAATAATACTATTCAAGACCTAATCTGTATACATCATCTCAGAGGACACTGGTACATTTTGATATCTTGTAAAGTATGCCATGGAAAACAGCATGCCCCATAGAGGTCATGAAACAAAAATCCCCTTCCTGAAGGCCCACAGGGCCATACCACCAAGAGAAAAAATAAATGACCTGATGTATTTCTTTCTTATGTATCATGACAGCACACTTTGTTCTACCCACTGGAACCCAAAAAGAGAGATCTAGTTCAACTATTATTTTAGATCCAATGATTAGTTTATGTATATATTTTACACAATAGAGTTATAAAAGCCTCAAATGTCACTCCTTAATCAACTGAAACTTGGGCCTCTATGGCTCCTATCATCAACTGCATAATTTGAATATTAATTGTATACTCAAAATTTCCACACTGCCATGACCAGAATAACCCTTTAACTTGATCATAGGAAGATATGAGGTGAACTAGAGGTCTGTTCTGGTACCCTGTGTGTCATCTTTATCTGAGAATAGAAGCAGAATTGGAGTCCATCATTTTTTAGAATGTCTTTTCACAGAATTTTTAAGCCATCCTACTTTTCTTGCAGAACATTTCTTTAGCCACATATCAAGGGATTAATTCATTCCAGAAATTTCTGGACAGTGTAGTTTTAAAATTCTTTACCACGGGCTAGCTCAATATACTCAGACTACCCGACCGTGGTCCCTAATGTGAGGTATGAAACATGATCACGAGACACGTGTAGACATATGTAACAACTGAGCACCATTTATTCACATGGTGCCATCACAATCACGAAATTACACAGTATTTCAAAGAGAGGAGGAAAAGCATGATCAGACTATGAGGGAATTCACACTATAGAAGCTGGTGATCCTGCTTAAAAGACTTCCCTTGGATAATTCAGGCAAATATTTCCGCGGTGAATAATTTGCATTCTTCCTTTCCCATAAATGTCTCTACCTTTCATCAGAGATCCACTTGTCACCTGCACAAACTGCAGGTGTTGAAGCCAGATCTGTGACCCTGAATAGCATCTCTGCCATTTCCAAGTGGCCTATGCATCTAAAAATGGGTCCTGTGTCTACAAACAGTTGGGCTTCTAAAATTTTCCCTAAGAAACACAAAGCATGTGCCATGCACCTGGCTGACACAGCACTCTTAGTGTCAGACAACAGCTCTCTGAAGCACTTTGGTTTTCTGATCAGGAGATACCTGTCATGCTGGTCACATGGTGGGGAAAGCATGGAGCTGGGATGCCAGTCATGGGGGTCTGGACATGGCCACCAGGATATGTAGGTGTAGGCTAGTTCCATTGTTTCTAGCCCACATGAAAGGTGAGGGCATTTGATCACATGAGCTTTAATGTTCTTACTCAATTCAAAACACCTGTGATTACATAATATAATTTTGCAATCCACCAGGATAATGGTAATTTACTCTAATCAACTCTGAGAGCTTCTTGTTGCAATTCTACTGATTATTAGATACCTTAGATAATATTTCTTTGCAGAAAATTATTGTTGGCAATTTTTTGCTTAGAAAATTGAGTGCACACATACACACACCACCAACAAATCAATGATACATTATGAATATCTTAAACTACTGTGTACCTTTTACATATCTAAGCTTCCATTAGCTAGTAACCAGGGCTTTGCCTTCAATTTTGTGAATTCAGTTCAGCAAATTTGTGACAGACATAAGCTAATGAAAGATCAGTGGGAACTTATTTTAGGGTAACAAGGAACTGGAGAAAGATAGAAAATGACTATTTTGTTTGCTTGGAACCTTTCACCTGAGTGAGTGGGATTTATTAACCATGGTGACATGTCCCAGGAACCTCAAAGAAAATTTCCTAGAGTCTGTCAGAACCATCTTGGGTCAAGCTGATTTACCGCCTTAGCCAAAAAAATGATTCTTTGGGATCCAGCTGACCCCTGCCTGAGAAACAGCATAGTTTAAAGACTACCACCCAAACAATTGAATGCCCCTGCTGTACCACCAGATACCACAACATTCCTAAATCACAGGAAAAATAACGACCTAAAACTTAATATATATGTAACAATTTACACACATAACAAAGCAATTTCACCTTCCCAATTCAAACTTTAGCAAATAAGAGAATATCCCCTTCATATGGAGGGGACGTTTTGTTTTTGCTTTATTTTTATACTTTTCTCAGAACAGGAAATATGAAAGGCACATAGGAAACTTTAAAATCCAATTTTATCCGAAATCATAGAGCTTGACATGCTGGAAGCTTTAGAAACGTTTTCCGATTTCAGTAACGATGAGAAGGGATACAGCCTGCACCTGTAAATTCAAAGCATGAAGTGGAAACAGGCAGCCATTCATCTGCATTCCATTCAGAGCCATAAAACTGTCCTGGGACGCAATGAGGGGGAGCCTTGTGATGTTTCAGAGGAAAAAGTAGAAAGCACTTTCTGGCAGAGAGTTGAGGAAAAGCTAGGTTTAACCCCTCTAAAACAAATACCGTTTTGTGGGCAGAAGCTTTTAAATAAACCATAACTCTGGTGACATTTGCCTCCATTGGGACCTTTACCTCTGTCCCTCACCTCGGCTTGTTAGCTCAGCTCCAACACCTCCTGGTTACCCAGGTCTTCCTACTCAGAATGGACTTTGTAGGCAACTGCTCCTGGTGCTAGTGCGTTTCCTCTTAGCCCATCCCAAATTTCCCCCTTGTCAATCACCAACCCCTTTTGCAGCAGTTCTCAATCTGTGGGTCACGACCCCTTTGGGAGTTGAACGACCCTTTCACAGGGGTCACCTAAATACATCCTGCCTATCAGATATTTACATCACGATTCATAACAGTACCAAGATTACAGTTATGAAGAAGCAACAAAAATAATTGGGTTGTGGTTGGGGGTCACCACAACATGAGGAAATGTATTAAAGGGTCATGGCATTAGGAAGGTTGAGAACCACTGAAAGGGGTCAACACATCCCAGTTGGTTTTGAAATATCCTAGTGTAGCTTGCTGTCCTGGAATAATTATTGATATCAATGCCTTTTACTCTTAAAAATGCCTTTTTTGGAGACAATCCGATCACCCTCTCTGTATCTTCTTTTCTTCTTTCTACAATACTTATTTCTGCAACATCAAAATTCCATCTCAGTGTAAAGTCAATCAAATTACTTTTCTAGCCTTCTAAGCTCTCCTTCCCAAACTCCAGTCATACAGTTCCATTTCAGTAATCCACGTCTATGTGAGAGTCCTTCTAGAGCAGCGGTTCTCAACCTGTGCGTTGCGATGCACAGGAACTGTATTAAAGGGCTGCAGCATTAGGAAGGTTGAGAACCACTGTTATAGAGCAAAAAACCGAACAAATAGTCAATTAAGTCATCTGCCACTCTTTATCATACCACTTGCTCCCAAACATTATTTTCGTTAAAGACAACCAATAAGGCTTAATAGCTTAAAGCCATCCTGTCCATAGAATGATGTCATTTTTCATAGGTTCTTCTGGGTCAAAATGTTACAAACCTATGCTTTACCTTCACCTCCACTAGAAATATGTTCAGTCCTAATCTCTCTCCAACACCATTACAAAATGCTTCCTCACAGATGCTTAAAAATTAGCAGTGTTTCAAAAAAACATCTAAATTAATTTAAACTCCTTAGCCTGGCTTTCAAGGACTTGCATACTGACTTCAACTCAACTTGTTAATCTAAAAAATATCTAACAGTCCCCAGCTTTATGATTCTATGTATACTTTCTTATTTCTCAATAGTAATCAGCCATGTATTTTAGGCTTCACACAAACTTATCTATCTACAAGATATACTGTATTTTAAGAATAATCTATGTATACTTTCTTTTTTCTCAATAGTATTTAGCCTTGTGTTCTAGGCTTCACACGACCTTATCTATCTACAAAAATAGTGTATTTCAAGAAAAATCTAGAATTCTTTACCTATGTGGCATCAACTGTGCCAAGTCTCAAGCTGAAATGGCCTCCCCTCCATTCCTACTTTCAAAGTCTTTCCATTCTTCAAGGACCTAGTCAAATACCACTTCCTCAAGAAGACTTTTATTTTCACTCTTCCCAAAATAAGTACTGCTGTTCCATTATCTCCATTTTTACCACCATTACAAGCATTTAGTCTTTGCAATACTCTAGACTGCTGAAGACTGCACTTTCCTTCAATCACAGCCACCCCTAAGTACATACTATATTGCTACCAGGTTGATCTTTCCAAGCATGAACCTCACTGTAACACTTGCTGGCTTAAAAATAATTTTTTTTAATATATTTCCTTCTAACAGTAGACATTTTCCTTCTTTTCTTTATTTTTATTTTTTTTATTTTATTAAATCATAGCTGTGTATGTTAATGAAGTCATAGGGTACAATGTGCTGGTTTTATATACAATTTGAAATATTTTCATCAAACTGATTCTCTTTCTCATAAACTACACAAAAAGTCCTTCTCCTTCCTGTCTACTGAGATAGCTCCATCTCAACTCAGATCTGATAATTGCCCTGTGATACTGTCTATGATTAAATAGTTTTCTCTGCCCTCTCTCCAAATGAAATTAGCTACTTACTTCTCTCTAGGCTACAAGCACCAAATTGTACTTATATAATTTCAGTTATCATTATGTCTTTCTTGCTTAAATTTTGTTTTTTTTCTGATAGATTAAGAATGCTCTAAGAGAAGGACTTCTGTAGTGGTGAAGAGCATGGACTCCGGAGGTGGAATGCAGGTTCAAATCCCATCTCTGCTACTGACTAGCAGAATGATCTTGTATATCACTATTACTATAATAGTAATACCCTAACAAGCAACCACAAATTCTCAGTGACATGCAACAGTTTCAATATTTTTTTTTTTCGCTTATTAGTTTATAGGTTGACTGGTAGTTCTGCTGATTTGGGTCAAGCTTTACTGGTTTCGGCTGGAGGCTTGTTTATGCCTTTTTGGTCACCACTAATTAGGCTGAATCTGTCCAGTTTGGGATAGTCTCAGCTAGGATACCTCCATTTCTGACTCCAGTTCTCTCATCTTCCACGAGGCTTGCCCAGACTTGTCATCCAGGTGGAGGCACAGTTTCAAGAACATTGCAGAGGTATATGTGGCCTCTGGAGACCTACACTGAAAACTAGCATAATGTTGTATTTGCCACAAGCTATTGGCCAAAGCAAATACAGCCCAAATTCAGAGGGTGGGGAAATAGACTATAACTCTTAATGAGAGGTGCCATAAAGACACATTGCAAAAGGTGTGGATAAAGGGAAACCATTAATGTGGGCCACTTCTGCAGTCAATCTACCACGTCCTGAGCAGCTGCAATGTTAATCATTTATTTTCATTAGATCTATTGGGATATAATTGACAAATAATCATTGTATATATTTCAGGTATACAGCTTGATGTTTGGACATAGGTATACATTGTAAAATGATCAACATGATGAGGCTAATTGATATAACTATCATTTCATGAAAGCACTTTTCTGTGAGATGAAAACACTTAAGATCTACCTGCATAGTAAATTTCAGGTATAAAATACAGTATTGTTAACTATAGTCTCTGTGCAGTACATCACATCTTCAGAACGTATTCATCTTGTGTCACTGAAACTTATACCCAGGACTAATATTGTTGCTGCTAAAAAAAGACTGCAGAGAACAATAGGTAGAAAAAGGCCAACCAAGAGTGGGCATCAGCACTATGGCAGAAGAGGCCTTGCCAGCACTTGTTCCTCTGCAGAAATAGTGATTGGAACAACTCTCCATGCATAAAAATACCTTCCTTCTCTAAAGCTAAGTAAACCAAGTGAGATTACAGCAAGTGAGTTTTCACAAAATAAGAACAGATACACTGAAGAAGGTAGGAAGAACAGTTCCACGTTCCCTGTGTCACCCTTCCCCAAACCCAGTAGCACAGTGTGGAGAGGGAGGCCCTCCATGTGAGGGAAGGAGAGGTGAGCACCAAACTTCAGCTTGTATTTCAACACCAAACCACCCCATTAAAACCCAGTGTCAGGCAGCCACTACACTTCAGGCCAGTACCCACAGACTGAGTGTCTTGGCCCACTCCAATGCCAGGCTGACCCCAGTGGGCCTAAGTGCTAGATTGTCATTGGCACTAGGCCAAGCCCAGCAACCCTAGGCTTTGAGTCCACCCTAGGTTCTAGCTGATTTCAGTGGTCCCAAGTTATGGACCACCTCCTGCACTGGGTTGGCCCTGACAGCCTCAGATATCAAGCCTTCTCTAGCAGTAGACTGGTTTCTGCATTAGTAATTATCAGACCAGCACCATGCTCCAACCCTTCCAGATAAAGGAAATCCCCAGGCAGGCCACGAGGATTCAGACCATCCCAGAGCCAGATTTGCCAGGCCCTCCAGACTTCAGGTCCTCCCTGAAACCAGGATAGCACAGCCCACCTCAAGTACTGGGCTGGAACCTAAATAAACAGATTCCAAGATTGCCCAGTGCCATCTGGGCCCTGGAGTCCCACTCTCTAGGCCAACCCTTATGAAATCAGTATGTTGAAGAAATACCTCTGCTCTCAAGTTCACTGCAACATTATTCATAATAACCAAGATAGTAGTCAACCTAAGTGTCCATCGATGGATGTATGGATACAGAAAATGTGATATATATGCACAATGGATTACTATTAACTTTATGAAAGAAAACTCTGTCATCTGAGATAATATGCATAAATCTGGACAACATTATGTTAAGTGAAATAAGTCAGTCGTGAAAGACAAAAACTACACAGTCTCATTTATATGCAGACTCTAAAAAATTTGAACTTATAGAAGTGGAGAGTAGAATGGTGCTTTCCAGGGCCTGGGGTATTGCAAGGGGTTGGGTGAGGAATTGATCAAAAGATGCAAAATTTCAGTTAGGTAGAAGTAATAAGTTCAAGAGATCTACATACAACATGGTGAACACGGTTAATAACAATGCATTATATACTTGAAAATCACTAAGGGAGTGGATTTTAATTGTTTTCTACAAAAAAAAAGAAAGCAACAGATATTCTAGTTAGCTCAATTCAGCTGTTCTACAATGTATACATATTTCAAAACATAATATTGTATAAGTAAATATACACAGTTCTCATCAATTTACAAAATTAATTTGTTTTAAAAAAAATAGATCTTACATTCTTCAGATCCAAAATGTGCCTGCGAAGCTAGAACAACCCAGTTCTCTTCTCTTTCCTACTCTATAGGTAAGGATGAAATGACACAACCACATAGTCTGTGTTTACTGTGTTGTCAGCAGCTACACTGGAGGGTGAATGTCTTACTTGGCTGCTTGGTTTCTTATAGGAGCCAGCACCTTTGGAACAGTTTCCAAAAACATATCTTGGAAATAAAAAAAAAAAAAAAAAACACAGAATGAACTTGACTCTGTTGTACTATTAAGATTGGCGTTCACCTTAATACCATCATCTCAAGACTGGAGATAGGAATACTGATCTCGAGCCACGTTGGGCCAAGGGTTAAATAAGAGAATCTATTATGTATATAATCCCAGAACAGTGCTGAGCATATATGATAACTGCCTTTCTTCCAACATAGGTGATTTGGGGCTTAAGAAGATTCCATTTGTGTGTGATGTTATCAAAAGATAGCATTTTAGTCAATTAATGTAAAGATGGGGAGAATTCTTTTGCATATCACTAAATCTAAGTGAAGCTGGAAAGATCAATAGGCATCAGATTCATGCTTATCATAGTACTTTTTTTGGTATTTGGGAAAATTTTCAACTCTGAAAAATCTGGTTTCTCAAAATAACAGAGTTTGTCTCTGCCTTAGGCAGATTTGAGTTCATCATTTGCAAAAGTTGAGACATCACTTTCAGGCCTCACTGAGGGTAAGGACTAGAGATCAGCCTCCACTGTGTCCCCAGGAGCTTCTACTTTATGCCCATGTACCTCGCAGAGAATTACCTTCCTTGAATCCGTTCGTCTGCAAGGTAAACTCCAAGGCATATCACAGTATTATAAGCTTTCTGCTCCCTTCATAGTCTCCAAATGAAAATACAAACATTAAGGCAAGAGCAACAAAACAACAAACATGCACAAATTACTATAGTTCCAGAAAATGCATAGGGTGCAGCATACAAGAAAGAAAAAGTTAGTTACTATAGAAAGACTGGGATGGTTCCTGCACAGTATCAAAAGCTCCCCACTTTCTTCGTATCCCCCAAATAAAAGTATCAACTACAAGAGCAAAAAAACAACAAACATGCTAAAAATTACTATAGTTCAGAAACAGTATAGGGTGCAGCTCAAAAACAAAGTTAATATAGAAGATCTTGGAAGGTTCTTGAAGTGTCTTAAAATTTGGTCCACCCAAATGTACCTCATTTGGATGTTACATATTCTTCTTTTATCCACACAGTTTTCCCCATCTCTAGCCATCTCTCCCCAAAACACATGCTCCAATTAACTACCAGCAAGACAAAGTAACAAAAATAAATTTTCAACTTACAAAAATTCCAAACAATACTTTAAAAATCATGTCAATTTTAAGTAAGAACATTGTATATCATATAGGACTTAACACATGAGCCCTAATATAAATAACTTATTCATTGAATGAGATTATAATGATCATTAAACAGAAAGAAGATATATAAATGTAAAAAAAAAAAACAGATCAACATCACTGATCATCAGGGAAATGCAGATTTAAAGCATAATGAGATACCACTTTAACCCAGTCAGACTGGCCATTATTAAAAAGTTAATAAATATATATATATATATATATCAGCTCAGGTATATTGAAAAGTCAATACCTATACAGAACTGGTGGAAATATAAAATAGAACAATCTCTAAAGAAGCACTATGAAAATTCCTCTAAGAGCTAAAAGCAGATCTACCATTCAATTCAGCAATCCTACTGAAAGGAAAACAAGTCATCATATCAAAAAGACACCTGTCCTGTAATTGTATGTTTATTACAGCAAAATTCACAGTTGTAAAGACATGGAATCAATGTAATAAAGACATGGAATCAATGTAAATGTCCATCAACTGAGAAGCAGATAAAGAAAATGTGGTATTTATATGCCATGGAATATTAATCAGCCATTAAAAAGAATGAAGTAATGTCTTTTGCAGCAACTTGGATAGAACTGAAGCCATTATCCTAAGTGAAGTAACACAGGAATGAAGAGTACCACATGTTTCCACTTATGAGTGGGAGATAAGCTACTGGTATGCAGGAGCATACAGAGTGGTACCATGAATACTGGAAACTCAGAAGGGGGCAGGATGGAAGGCAATAAGAGAAAAAAGCTACATAGTGGATGCAATGTACACTATGTGAGAGACACTCTAAAAACCAAGACATCACCAAAACACAATTCATCTATGTAACCAAAAAGCACTGGTGCCCCTAAATCTATTAAATTTAAAAAATATGTTATAATAATAGTTAAATAAGACAACTACCCATCATTAGTCTAATAGAATCAATTATGCAGCAATATTGTCAAGGTAATATTTTCTAAAATGCTGGTGTCAACTTTATAATATTGATGAATAGATATACGTATCAACATCCTAGGTCTCACATTAAGTCCATTGGCATTATGTTGGCAACACTATAAAAAGAGTTCATTAAAGTTTCATAATCTTGGCATATCATTCAGTCCCTCACATCTGTGTTCATGACCACATGTGACGATGTCTCCTAAGAGTCATTCATTTTTGTTGTTACGTGTTTCTGTGTGCAGTAGCGAGAATGTTGGGGCTTACAAACATTAAATTTCTTGTTAAATGTGGCAAGAGTGGAAGTGAAATCAGGGACATGTTAGTCCAAGTTTATGGGGATAACGCCATGAACAAAACAGCAGTGTACAAATAGACTAAATGTTTTTCTGAGGGGAGACAGAGCACTTGCTGCTGGTGAAGAGAGGTGAGGGCAGCCAGAACTGACAAAAACATTGCAAAAATTTATCAAATTGTGTGTCAAAATTGTTGGCTGACTCTGAGAAGCACAGAAGATCAAGTAAACATCGATTGATTAACAGTAGGAAAAATTTATCTGAAAATCTTAGCAGGAGAAACATGTGGCACTTGAATCACAACAATGCACCAGCTCACACGGCACCATCTGTGAGGGATATTTTTAGCCATAAATAAATAGTTGTCTTGAAACACCCTCCCTACTCACCTAATCTGGCCCTCTATGACTTTTTTCTTTATCTGAAGATAAAGGGAATATTGAAAGGAAGATATTTTAATGAAATTTGGGACATCAAGTATATTATAACAATAGCTCTAATGAACATTCCAGTAAAAGAGTTTCAAAATTGCTTTGAAGGGTGGACTAGGCATTGGCATTGGTACATAGCTTCCCAAGGGGAGTACTTCGAAGGTGACCATAGTGATGATATTCAGCAATGAGGTACGTAGCACTTTTCCTAGGTTGAGTTTGTGGACTTAATTGTCTGACCTCATAATATTCTCCCTGTATGTATCAAGTGTTTCCCATTTAGGGGTTTAATTTATTAAAAGTCATCCTTGGCTTGATTTTTGTCTCTGAGCTTAGATGTATACAAATTCACTCATTTGGCATTTGACATTCAACAAATCTATTGAGCTACTAATATGTACCTATATTAGGCTCCAGGAAATCGATAGTAAATAAGATAGGTAAAGTCCATGATTTCATTATGCTTACATCTGTATGTGTGTATGTGTGTGTGTATCCTTGGTAAGGAAAGACAAGGAAAGTGTTTTATCATAAAATAAAAAAGTAACACACATATATGACAATATAAACTAGAGTAAGTTCTATAGAAATATAAAACAGTACAGGCAATAGAGTATGATATGGTAGGGAAAGAGGTTGGTGTTAATAATAATATTAATAATAGTCAACATTTGTTGAGTGCTTAGTGATAGGCACTATTTGAGTGTATGTATGTACATATCCATCTAATCCTTGTAAGACCCTATGAATGAAGTACTACTAGTTTTACCCCTATTTAACAGACTGAGAGTCCGAAGCACAAAAAATTTAAATCACTTACTCAAGATTTGCTTTGCTGGTAGGTGGCAGACCTGGGAGCTGCTCCCTAGCTATTTCCAGAGTCTGAGCATATCCCTACCTATCAGACATGCGTGTGACCCAATATGACTAGAATGGAAAAATCCAAATCAAAAGAAAATATCTTACTGGGCCTCAGGAGGATGTTTCCAACTCTACTTGATTGTCAAAAACACACATTTTCAGTGACGGCTGGTATAGTCCTCTTTTCCCCTGGAGCATAAAAAATGAAAGAAAAAAAAAGCGTGTATAAAGGTAGAGTTGAAAAATTCACGGCACTCAAGAAACATTTCTGATACCCCCCAAAGAATGAATCTTTAATAATTTCAAATACGTTCACGTGCTTTTTGAATGAATTAATCATTTTTGAGTAAGGATGTGAATAAGTTAGGAGAGTTCTTATGATAAGGAACAGGCAGGTGCAAATAAATCAGAATTGTTGAAAATAATTAAATAATATGTTTCAATGTGATAGTCGCTTGTCTACTGTTCAGATGACAACAGGAAATAATTCATCACTCTTTGCTTGGCAGTCCACTAACTCCACTTGTAACACATTGCATTACTACGTTTTTTTCACTTAGCTTTTTCTCTTCCCCTCCTATACAGTGACCTTTTAAAGAAAAGGGTTATTTTCTTTATGGATGAAAAACTTTGATTTTGAACTGTTGTTTACCTAGCCACTAAAAAGGCGATTACAAAGTCTTGTTAATGGACAGACAAGGTGCGGAAAAATACTTGCTCCAAACATTACACCAGACAGTTTGCACTGTGAGTTCCTCTAGTAAACATAGAAAACAATAACATTTAGTAGATTTTAGGAGTATGGCATCAAAAAGTCAATGATTCAAAGAATAGTAAATAAATATTGTTAAAATAGGTATCGAAAAATATTATAATGAGGAATAATATATATGGAATATCTCACTTAATTTTATGAGCTAGCTTTACACAATTGAAATGATGCTATCATCCTTAAAAATTCTGCATAAAACCATCACAGTTTGATTCGTAAACCAAAGGTTTTTGGAGTAATCTCACATATGTACATAATAGTTTCTAATAATTTTATAGGTTGACTTGTTTTTAAGAAATAAGGAGGTGGTAACATAAAAAAAGTATAAACATTCAAGCACATATACATATATACATACGCACACACTTTTTTTTATGGTACGTATTACAGAGTGAATATGTGTATCAAGTATGAGTCCTCTGGTCAACATGCTTTTGTGCCTAAATAAGAACTTACATTGTGAGGAGAATGGGATTTTTGAAACCTAAGGATCCACATTGTAAGCTGAAAAAAAGTCATTCTGTGTTGTCAGCAAATCCAGAGTCGGATACATACTGATAGCCACCCTTCTATCCCAGAAACTCAGTGAATAGATGTTGGATTCAGACCCACAGGCAGGCACTGATAACCCAGCCCGCCGTGGTTATAGGCAACCCTTTATGTCTGCTCTGACTTCGCTTTTGCAGCTGCTGTTTTCTCAGTGTTGTCTCCGGGGCAGTTTCCTGTTGCCATAGCTGATGGCCTGCCCACGCCTGCCTGGGCCTTTCAAGTGTCAACACTGCCAGGCCGGCTGCAGTGGTCAAATGCTTGTTAATGAGATATAGCAGCTGGGGAGGGGTGAACCACTGAGACGGATAAAGGAATGCCGCTGGTGCAGGAAGCGATGCCTTTTGAATCTTTTCAGCAGGCTGAAAGCTTTCAAATCAAAGAGGGTATGTTGTATTCATTAATAAACCCAAGTTCCCATGCAGTCACATTAAAGCCAGCAGTTTAACTCTGCATCAGACAGGTGAATTTCCCCCAGATTTTAGCCTGAAAGACAATGAACAAGAAAACAAGGCTTTAGCTGGGAACAAAGCGGCACTTCCTCATCTGCGGGGCTGACCGGACTGCTAAAGCAAGCAAGGGTTGCCACATTCTTTTTCAATTTACCCTTTTGTCTGTGTATTTGTGTGTGTGCACGCACGCTCGTGTGCATGTCTCAAAGCTCATAGCAACCGTTTCTACTTCCTTCTCTTGGGTCTTTTAGCCTAAGCATTTGGGGGTTTTGGGTTTGGTTTTGTTTTCACCTTTCTTTTAAAGCATGACTATCAAAAAACAGAACTCACAACTTAACAACTACTTGTGAGGAAAAACCACATAAACTTGGGCACTGGCCCATGTGGCCCCTGTCTCAGATGTAATAGAGCTGCGCACCCCCTTCTCCTACCTATAGCTGGGCGGTTTCTCCAGGGGCCTGTAGAGGTTCGCAGCATCAGGAGACAGCTCCAACAGCTGGGAGAAGCCAGAAGCACCCGAGCAATAAAAAAGTAAAAAATAAAGATACAAGAGTATCTAACCGACAGGGAGTCTGAGGAGAGTGTGGAGGAAAGTATTATTAGTTTTAAGTGCATTTGCTAGAAAGTTGGATGCATAGGAATGAAATAGGCCAATATATATCAGAGATGGATTATCTATTTTGGGGGTGTTTGAGAGAATTCAGAAAGAATGATATAATTTTAGGAGCAGGGATATATACCTTGGAAGCTTGGACCAACTGAGATGTAGGGATATTCTTATGGCTCACTGTTTCAATGTTTTCAGCAATCTTGTGAATGAGGTAATAATTCTCCAGGCCTATCTAATCACTAAAAAAGTCAAAGGCAGCTTCTACATATTTTCCTGATTACAGTTTTAACTGCAAAGAATACTAACTAAGGAAATTAAAAGCAAGAGAAATGCATTTTTCAAAGTACTTCAGTTTTTTACGTATTCATAAATTGATTTATGTTAGCCACTAATTTATATAAAAATGCATTTTTACAAGATTGACACTTTAAAACAATTGATATAAAAATATATATGTGCGTGCACACACACAGACTCGCACAGGCATTAAGACAATGTTGTATGGTAATTTTATGAAAACTTTTTACTAATCAGTTATAGAGAGTTTCTATCTGCTGCCCAAGGTCATGATTGATGGTTCAAATTTAAAAGTAAATGTGCTTTTTCTCTGCCTGCGTTTTTTATTTTGTCATATTGTTTCTCTGGCTGTGCTAATTTTGGCAATATCGCCCTGACCTATCAGGTGCAGTCTGACCAAAAAATGAACAAATTATACTAATCGAGAATATTCAGTGCCATATGTAAGTAGGTCTGTTGTGTTGTATGTATGTGTATCTATTTGGGCTGTGGGAAGGGGGTGCATTGTTACTAAATAATCCAGAAATCTAAAGAAAAATGCTTTATAACAGGCTTCCATGGAGCCTGTATTTCCATTAGATTTAGCCTGGAGGTGACTAGAGAGTATGTCATATTTATATCCCATAATTTTTCTCTTTTTTTGAGACAGACTCTCACTCTGTTGTCCTGGGTTGAGTGGTGTGGCATCATAATAGTTCACAGCAACCTCAAATTCTTGGGCTCAAGCAATCCTCTTGCCTCAGCCTCCTGAGTAGGTGGAACTACAGACCCCAACACCCAGGTAATTTTCTACTTTTTTTTTTTTTAGTAGAGATGGGATCTCGCTCTTGCTCAGGCTGTTCTTGAACTCTCAAGTTCAAGCAATTCTCCTGCCTCAGCATCCCAGAGGGCAGGGATCACAGCCACGAGCTACCAGTCCTGGCCTTATATTCCATAATTTAAATGGCATCCCAGAGATACGGATCTTTAAAGCACACCAGGATGGGATTAGATGGATGAAAAATGAGAAAGGAGGAAGAGCCAGGTCTGGAAAAGGTTCTTGGTTCATTCTATAGGCAGCATCTCCTCTCGGCTCCCTCCACATCTGACCTCTCCTCTGCCAAGTTAGGGAAAGCCTGCGTCATAGTGGACATCTAAGAAGACACTGCCCCCCCCAAATTCTTTGAGAATATGTCAACTCATACCTACTTAAAAGCCATTGACAAATTGCTATTTTTCAAAAACTTCATTTCCTTCTTTTACCCCAAGTTCTGAATACCTCCAAGGAGCTGCTAAGTCTGGTCTTCCCAGTAAGGAGGTGACAGTGGCAATAACCATGAGTCATCTGGAACCACTGCCTCTACCCTGGCACCCGGAAATTCTCTGTCTTCTTAAAAGCGTCCAGTCCAATGTTATAATACAATAATACTGGGTGCCCAGTGGCTGTAGCCTGTGGCCCTTCTTCCCATGGAACGGAAAACACAGAAACAGCTCTCTCAGCCTCATAAACAGCTCAGACTCACCCTCTTCCTTGTATTCCCTGTCTTTAAATCCACCAGATCATAGTAGTTGTTTAGAAAAAGCCTTAAAGAGTGCAAAATCATCACAGTTTCTATGTAAAACAAAACAGCAACCTCATTCCCCAGAGCACAGAGGCACTCAATGTGAATTTAACATTCGATACACTTCTGTGTTCTGTTCTTTTCCGCCTCCTCCGTGCTGTGGTGCTATGGTGCTTCACACCATATTCTCTCCTTTCTTTTGTTTTTTCTTTTATCATTGAGAAAGTTTTCACTTAAAAGTGAAAATATTCTAAGTGACAAGTAAGTAGTCTCTTCTCAAATAGAACCTGCAGTAACATGACTGGATTACATTAAGGAATGCTGGAGGGAACCCCCAAACCAATGTGTGAGCAGGTGACCTGACAGAATCCTAGGACACCATGGAAAGGGCTCCTGTTACCTAACCAACTTAGACTAATCAGTGTAATCTGCATGACAATGCACTGTCTGACTCTGGGAACCTGCTGCAGTTGGGGGGCACAGAGGAGCCCAGAAAATATCTGTGCCTTTTGCCTGTTCTCCTGGCTCTGATTTTGAGTGATGTGGACCAAGATGTTTCACAGAGTGAGATAACTTGGTTTCATTTATTAAAGAACCAAGGTGAACATAGCAACAGAAACAGAAAGAAAACCTCCGAAAGATCAATAGCTAATGCCCAAATCCCAGGAAACAGAACAGTAGTGAGGGTAAATTGTTTTGCAGAAAAACCAGATTGGTAGAAAGAAGGGTGAGGAAAATGATTGAACCAACCAGGCTCACTAGAGTGAAAATGCTTCTCAAAGAGCCCTTTGACTGCTTTTCTCTTGGACAACGTGAAAACCAAATGAAGGAAGAATGGAGGCAGGATGGGTAAATCTTATCAAGGTGACTTGAACTTTTCCTGTGGCTACTTAGCCCATTTCTGAGAGTTTGCCTCAAGATTCCTCAAAGCATTAAGAACACAGAATTGACTCTCAGTGGCACTGGGTCTGCCATCTCCCAAATCTGGGTTGAACAAGTAAGTCGCATAATACCAACAACTGTGACTTTTTGTCAGGTCTTCTTTCACTCAGCAAAAAAAGTCTCCCAATGTTTGCAATCAACATTTTTCAGAAGGACACTTCTGTTGTCAGATTCCTGTTTGAAACTGTTTCATCAGAAAGAAAGCTACGTATATTTTACATTCTGACACTATGTTATTTCAGGCAGTATTGCCCATGCCAAAGAAGGTTGACATAGAAAGGAACTCTTGTTTCTGTTTATATCGTACAGACAAGACATAGGGTAAAAGGAAGGAGAAAGAGGTGTTGAGAACTAGAAGGGACAGTTCAAGGCTTCTACATAATGTTGAGTGAGTTTTTATGTTGGTTGGGCAACCAGATGGAAACAGTCTTTAACGGTTTGAGTAGCAACATGCTCCTGATGAACGCCGCATAGGCTATAGTCAGATTACTATTTCCTAAGTCTCATTCGAAGTTCTACATCAAAGGACTATTATCAATTGTTTGAGTGGACAGCAAAGCCCTGCAATGCCTTAGAGCACTCAACAATGAGGTAAATCAGAAAGTATTCTTTCTTTAGGATAAAGTTCGATTTGTTATGTGTGGAAGAGAAGAGAAAATGGTGCTATTCTACCTACAGTACTAAAGTACTGATGAGGGAATAGGGACAGAATAAATCTCAGGTAAATTAAGGGACTTAATGAGAAGTCAAAGTACCACAGTAATTGTATGAAACTAAGTTTAGTTCTAAACTGGAAAAAGCTGTATTCTATCATAACGAAACCACTAAATTTACTCCAGTAATTTTCTCAGCAATACATCCATTCAACATTTATTGAACAATTATTATGTGCCAACCTCTGTTAAAGCATTGGCAAAACTGAAAAGAACAAAATAGCTGAGAATTTTGCCATCGTAGAGTTTATGGCTCAGAGAGTATTATCACTTTGCTAATTTATCAATACAACTATGCTGAGAATGTAAAGATTGCCCTTTATCAATCTGGCCATTTTTCTCTACACTGTCCATGTAACATACAATGTTAAAATCTTATGATTAATATGCAAAGAAAAGAGATCTCTTATGTGATATAGTACATAGCTTAATTTGATGGTGTGTGAGGGTTTGTGCCTATGAGGAGTACACGAGAGAGGTATTTCAAGACGTGGAATTCAAAAACTATCACAGAGAAAGAATTATTTTGAGAAGGGAGTGGTCTTCATGGAGGCACTCTATATTTTTTTCATCCAAAATCACAAGAGTTGCCTAAAGGAAATAATATCCTTTCTAAAACCCCATGGGACATTTCCTTTAGTGCCAAGTGATTACAGTTCACTCCATTTAAGGCGAAAGAGAATAGCATCAAGAAGACGCAGTGAATACAAGAAAGTAATGATGAAGACCAAGTTCAAAGATATCAGAGGGGTTATTACAAAGGAGAGAATGAGTCTGCAGTTTAACCATTTGTTAAGCATTAACCCTGCTAACTATTGTTTGGTTCATTGAAACAGACAAAGTGTAATATTATCTAATAATAATGAAACTTGAATTCGAAAAGTAGAACGGGTATCCTTTTAAAAATATAATCTACAACTTGTTACATTTTACAGAAGTTTGGAGGAAAAATAATTACTGGGACAAATCGCTCCCTTTAAGATAAAAATTTAAAAATAAATATAGTATACAGTATTTTCAAGCACAAGGAAAATAAGGACGTTCTCGGTAGAAAAATCTGCTCTGTTTAAAGCACTTTCTTTAATTTCTTCACTTTTGCCTTACATTGGGCTCTTCTCTCTGCATTAGCCCAAAAGTCATATGATATTTTGTTTTGTAATACATTCTTTTGAGGTACCTAACTTTCTCAAAGAGAATACATCTTGTAAGGCGACTTGATTACGCATCTTTGCTTCTGTAGGTCAACGTCTATGTATCTGTTCTATGGTCTCCTCCCCTCATACACCCCACTCAGAATAAATAAAACCAAACAAACCAATAACAACAACAACAACCCTAACAGACCTGCATGCTAATCTCAAAAGAGGAAGTCAGCCCTCTGATTTTAGTCTTAGGTAAATCCCAGTATGAACAATGTTCAGTTCCCACTCAAATTCAATTTCAGCAATTATATTTCAAAATCAAAACATATCAATTATTATCAGGGTTGTAATAAAAAAAAAAGCTATAACTCATTTTTCTAAAATCCTTTTAACAATGTCTATAGAACACAAGCATCTATTCCAAACTATTTTGTAACCATCTATTTTGATTCAGTGCATCTTACTCTGGGTACACATTGCAACATTTGTTCCAAAAGTGATGCCATCTTTCTTTTTTTTTTTTTTCAGTTTTCAAATTGGGTCAATGTAATAATGGGAAATGACATTTTCTTCAAATGATAGAAATCACCTAACTAAATGATGCACACGAAAATTCTCTTAGGAAATGATTAAATTAAATAAGCTTATTTGTGCAAAATGGTCAAAGGTCTGTATTAGAAGCATCTAGTCTTCTCTGTATGTCTATATAGTGTTATAGGGGGTTATACAGGTTTAGGGAATAGAGTCCCATCATCTTAAGTAATCCTCAGAATGAAGAAACACAAACGCCTGGGTCAGTTGACTGAAATGTGGCTGATGCAATGCACTGTCTCCCCAGTGAATTGAGCCACAAGGAATATAAGCTGGGAAGATGATTGATTTATTAGATTAGGCATGCCCAAGTGTAGTTTAGCAATCACCTATAGACAGCCAGCTAAAGTCCTTCCTGTCTCCATTCTCTCAGAACCTAACAGATTCTTGGAAGGAATTATTGGATACAGGTGTCCCATATCTAGGAAAACAGTTTAACAAAATTCCAAACTCTCAAAAAAAGTTACTGTGAAATAAATCAAACTACAGCAGGTTTTTCTTTGCAAGCTATCCTTAAAGTATAAACTGTGTTATGCAAGTAAGCATTACTTGATTTGCAAGAACTTAAATTGTATTAAACATTCCTATGGCACGTTCATTGTGTACAACAGATAGTTCATGTTAAAATCCCAACTGTTATTGGCTGTTCAGCATAGAGGAACTGATTGATTTATTCCAGGTTGTTCTAAATTCAAAAACCCATTTTATACAAAAAAAAAAAAAAGAGAGAGCAAGGGATAACCACTCTGACTACAGAAGTCACAAATCTTCAGGGCTGAACCCAGCTATCAGCATATCACAAACTTCTAAATATAGAATGTTTAAACCCCTAAACCATCTCTTAATCTATAATGATGTTAACTATAGTGTATGAATCATTGAACAGTCACAATTCAGGTTTGACCCTTCACTTTCTTATCTAGAGAAAATTTTATTTTTAAGTATCCAAGAATATTTAAACTATTCCAAGTATTTAAAAAAGAGCACTTTGGGCACAGGTTACCCAGCTCAATAGCTAACAGTTGCTGCCACCTATAGGTTCAATCTCAAGAGGAAGGGTTGGGGCATGAACAGAGGCTTAGAAGTTTCAAAGACAGAGTTCAATAAGCAAGGTTTTTTCGTATTAAAAAAAAAAAAGCCATTGGTACATATAGACTGCTAATGCAATTGTCTGAAAAGGAGAAATTAGACATGACAACCATAAACTTTTATGATTATCATAAAGCACCTCGTAAGAGGCAGGCTTTCCGCTCACAAAGCAGCCAAATAACATAAAATGAAGCAAGTTAGTGAGATTGTCAGTCCCATCCAGTTCTTGCTTGCATGGTTATGTGATCAATGTGAAAATAAGTGACAAGGAGATAATGTCTCTTGCGCCCACTAGCATGTATCACATGTGAGAGTCTGAATTTCTTTAGATAGATTCTCTCCCATCTGGAGGTTGTGTGATCTTCTCCTTGTGTCAAATCAAGTTAAAGAGAAGGAAAAAACTGAATCCATAAAACAATTCTGAATTAGATCGCACTCTTAGAATTTTTTTATCAGTGAAACAGAGATAATGACAACTTCCAAATGTCGCTTTTAAATTATATATGGATGTACATCTATATTTGTATGTGTGTGTATTTATACACACAAATAACTATATTTACTCATATCTTCATTAAATATATATATAAATATTCAATGAGTAGCTGACAGCAAGGCATGATAATGTTAGTCCTGTTACACCCACTAATTTTGTAATGTTCTGCAAGTCGTTTCATCATTGGGCTACTGCTATTTCATTTGGAAAATGAAGCGCTTAGACTAAGTAATTTCTAGAGTCCTCCTAGGCTGAGGAATTCTTGCATAAGGCATTTGAGTTTGGCATTCTCTCCCCACACCAGTTGGATCTGTTTCTGTATTTGAGCTGCCCTTATGCTGGATAAATGGTTGAAGATCAGTTCTTTCCAGCCATGTGTTCCCTTCAGACTGTAGATATTTGAAAATCAAGAGAGAAGAAATGTCATAATGGCTGATGCCCATTTCACTAGTCTTTAAATACAGCTGTTTCCTTGTTATGGACTGAAGATACCGTCCAGAATTTATGTGTTGAAGTCATCACCCTCAGTACTCGGAATGTGACTGCTTTGGAGATACAGCCTTTAAAGCATAATTAAGTAAAAATTAGGCTGTTGTGAGGGGCTCTTTTACAAATGGAATTTTACCCTAGACATGAGAACAATGTAACTTAAAGATTATACCTTCATATTAATTTGAAAAAATATAAAATATACTCTAAAAATAAATAAAAATGAGGCTGTTATGGTGGACACTAATCCAATTCTTATAAGAAGAAATTGAGACACACAAAGAGACACAGGGCGTGCTCACAACGAGGAAAGACCTTGTGATGACACAGCAAAAGGCCCCAGAGAAAGACAGTATCTACAATCCAAGGAGGTAGAGTTCAGAAGTAGGTGACCCACTGACACGCCACTCCTGAATTTCAAGCTTCCAGAACTGAGAGAAAATTGTTGTTTAAGGTACCTAGGCTATGGTATTTTGTCACTGTAGCCCTAGAAAATTAATATACCCCTTGAACTAACTCTGAGGCTTGGCCAAGTTATAATTAACCATTGAACAACATGGGTTTGAAGTATGTGAGTCCACTTCTGCATAGTGTTTTTTCAAAGAAAGTTACATCAGTGTGCCTGTCTCTCCTACCTCCTCTTCTACCTCCTCTACCTCTTTTGCCCCTGCCACCCCAAGACAGCAAGATAAACCTCTCCTCTTCTTCTCCAACCTAATCATTGTGAAGACAAAGAATGAAGACTGTATGATGATCCATTTCCACTTAATAGTAAATATATTTTCTCTTCCTTATGATTTTCTTAATGACATTTTCTTTTCTCTACCTTACTTTATTGCAAGAATACAGTATATAATACCTATAACACAAAATATGTGTTAATCAGCTGTAAAGTTATTGGTAAAGCTTCCAGTCAATAACAGTAGTTGTTAAGTAAAGTTTTGGAGGAGTCAAAAGCTATCTGCAGATTTTCAACTAATGAAACTTCTAAGTTGTTCAAGAGTCAATTGTATTTATGTGCTCAAATTCCTTACACCTAAAATATAGGAAATAATACTTTCTTTGAAAATTATAAGATTAAAAATGATTTATATAAGTAGTCTACTATGCATTGAACACAAAGGCAGTGGTTCAAACATTAATTCCTTCCCTGTCTTAATCCTGCCACTGTTGTCAAGCAAATGAGAAATCTTTACAATGTAATTCCGTCTATTCTTTTTTCTCTTCCAGTAGTCACCTAGGCCATGTGTACTAATAATTTGACAAAATATTTTTATAAATACTAATATGTAATATCTTTTGTGAAACTATGTACATTAAATATAGTCAGTTATATTGTTAACAATGTATCTACAAAATATATTATTGAAAATGACAAATATGGGTGGTGCCTGTGGCTCAGTCAGTAGGGCGCTGGCCCCATATACCGAGGATGGTAGGTTCGAACCCAGCCCCAGCCAAACTGCAACAAAAAATAGCTGGGCATTGTGGTAGACACCTGTAGTCCCAGCTATTCAGGAGGCTGAGGCAAGAGAATCACCTAAGCCCAAGAGTTGGAAGTTGCTGTGAGCTGTGATGTCACAGCCCTCTAACTAGGGTAACAAAGTGAGACTTTGTCTCAAAAAAAAGAAAAAGAAAGAAAATGACGAATATATATGAAATCCTAATCCGTGTAAACAATACATGTATCATACCTGCGTGAATGCTAAGGCTCACTCTACAAAGTTTCATGGATTTTACCATGTTAACATTAAAAACTTGAAATGTTCGTTCAAATCTTATCAGAGGCACCCAAGTCTTCAGAGCTTCTGAAAACCTAACACATGATCAAGATAATTTTAATGTGTCTTTTTTTTTCTTCCTACCTACTAGGAAATGCCCAGACTAAAAAGTCACCATCTTCTCTCCTCCTCACCTTCCACCTTCCATTATACTCTGGTCTCTGTCTTGATATGTCAGTATAAGAGTCAATGTCTTCCTAATACATTCAAAAAATTTACTTCTGAAGATTTTAGGAACTAATAGAGCTTGGGGCTAATAAAAACAAAATAATGTTGCTTATAAAACTATACTAATTCAAGGAGGGACAAGGTCCAATAAAAACAATTACGTTTCTTATTCTATTGGTCCAATTCCATAATCCTTTTATTTTTTCCTTCTTACTTTTCCTCCACTACAAAACTCAAAGCAGAATCTTCCCAGAAGCCCATGAGAAAAGAAAGATAATGAAAACAAATGTAAGTAAACTTTTTGCAAACCTTGAAAAAAAAAATGAGCTTTTCTGGTTCAGTTCAAGTTTTTTGGCAAAGATCCAAGCTCAAATAAAAACAAGATCACATATCCACAGTGATGAGTGAAAAGTGTATGTAGTCTAAAAGCAAGTGGAGAGCTGATCAGTTATCCATCTAATTAAAGAGGAAGCTACCTTTAGTCATCATGCAAAATCAGGAATTTTTGTCATGTATGACTCAGGGTATTGTGATCATAATCACACCATCTAAGAAAATAAAGTAATATAGTAGTTTTCAGACTGACTGTCAGTTTTCAGACTGACAAAAGCTTACACAGATAATAAAACTTGAAAACTTTAACTTTAGTGTAAATGGTAAACACAGGAAGAAAGAAATATAATTTGAAATAGAAAAGGACAGTCATACAAATATCAGTCTGGTTTTCTAATTAAAAGCAGCAACTGACCAATTATTTGAGAAATAGTAGAATAAAAGAGACAAAAGAATAGGAACATTTATTAACAAGTCAGTATCTTTGATGTACATTGCAGATGAGAAGACTAGACTCCATTCACAATTTTTCCTGAAACACCTTGTTGTGATTGATGTAGTGTAGCTATGTGACTCAGTTCTGGACAGTAATATGTAACTAGAATTCACTGGAAAGGGCTTTCAGGAAAACAATTAAATATATATACTGATAAATATCTCTAGCTACAGAAAAGATGAAGAAGATTAAATTAAGTCTTTTGCCCTTATCTCTTCTTATTTGGAACCCGAAGGGATGACTAAAAGTGTATCCATCTAATTAAATCCATGCCTTGTGATGATGAAAGCATCATAAGAATAAGCATGAGCAAAGAAACCCAGATACTAAAGGTGACAGACCTCAAAAATGTAGAGACCCTTTTTATTATACCAACTCCAATCTTCTTATCCTCAGATTCTTGCTGCAAGAGACAAATAAACCCCTTTGTTATTGAAGTTATCATAATCTGATTTTTTTCTCACTTATGGCCAAACAAACATACTTACAGCTGATACAATATCCTCAAAGAGATTCAAAAGATAGCTTATCCATAAAACAAGAACAATTTGATATGGAAAAGAAACAGGGAGAGAACTTGAAAGAATTCTTATGATGTGAACCTAAGATTAACAAGTTAAAAAATATAATAGTAGAAGGGCTAAAAGATAAAGTGAAATCAATTTCTCTCAGTCTGAAGCAAAAAGCAAAGACCTAAAACATGGGAAGAAAGTTTATATAAATGGCATATAAATCTAAGGGCATGAAATCTGGTCCAATGATACCTTCAGAGAGAAAAGAATAAATACCAAGAGAATATAACCAAAAAAATTGAGATAACTTTTTCTTCCTCTTAACTGAAGTAAAGCATAAGTATCAAATTGAAAGGAACTACCAAATGTTAAAGAAAATGAATGTCAAAAAAAAATCTATACTTTAGCTTATGAGGTTGGACAATTAATTTAGCAAATTCATCCTAGAAAAATGCTACATAACTTATTGCTAAATATCACTATGGTCACCTTCAAAGTATTCCCATTGTGAAGCTGTGCAGTAATGCCAGCAACTTATCCACTCTTTAAAACAATTTTGGAACTCTTTGTCTGAAATGAACGTTAGAGGTGTCCTCCTACAGCACATAAAAACACATAACAGATATAATGAGAGCCACTCAGCAAGACATCAACACACATCAATACAAACACAGCAATGAGACACTGATATACCAAGGTTATGAAACCTTATTGAATTGTTTGTACAGTGCTGCCAATGTAAGCACATTGTGGCAAGTTTACAAACTTAATGGTCAGACCTCAAATGATGACAGCTCTAATGGCCATCCCAGAAAAAGAGTTCCAAAATTACTTTGAAAGGTGGACTAGGCACTGGCATTGGCTCCTGGCTTCCCAGGAGGAGTACTTCAAAGGTGATCATAGTGATATTTAACAATGAAGTAGATAGCACTTTTTTTAGGATGAGTTCATGAACTAAATTATTAGACTTCTTATCATAAGAAAGTTTCAGAATCTAAACATACTGAATAGATTTAATAAGCTTCCAAGAAGAAAATATAAGGATTTTATCTGAGAAGAAAATTTCATCAGGCATCAACAGAAGATGCTATTAGAAAATTACCAATGTATTTAAAGTTTTGAGGCAAAGAATTTCTGATGTTAAGTTGAACATTCAGTCAAACTGCAATTTGAGGGCCCAATAAAGAGTCTCTCTATTCTTGATGTTTCAATGCTGACAGTTTTAATCTGGACTCCTCTTTCTTCCCTTCATGCCCCACATCTAGTTAAACTGATAAAAAGCACTATGTACTCCGTCCCTAGGCACAGGGGGGAATTTCAAGCCCCCATCCTGGCATCTTTTCTTAACTACAATAAAAGCTAAAGCCACTTATTCTGTCCTATCATTCAAGTCATTCCTAACTGGTTTGGGGTACCTTCCCTTCCATCTTCAGGAAATCTCATTGTGTGAGGAACAAAATCATTTTCACATCATCTTAGAGAATATATGGTATCATCAGTCTCAATAGTTAAGCCAATTTAGGGTGAGGAATTGATCCTGTCTACTAAGTGACACAGCAGCTACATAAATATATTTCCTGATAGACAATGCTACAGAAACTTAACTTTCCATGCAATCTTTCTGAAAAATAACTTTTGAAGATATTCTCCAGAAAAGAATAAAATGTTCCCAAGATGATATCCATCTAAAAAAAGAAATGTGATTCAAGGCATAGAGGACTTAATCCAGGAGTGTGATAAAAATAAATCCTGAGATTGTCTATGGCAGGTCCAGAAATGAGTCAGACCAAATTAGAATGGAAAGTAAGAACTCCAAGAAGTCAGAATTTCTTGAAGAACTTTAAGCCATATGACTCAATTAAGAAGTTTAAACTTCTAAATGATATATGAATGTATTTACATAAATACGTTTCTTAGGCCGACACAAAGATAGACAACTGAAAATTTCAGGGGGAAACAATCTCAATTAAAAATTTATAATTCAGACATGAAGTAAATTAAAATGAGAAATTATTTATAACAGTTGATGGCATGAAGTACAAAAACAAACCCATCTGACTTTGATATTTGTTTAGTGATATAGAGTTATTTATTTCTTAATGTTAGCACCAATGCCAGCCCCTTCAAAGCAGTTTTTCTAGGATGAGTTTGCAGATTTAATTGCCATACTTCACACAGTGACAGTCATTCCAGAAAAAGAGTTCCAACATTGCTTTGAAGGGTGCACTAGGCAGTGGTGTTGGTGCCTAACTTCCCAAAGGGAGTACTTGGAAGGTGATCATAGTGATATTTCACAATGAGGTATGTACTACTTTTTCTATGATGAGTTCTGGAACTTAATTGTCCGACCTCCTGTATATAATTCCAGACCATCTACTTACTAGCTTTTTGACTTATGAGATGTTTTTCATATTACTTAACTTCTGTGTGTCTGATTATCTCATTTATAAAACAGGAACAAGAATTGTACTTGCTTACCTTGAAGGTTGTTTTGAGAACTGAATTAGTTTATGTATGCAAAGTAAACAAAGCAGTGCTCAACACATAGGATGCACTGTGCTAGTATTAATTTAAGAGAAATTAATTAATACACAAATAAATAAATTAATGTGCTATGTACATGCAAATAAATTAAATGTGCTATAACTTTCTAAGAGATCTGCTACTGATAGTTTTCCATGGGAAAAAGTAGTCAGTCTTAGCATTTGTGTTATAGCTTACCAATAGACAACAGTAAAGCTGTTCCATAAGCTGAAACGACACCATAGTACCAAGATCCATGTTGTTTTCCAGGTAAATTCTGGACTTTGTCCAAAAGAACAATATGTATCCTAACACATCAGTTGACAAAATGATGGGCATCAAGCCAAGCCATCGGAAAGAAAGAAATTGCTTTATAACAATTTCACGAGCATAGTAAGTTCCTCCCCCATCAACTATAAACATCAAACATATAGTTGACAGTCTAGTTCCCTGACAGGAGATGCTGTAAGGGCAAAACTAGTTATATGGCTCATTCAGTTCTTGGAAAGGTATCGTGATTATGGGCCAATTCTTTGTCTTCCTTTACGTTTCCACAGGGCACCTACAATAAAAGAAAGTAACTCAATAGAATACCAAAACTAATGTATTACTCAATTTTACTTTTCCCCCCTTGAAACTAAAAATGAAGCAAGAGCCTGGTATGACTACCTGAATCTCTGAGTTCAAATGTTGAATACCAAATTTTAGTTCAATGTTATTTCACATGATTCTAATTTTCATTAAGGATGACAAAAGTTGAAAAAGTCTGTATGATGTACAATTTCATGTTTAAGTGAGACCCCCATTAGGGGGCTGTGGAAGTATGCTTTAATACATCTCAGTTCTTCAGTTATTTATCTTTGGGTACAGGTGGCAGTTTCTTGGGATGGGGAACTGTGGTTCTGTATCTGTTAATATTATAAAAATTCTCCAAGTTGTATACTGGTGATCTCTGCACTTTTATAAATGTCTATTATAATCTTATATGTAAAGAAAAAAAACTTTACAAAAGAAAATTTCAGCTTTGATATTTACTACTTACCTAAAAGAATTTGAGCAATTAACCACCTAATACCTGTTTTCCCATCTTATCCCTGCAGTGGGGTTGACAGAGTTATATTTACCTCCTAATATCGTTGTGAACATTAAATTAGACAACCCTTGTAGAACAGTGCCAGGACATGGTCAGCGCTAATGAAATGTGACCTACAATCTCTATTTCAGGTATTCCTTACTATATGAAACAGTGCTGTCTCCTACTTCTGTCCTCAATTATTTTCCCCTTCATGTTGGTACTTTCAATCATTCTGTTTATGACATGGTTTTGAGTTGTCTGGCTGGTTGCCTCTGAGTGTTGCATGCATCCTTGCAAATCCCAAACCAAGCATAGTTCTCCAAGAACTCTGACCAGATGAACTTTCACCTCCTCCCTCCCCCCCATTTATGAAATAGTGCCTCTCTTGAATTGGCTAAGGGTGAAACAGTCTTGGGAAGAGGGTTATCAAAAAATGGGGAATCATATTGCACTTATGATGAGCATAAAATGAAAACAACTTCTTTTCATATGATAATGCTAAAATATCTTCTCCATCCATCCTTTAAATATGCTCTTTCTGGATCCAATATCATTAAAAGAGTCATCAGCAAAAATTTAGTCAATCATTCTCGGCAATTGGGGTCAATGCCTTTGTGGAGTTTTCCTCCACTAACACATAAGTTAGTCTGGATTTTCAAAACTGGAAAAGAATTAGAAAGTAGATTCAAGGAGGCCCCTTTTTCCTTCAACTGCAGGAGCACTGATGTAATAAAGGAGTGCTCAAGTCATTCAAAATAAATCTTCCAGCTTTCTGTACTTTTGAGCTCATCATGAACTTCTCCAAGAAGCCTAAAGTAGATATGAACAACTACAGTGACCAACTTTACACTCTGTCCCTGGGCTGTAACTGTCACCATCTGTTAGAGGCTTATAATGTCTTTTTATTATTATTATTTTTACATTGAGAAGAGTTTCTAAGGCTACCTGGCAGAGTTTCCCCTACCTGGCAGAAAATCTCTCAGTTGCCCACCTTTCATAATCTATAAAAAATCCCCTTTTCAGGCATGAGTAAAGGCATAATACAGAGATGGAAGAAAGCCCATTTGCCTAATCCAGAATTAAGAATCATGGTGCCAAGACACAGTTTGCTTTTAAGATGATTCACTTTTAAGAAGAGTTTCAGGGAAGTCCTTCTTTAATGTAAAATGCAAAATGCATCCTAGAAACTATTGAGTATGTATGTTATAATGAAAAACTATTGGCTACTCCACGATGTTTTATATAATAAATAAAAATCTAAAACTAACATTATCATTGAAAGCCATAGAAAGGTACATAAACTTCTTCTTGTAGCACCTTTGGCTTTAGCAAACCAAAATGTAAGCCTAAGTATAATGTTTTGAATAGTGTTTTATTGACAGCAGAGTTTTGCAAATATATTTACTTTTTAAAAATTTTTAAATTAATGTGAGGATACAAATTAATAGGTTACAATGTTTGCATTTGTTCAATTTGCATTTGTTCATGTTGTCATTGTTGCGTCCCACACCCAGGAGGTGTGCCATATACCCTTATATTGTGCCCATTAGGTGGGAACACACCGGTCCCCCTCTCTCATCCCCCCTCTTCCTTCCATCCTTCTCCTCTCTCCAACTTGAATTAAATTGAGTTTTTCTCTTGTGGGGGCATGTGTTACTTCATCTACTAGCTTCATATCAATATTCAGTACATTGTATACTTGCTTTACCATTCGGAGGATACTTTACTAAGAAGAATGTGTTTCAACTCCATTCAGATTAATACAAAAGATGTGTAGTCTTCATCCTTTTTTAAGGCTGAATGGTATTCCATAGTATACATAACCAGTGTTTATTAATTCATTTATGAGCTAATGGGCACTTAGGTTGTTTCCATGTCTTGGCAATTATAAATTGAGTTGCGATAAACAATCTAGTGTAAATGTTCTTATGATAAAATACTTTTTTTTTTTTTCTTCTGGGTAGATGCCTAGAAATGAGATCAAATGGAAGTTTTATTTTGAGTCTTTGAGGATTCTCCATATTTCTCTCCAAAGAGGCAGTATTAGTTTGTAGTCCCACCTGCAGTGTAAAAGTGTTCCCTTCTCTCCACGTCCACTCCAGCATCTGCAACTTTGGGACATTATGATGCAGGCTGTTTTCACTGGGGTCAGATGATATTTCAGTGTGGTTTTGCTTTGCCTTTCCCTGATGATTAGGGATAATGTATATTTGTTTTCTTGTGCTTGTTAGCCATACATCTGTCCTCGTCAGAGAAGTTTCTGTTCATGTTTCTTGCCCAGAGGTAGATGGGATTGTTTGCTCTTTTTTTGGTGATTAATTTGAGTTCTCTGTAGATTCTAGTTATCAAGACTTTTCAAAACATAATCTTTTCCCATTCTGAAAGTTGTCAATTTTCTTTAGTTATTGTGTCCTTAGCTGTGCAGAAACTTTTCAGCTTACTTAAGTTCCATTTGTTTATTTTTATTGTTGCGATTGCCAAAATCTTCATAAAATCTTTCCATAGGCTGACATCCTCATGAGTTTTTCCCACACTTTCTTCAGGGATTTATATCATTTTGTGTCCTAAATTTAAATCTTTTATCCATCTTGAGTCAATTTTTATAAGTGGTGAGAGGTGCAGGTCCAGTTTCAGTCTTTTACATGTGGTTAACTAGTTCTCCCAGCAACATTTATTGAATAGGGATTCTTTTCCCCACTGTATGCTTTCATTTGGTTTATTAGAAATCAGATGGTGAGAGGAGGCTAGTTTCAAGTCTTGGTTTTCTATTCTATTCCATATGTCTGTGTCTCTATTTTTGTGCCAATACCGTGCTGTTTTGATCACTGCGGACTTGTAATATAACCTGAAGTCTTGTAGGGTGATCCCTCCAGCTTTGTTTTTATTACTAAGAATTTCTTTGGCTATATGGGTGTTATTCTGGTTCCATGCAAAATGAAGCACTATTTTTTTCCAGTTCTTCAAAGTATGATGTTGGTATTTTAATAGGGATTGCATTAAATCTATAAACTGCTTTGGATAAAATGGACATTTTAACAATGTTGATTCTTCCCAGCCAAGAGCATGGTATGTTCTTCCATTTGTTAGTGCCTTCTGCTATTTCTTTTCTCCAGGTTTCATAATTTTTTTGTAAAGATCTTCCACCTCTTTTATTATAAATATAATTACTTTTATTTAAAATAAATTATTCTTATAATAAATTATCTTACAATCCCCTCCATTTCAGAATTTAACTTATGATTATTAGTGTAAATATTTTTTTTGAGACAGAGTCTCATTCTGTCACCCTTGGTACAGTGCCGTGTCATCATAGCTTACGGCAACCTCAAACTCTTGGGTTCATGCGATTCCCTTGCCTCAGCTTCTCAAATAGCTGGGACTACAGGCACCCACCACAATGCCTGGCTATCTTTTTAGAGATGGGGTCTCGCTCTTGCTCAGGCTGGTCTCGAACCTATGAGCTCAGGGCAATCCACCCAACTTGGCCTCCAATAGTGCTGGGATTACAAGCGTGAGCCACCACACCCAGCCTTCAATTCAGAATTTAGGAGCTTACCATTTACTATTAGAAAACCATCATAGGTTTATTCGAAGTAATTCTTCCACATAATAAAGTCAGTTAGAAAGTATTCATTGAATACAATACTTATTCTAATCTTTGTGGCATTTTTTTTGTAAGACTGAACTCCTAATTTAAAAGTTTACAGATCAATAACAGCAAATGAAAATAACTGGAAGCACTTCTGCATCACTCATTTGCCTTGTTCCTGAGTCTGCATCACTCATTTGTTCCTGAGTCTGCACACCCAAGGCTATTCTAGCTCACACCCTATCTGTCCTTTTGGTGGTCATAGTCTCACTGCTGACTTACTGGTCTACACCTTTAATGGGATTGCTTGGTCTTTCAAATCAGAGACTTTGTCTCTTCACCTTGTATAAACAGGACCTAGTGCATGTACCTGACACAGAGCATTTAATAAATAGTTAGAGATAAATTAACTCCCCATGGCCATAAGCTTCTGGAATCAGGTGATTTGGCTACAAATCATGCCTCTTGGGCAAGTTACTTAAGCTCTCCAGTCTTCACTTGCCTCATCTGTAAGTCAGAGACAATCCATACCACAAGGTTGTGGTAAGGGTTGAAGGAAATAAATGAAGAAGTCTGAGCATATTTTAAATAGTCAATAAATGCTAGTTACTATCAAACAACTTACTGAATAGGTTTATCTTGACTTCTGCTGCCTTCCATTCTCAAAATGCTGAATACTTAGGTATTGAACATTGTTTAATGAGCATGGGAATAGAATAAAGCAATGTGGTATAATGAAGTCAATACATATAGAATTTAGAATCAGAAGACCTCACTTTGAGTTTCGGCCTCAAATATTTAGCAAATCGCTTAATCTTTCGAATTCTCAGTTTCTTTATCTATAAAATGAAATTAATATTACTCCATTGAGAGTTAAATTAGAAAATTTTTATAAATGGAAACATACAAAATGAAGTAATCATCATCATCTTTATTATGGTTAGCTAATATTAAAACAACCCATTTAAGCAGTAATCAATCAAATAAATTCAGAAGACCGGTATGAAGACATGATGAAGCACGGCCTATTTCAGATTTTAGTTTTCCAGTTAGATGTGTTATCATCCCATACAGACAGACAGCTAGAAAGAAAAAGAGAAAAAAGAGAAAGAAAATAGCAATGTGGATAGAAGAGATTGCATTGTTAATTCTAACCAATGTAAGCCAGTGCGGGAAACATAGCCTGTAATAACTAATTTTTACTAATAGCAACTCTTTACTCTAGAAAGACAATGTCACTATTTCCTAAAAGAAGAATGCCTTCTGCTCTCATAGGAAATATTTAATAGATCTGGAGATTGAGAGAGAGAAACAAAAGCTTCTGATTTTCAGCTTTGGAAAAGCCTGTTCATTGTCAGTCGGCATTTATCATTTTTATCTGCTAAATTATATTGATGACTAAACCTAAAGTAACACCTCAGTTAAAAATATGCGTGTAAAATACAAATAACATTATACTAGAATGTACAATAATATTCACCAAACATTGTATACCGCTAAACAATATGAATTTTAGATTGTTGCCAAAGAAAATCATGTTAAGGTTTGCCATTAGTTTTGACTCCAAAGTTGATCTGATCCCATTTTATAAGTAAATTCTGCATTTATTTAAAGTATCAGACATGATCATACATTACCTTGGGAATTCCCCCAGAGTTCAGGATATTTCTCAGCACTTATACTGCTTAAGGCAATAATTGGACGTCATTAAAAGCGTGATGTATGGAAGTCTACGGAGGTGCAGGCAGTCACTGGAAGGAAGCCATTAATCTCAACTAGACCCCAAAGTGGCTCGCCTACTGTGATTTCAAGAATTTTGCAAGGAAAATAATCCAAGGTGAAATCTACTTTTAATCTCGATAACAGTTGCAAAAAATAAAAAAGTATCATAGAAATACATTACTGATATTTTAACATCTAATTTATGCCACAGAACTTATTCATGAACTTTACTATTCCTTAATGGCTTTAAAATGATGTGCACAGCAATGCATTATGTAATGGAGACTTGAGCTGAGACTGTACTCCCAACTTTTGCTTCCTTAGAAATCCTTATTTTCTGAAATTGCTGAATAAGCTCTCATTTTAAAGGGATTCTTTCTGTTGAAGCAGAGCCTTGAATTCATTTTTGGAAAAACAAAGCTTTCTTTCTTCTTTCTTCCCTCCTTCCTTTCCTTCCCTCCCTCCTTCCCTCCCTTCCTTTCTTTCTTTCTTTCTTTCTTTCTTTCTTTCTTTCTTTCTTTCTTTCTTTCTTTCTTTCTTTCTTTCT
>NW_003852431.1:6723068-6947692 GCF_000181295.1 Otolemur garnettii
CTTTCTTTCTTTCTTTCTTTCTTTCTTTCTTTCTTTCTTTCTTTCTTTCTTTCTTTCTTTCTTTCTTTCTTTCTCTTTCTTTCCTTCTTTCTTCTTTCTCTGTCTTTGTGAGAAATGACCTTTCTAGTTATTTGATATGAAAGCCAAAATTTCTTCTAGAATTGTAAGATCTTAAAAGATGGAGTAAGTAAGCTATGAAGAAAAATGTTTTCTTATAGCTGGAGCTACATCTCTGCAGATAAGGCTTCTTTTAGGAAAATACCTTCTTTCATGGACCTGGCAGTGTGCAGATAGTAGAAACATGATCTATGAAAATCCGCTATGGAAGAAGTAAGATGGCCCCAACCAATGCAAAGCATTAATTATATTTAATACTTAACTGAATAGAATCACTTTGGGCATAGAAGAAAAATTTCCTTTTACATTTTCTCACAAATAATTCCTTATTTGGGGGATGGTTTTTGAGGTTTTTGAGAACTACTCTTGTAGTTCTAGTCTATTATCCTACATAGTACTTCTCCCAGATTTTTCCTATTATTCTATTCATTACATTTCTATGACATGCTGGAGCGAACCTAGTGCACTGATTATGCTTCCGATGACTGACTCTAACTGCCTCAGTCCCAACACATCTACCTCAAGGGTTGAAAGTGCCAAAATGTTAGTCATCAGTTGGGAAGTTCTAGCCAGACAGTATCCAATATAGTAACCACGAGCCTTACATGGCTATTGAGCATTTGAAATGTAGTTAGTCTAAATTGAAAAGTGTTATAAGTGTAAACTACCCGCTAGATTTTGAAGACTTAAGAGAACATTCGAATAAAGAACATTGATAATTTTCACATGGATTAAATGTTAAAATGATAATATTTTGGATTTTCTGGGTTAAATAAAATATATCATTATGATTAATTTCACCTTTTCCTTTTTTAGTGTGACTAAAATAAAATCTTAAATTATATACAGTAGAACCTCTGTAAATCGACCACCCTAGGGATTGTAACAAACTGGTGAACATAAGGAACTAGGCCTATTGTACTGATATGTACATTTGGTGCATGCCTGGTCTATGAAAATTAGGTCAACTTAAAGAGGTGGGCAATGTAGAAAGGTGATTCTACTGTATATGTCTCCTATTCTGTTTTTCTCTCTTTTTCTTTTTTTTTACTGGACTACACTGCTCTGAATTAAAGTAATATTCTCAATTAAAATGCGAATGCCTCCATTCAGACTATAGCAGACCACTTTACTCTTCAAGGCCAATCTATAAATCTGTGATGGGTTTTCTTTTTTTCTTCTTTTGTTATTCTTTCACCTCTGACTCTTTCCCTTCAAATTACTTCAGTCTTGACATCTTGACCCTGTCCCCTCCTAACTTTTATCTCCACCTACTTTCTCTCATTCATTTACTGAAATCTGACCACTTATCCCATTGGTCCACTGGAAATTCCTTTCTGTTTGGCCTTGCTGTCTTCTAGTTTTGTTTCTCTCTTCTTGTCTTCTCCAACCTTTTCATTTCATCATAGGCTGAAACATTTGATTTGAATGTTTTGGTGCTCTCTCCTGGCTCTTATCCTCAGGTAGTACCAAAGTCTAGAGCTGTAGAACTCGCTCCATACTTGGCCCCTTCCTGCTCTGAGCTCTTTTAATTTCTCACTTGCCCCTTCCTTCTCCTCTCCCATCCTCAGCTCACACTGGGTGTCTGAGAAACATTCTTGTATTCCCACTGGGATATCTTCTTGACAATTATTCTCTTCCTTCATTCTTGAAATAATTTCTCTGATAGCTTTAGGATTCAACAATCCAATTGTCTGTTGCCACCCCTCCCCCCCACCTTCTACATCTGAAATATTTCATCAGAGGTGATAATACCACCCTCTGCAATCTCCAGTCTCCCAGAAACACATCAGACTATTCCTTGTTGGTCTCCTTCCCTGAGATCTCAACTCAGTCTATCCCTTAAAGACTGATGTTGTCCAGTCCTTTCTTTTCAATCTCTTATCTCTTTCTAAACAACTTAATCCACTTCTGTGATTTAATCACCATTCACAGAAAAATTGTGTCATACATAGAATTCTAGCCCGGAACTCTCTCCTCCCTCCAGACCAATCTGTAGATCCAGCTGCCTAGTAAGCATTGTCATCTGGATAGATCATCAATTCCTCAAAAGTAGTTTATCCAAAACTGAAGACATGTTTTTGCCCCCACTCAATCATTTCACTTCTTCAACTGTCCCATTTAGGCTTTGGAGCATCCACACAGGTAAATTCAATGGTGTGCAATGCTTCCCAATCATTATCACCTGTTTAACTCAGATGCCAGCTGAGAGGGCACCTCTCTGGAGAGGTTCCGTCACTCTACCATTGCCTCCAAAGACCCCAAGACACATGCCTTTCCTTCATTAACAATGTGACCAAATAATTATGTATGAAATTCTTTGATTTCAGCTTACCATAGTGGATTTTATGTTCCATGAGGGCAAAAACTGAACCTGACTCATGCCATAGCAGAGACTGTAATATTTCTTCCAAAACTTCAGTGAATACCTCTGTAAAGTCCAAGGATGTGCCTCGCGTGCTGAGAAAAGTCAGGCTGCATCCTGGATACAGACTGAGGCAGGTTAGAGTAGAAAAGAAGGGAGGAGAGCAAGCAGGGAAGATGCCTGGTATCTTCCAGAATTTCATAAAGTTAGTTGCTATGTACCTCTCAGTTTGAAGATGAAACTAATAACTCAATTTAGGACCTGTCTTCAACATAAATTTCTGTTAAGATGTTCAATTAGCTAGCATGGGCAGTTGTTTATATCCTAGGGAAGGCATTACAGTTCACAACTGAAATAAGAAAGTAATGAGTCATTTAAAAAATGAATCAACTTTTTTGATATTGGCTAAAGTTAGCTAAGATGAACAACACCCCTTAATAGTTAAAGAAAAACTCAAATTAACTCATCAGGAATCAAGTTACTTTGAAAAGCTTTGATTTCACCTACACTTTCTGAAAATCAGATGGGATATTTAATAGTTGATCCTGGTCTTTCTTAAAAATAAATAAAAATCATCATAATTAACATGAATACAGCCTCAGAATTCTAAATTTACCTTCTAGTGAGAGTTCCTCTCTGGCCAAATAAAATCATGCTGTCATGAATGTCTCTTCTTGGGTTTTGAGAAGCACAGCATCCATCCCAAAGCTCTTGGAGGATAAGTGGGAGATCAGGCCTCACAATAATGAGCTACTTTTAATAATCTTTCTGTTACTCACACATCTTTCTACACTCCAGCTTGGTTCCTTTAATATTCAGCGTCCTCACATCTTTACCAGCCACCCTACTCAGGTTTCCTTAGCTCAGATTGAACCTTCTTAGATTTCATATTTCTTTTCCTTGTGCTACTCATATGCTATTTTGTGGACTTTTTTTTTTAGTTACAGGTGTTTGTGCATCATCTCATATACTGTTTTTGAAACAGAAAGTTTTCTTCCAACTACTCCTGAAGGAAAGTCTTACATCTTATACATCTTTGCATTTCCCTAAATGCTCTACAATAACTTGCATAAAGTAAATGTTCCATAATATTTGCTGAAAGAAAAAAAGAAATTTGCATTTAATGCTGTGCCCTGTGAGACTGGCCTTATTATGTAGCGATGATGCATATTTTTCACATCCAAAGACGATGCCTCTGATCTGTATGTTCTGCATAACTTATGCATAGTGATGGACTTCTAGCTCCACTGCAAGATTTCAGGACTAATGAAACACAGCTACAAAACCCTGGTCAGGCTTAGTAGTATAAATAGGCCAAAAGGCATAGCCCACATTCCACCTTTTCCTTATCAATTTCTGTTCAAAGGACCCAAATGAGAGAGAGATAGCAAAAAAATAGTGGCCTCTAGGGTGAAAGGTCACTAATTTGGAGAGTGAGATTTTATCCTACACCATTTTACAATAATCCAAATTATTCTACTCAGTTAATTTTTTATAGAAGGGAAAGATCATGAGAAAGCAAAGGAGCAAAGCCCAGCTACTCTTGGTCATGCAAGGAGCGTGCTTGGAATTATAGGCCCTTTTCTTGCAACAAAACACACTTAAATTTTCATTGGGGGTGGGAGGAGGAACCAAACTATCTGTTTTTGACAGCAGTGTAAATATAGCTTTTCCAAATGTACACTAGATTGTCCAGGCCCCAATAAAGCCCTAAAATTTTAAAATTAGGTTTTACCAGAATAGAACATCATACACAAAGAAGGGCTTTTATGAGGAGACTAATCCATGGAAGACACATTCGATCCAAGCAGAAAAATATCTATCCTTTTTTTAAAAATTAACTGCTAATAAATCTGATTTTATTATTTTTTTTTCTTTTTAAAGTGCTAAATGATCTCTGCAAATGTTCTTTCTTCTGTCCCATTTATCACGCTTAATGTCTACCAGCAACTGATTCATTCAGAACCACCAGTTCACATTCCCCATGGGAGAAGGGTTCCAAAGATGCTCTGACTTGATTAAAAACCAGTCATCACTTGTGTCCTCCCACTGCAGGACACCTCCCAGAAATGGGCCTGCTGTGCTGAGAAAAGCCTATGTTTTGTAAATAACCTCCCTTAAGTCTGATCTGAAAGTGCTTTCTTCCTGATTTCATCAATAAGGTTACTATGTGACTTTAAAAAATTCCACTGCTCTAGGAAAACTTCTGTTTCCTTTTATGCCCAGATTTAGCAGGTTTTTCAAAGCCCTTCTTATTAAGAAAAGTTGTGGCTGGAAAAATGGATAAGTAGTTACAACTATTCCAGGAAGCTATAAATATTCTGGTTTAAGGCATTTAAAAAATTATCCTCTCCTTTATTGTCTCCCAGGGCCTACCTACAACCGGCGCTGCCCGCCCAAAGTGAAGTGGATGGTCCTAAATGATCATAGATGGGTTTTAAAAAATAAACACAAAATTAGTTTCACACCTACTTAGACAGCTTAGAATTTTAATGTGTGAAGTATGCCAGGACTCTGCCGTGAAATAAAGCTTTGCATTCAAACTGATGTTAGCCAATCAGAAAACAGTACAGAGTGCTGCCCATTTCATAATTAGGGAGCATTACTCCAAGTTCTAGATTTTACTTATTAATGAATAAAGCATGGCTTGATCCCCTTTTGCCATTTATTCATAAGGACTTTGTTTTCAGAAAGTGTTAAAATAGCATGAAGGCCCTGATTTATGCCCACCAAATCCAGGAAATTCAAAGTTAATCCTCAGAACTATTTGTGTCTGATTTTGCAGCAAACATTCTATATAAAACTGGACTCTGTTCGAGGATAACGCAAACTAAAGAGAGTATGGCTGCTTCTCCTACAAGCTTGACCTTTTCAGCTTGAACCCTTTAAGTTGTATTCTAACATACTTCCTACTCTCTTTCTGCCATAACCTTAGCTTATTCATGTTCTTGCCTATCCTTGGTTACAACCCTGGGGTACCTCATCAGAGGGATAGAGAGACTGACCCAGAGTACTCATGGGATGCAAAGTCTCAAGTTGTTGGAGACGGTAACGGTTAAAAATGTTCCTCTTTTTCTTCTCTTCCCCCCAATCCACTTCCTGGATACCAGATGTGGAAGAAAGTTTCTTAATGAAAATAAAACAACATCGAAAACAATCAGAATACGATTTAGGAGACCAAAATTCCTGTTGCCCTCCTTGGGAAAGCCTTCTGGCCCTCTCCATCAAACTCCTACCTGAAAATGCCATCCATATTCCCTCTCTTTCAGCAAGATATCCCTGCCTTTGTTTTCAAGTGTCCCCAGGTGTGACCTGAGCAGAGCAGACTCAGGTCTCTAAGTCCTTCTCCAGTTCTGAGATGCTATGTCTTTGTCATCTCCCAACTCTGAATATTCTTCTGTCCCATTCATTGAGCTTCACATTTGCTGGATTTTGCTAGCTCAAGTCCCAGATTTGTCCCAGGCTAGTTGTGAGACCTTGAGCAAGTTACTTAATCTCTAAGTCTCAGTTTCTTTATCTCTAAAATGTGGCTCATAATGGTATGTGGCATTTGTTATAGAGTTATCATGAGGATTATAGAAAAGAACACATATAAAGGGTTCATCACCGTGGCTGGCAATTAGTTAGTGCTCAGTAAATATTAGCCAGAGCCACCTGTTGCTATCGTTTCTTGTGTAAATTCTCTGTCATCCCAAATGTGGTCACAAGATCTTGAAATCAAGAATTCATCCTATGTTTATTTGTATCCCCCCACATGCTTATTGAAATGTCCTAAAAATAATAAGAATTCAATATTATTTTGCTGGTTACTTGGTTGTTACAGCTTTATGTCTGATTTTGAGTCCTTAACCATTCTGTTCCCCTTTTTTTTTTTTTTAATGCTACAGCTTCTGCCAATTCAGCTCTTAAAACTGTATAGAAATAATAATCTATGGCTGCTTTCATTTGTTTAATTGCTGTACATAAGTCCCCAAGGCTGGGTAACCTACATAAGAAGCATGAAGTGGGCATCTGCTCAGCTTTGGCAAGAGCCTCCAGCTGCTTCTACTCAGGGCAAAGTTTGTATAGAGCTCACACGGCAGGAGAGGGAGCAAGACAGAGAGTGGGGAAGTGTCAGATGTTGTTTAACAACGCGCTTTCCCAGAAACTAACGGAGCAAGAGCTCGCTCACACCTCCAGGGGGTATTAATCTATTCATAAAGGACTTGCCCCCAAGACCCAAACACTTCCCATCAGGCCCCACCTCCAACACTGGGATCGAATTTCAACATGAAGCTTGGGGACAAACATCCAAGTTACAGCATTCCACCCCCAGACCCTCAAAACTCATGTCCTTCTCACACTCCAAAGGACAATCATCCCTTCTCAGTAATCCCCAAGTCTCATCTGCATCAAGTCCAAAGTCTCATCTGAAATGCAAGGCAAGTTCCTTCCGACTGTGAGCTTGTAACATCCAAAATGAGTTATTTACTTCAAAGACACAACTGTTGTACAGGTGTTCGGTAAATATTCCCACTCTAAGAGGTAGAACTTGACCAAAAAAAGGGGGTGCCAGGCTCCATGCAAGTCTGAAACTCAGCAGGGAACATATTGAATCATAAAGCTCCAAAATAATCTTTGATTTCACATTCCACATACGGGGCTCGCTGGCACAAGCTGTGGGCTCCCAAGGCCTGGGGAATCCCTGCCTCTATGTCTTTGCTGGGTGCAGCCTACTCATCTGCTCTCACGGGTTGGAATCTGGTGTCTATGGATTTTCCAGGCTGATAGGGCACACTGCTTGTGGGGTGTCAAGATGGTGGCAGTCCCGCTCCCAGAACTCTACTAGGCACTGCTTTCATGAGGACCCTGTGCATGGTCGCTCTGCCCCAGTAGGAGTCATATGCTGGGGCACCCAGGCTTTCTGATACATCCTCTAAAATCTAAATGAAAGCTGCTAAGCCTCCCCCTCTCTTGCATTCTGCATGCCTGCAGACTTAACACCACATGAAAACCAACGAGGCTTAGAGCTTGGACTCAACAGAGCTGTGGCCCAAGCAGCACCTGGGGCCTCAGACCCTGTTCTGAAGACCGTTCTGTTCTCTGAGGCCTCTGGGCTTGTAATGGAAGGAGTAGCCTGGAAATTTTTTCCCTCATGCTAATCTGACAAGTGGTTGCTTGGCAGCCCCCTTCATTCCTCTCCTGAAAATTCTGTTTCCTTCCAGGACAAGAGAGGGGAGGTATCAGACTCTAACAACCAACTCGGACAGGAACTAATAGAGTGAGAACTCACACTAACCTCCTCCCATCCCAAGGAAGGGGATTAATCTATTCTTGAGGGATCTACTCCGAGGACCCAGACACCCAATTACAGCCCTCCAACATTGGGGATCAAATTTCAGCATGAGTGGCGGGAGGGTGGGGTGGGAGGAGTGCGGGGAGCCAAATAAACCTCTCCATTTAGCAGAGTAGCCTAAAAGCAAGAGTGAAGTGGAAATGGGCCCTGCCCCACTCAGGCTGCACTCTTAAAAGAGTCTAGTTCAGAGAAACCCTCATATCTCTCTAGTACAATGAACATTCCAGTAGATATGAGTGGATTTTTGTGTTCATTTGTTTATGAGACAGGGAAGGAGGAAGGGATGGAAGCAAAATATAAAGGAAGAAAGATGGAAGATGGGGAAAAGGAGGGAAAACAGAGAAAAGGCAGATGGAAGGGAGGGTGATCTGGAGGCCAGAAAAGCAGCCTGCAAGACGGAGTCTGAGAAGCGAAGCTGGAGCAGGACAGCCGCCCTAGTTCCCTTCCATGTTTATGTAGTTAAGGTTTCACCATGACTCTGAGGACATTTGCCTCAGGAGACTTGAGAAATAGTCACACATAAACAATAGGTGTTGTGATATTGGTAGAGTAAAAGATACTTTGATGATATGTTTTCTTTAATAATTCTCTTGCATATTTTGTTAAAATGAACATTACCTTTCTATTGTTTAAACATTTTGCATTGTTAGAATGAAGACTACTTTGATGGTACTTTCTATCAGATAAAGTTTAAATTTTCTAGGTTTGATTCCTTGTATTTCATTATAAAAACTATTAGAATTATAACTGAGGCAGAACAGATTTGAGAAACTACTCTCGCTGTTCTCCAGAATTGCTGGCCTTCTGGGAAGAAAGCTCATTGGACCTAATCCCCATCTCTGCATTTGGCTGACAGCGACAGGCAGTCGGATCCTCTCCCTCCTGTAATGATCTGAAAGGGATAGGGTAACAGAAAAGGCCTCTTGAGGAAGGAATGGGGAGTTACATAGAGAAACAGGCTGGTACAGAGGGGAAAGTTATGTTCTAAGGCTGTGAGAAGAAACTCCAGTACCAAGTCTCAACATGCAGCCTGCCCACCTGACCTCAAAACATTAACAGTAGACACAGGAATAACTTACACTCGGAAGCTGAAATTGGGCCAGTAATAACTTTAGATCACTACTTGTTGTTATGGAACCTATGATGTGTTCTCAGACCAAAGGAGCTGAATGAAATCATTATTTCGAGTCTGACTTTTTTTTTTTGCCAGAGCTTTTCACAATATTGAGGAGAATGTGTATAAAATAGACATAGGATTTTTAAAGATTTTTTCCTACCAGGGAATTTTTTTCCTGTTCCACATATCAGAGATTTCTAAAAGCCCAAGTTCATTGGAGAAAAAGACAAGCCTGCAATACCTTCCTGGCTGGCTGAGCTTCCAGAAGACCCAGCATTATTCCACAAGGAATTTTCAGCAATCTCCACCAACATCTCTTAGGTTGCTGAATAGTTTGCCTTTTGGTTGACGAAAGATTACAGTCCTCTAAACCAAACCGTGGCCCCACTGGGGAAACCAATCAGATATCAGGTTTAACGCTCAAAACGTAACATGAATGGCCTTCTGTGAATTTGAGGTAAAGAGTGGTGTTGTTAAAAATTACCCAACCTTCCAGGCGACATGGGTATGTAGAAATTGATTAACACACCAAAGCCCAATTCCACCTACATTTAGGGAAAACAAGCTACTTTGTATGTGCCTAGGTAGCTTATCTCCGTGGCTACAGGGATTTTCAGGAAAGATTAAATCTGTTTTGTACAGATATATTAGCAAAGATCCCTGAAAGATATAATTTTCAAAGTAAGAACTATCATGAGTAGAATTTTTTTTTTTTCGGTTTTAACTGTGAATGTAATCAACAAGCCTAGTGGCAGCTGCTTCTCTGACAGGCGCTCAGATTTACTGGAATGCCTCCGCTCCCACAAGGGAAGAAATCATTTCCTATGAATTCCAGGTCCTGCAGGTTACTGAAATGTGGCCATTTCCTCCTCTCGCTGAGCACCCCCCCTGACTATCTTCTTCAAGGGCCACATTCCTCTGCCGTGTAGCTGTGGACATCCCTGGCCTGTTTCCATGGAAGCACAGAGCCGGAGACTCTTGTGCCCAGGTACTGGGCCAAGAACTTTTCACTCTTAGAAAACATATTGGCCTCTAGAATTTCAGTGCTATTTGAAAACAGATACTTCAGTTTTTAAGGAGTTCTCTTGTGAAACGTGCAGTTATGTTATGATTTAAGTCATGCTCTATCACAAGATGGAAAAACAGAAATCTACAAGGGTTAGAAAGGTGGAATTTATGTAAACCTTCCCATATGTGTTTTTCTTGCATGACTGTGGAACTCTTTGACATTCTGAAACCAAGACTATTGGAAACACCATGGTGTCGTAGAGTCAGATGGCTTCAGTTTAAGTCACAACCCGACCACTTCTAGCTGTGTGGAACTCAGGTAAGTTTCTTGACTTCTCTGAGTCTCAAAAATGAAAACCCCACGTCCAGGGTAATTATGATAATTAAATGATATAATGCTTATAAGAGGCTTAGCATAGGGGAAACAGTCAATAAATAGCTCCCTGCTGGAAAGACAAGGTGGCTAACAGATTTGATATCAAAAGAGAGTCATTATGGGAGCTAAAAGTCATGTTTGCTCACTTGTTCAGTGACCTGTTAAATTAAGCCATCTTTCTACCGAGTGTCTCTTTTTCTCTAAAGATTTTAAAAGATGTTAATTTTCATGTCATGTTACAGTCAGTTGGCTAAAGAATGTAACTTTTTCCCTAGGACAGGAGGATTCTGATTTACATATGTTAACTTGTGAAAGTTCATGTTCATTAAGGAGGAAAGATGTTTATCTGCACCATCCTGGCCCCAGTTGCTCCCTGAGTCCCTCCTCGCCCACCCTCCCCAACCCCACTCCTGATCCCACCCTCACAGGCCCCTGCTGTCCAGCTCCCACAGAATTCTGTCCTGATGCTTTCCAGGCCCTGGTCCTCCAGAGTTCAGATCGACATCTTCATAGTACATTCCTTATTGGTTCCACCCTCCTTGTTTCCTCCCAACTGAGTAGAATGTATGTCCTGTAAGAAGCAATCTTATATTTAATTATATCATATCATATCCTTTTATTCCTTTGAATTCATGTATCAATTGTATCTCCAGCTAAATAATAAGTTCTTTACATGCAAAGACCGTTTTCTGCATTCTTCCCCCATAATGTTCAACCTACCAGTTAGCTCATAGTAGACAATAAATGCTTATTTTTATTAAATCAATAATTGGTGTGGTTTTATCACAGTCACCATTTACCTTTACATCAACCACTTAAACAGAGGGTCCGCAAACGGAGCTTGAGCCATGGCAACATCTTGTCTGTACCTGCCTCCCTCGGCTTTACCTCTGACCTGCAGTCACTAACATCACCAACTCAGCATCACCAGCAATGGGATTCAAGTGTGTCTCCAGTTCCCCACAACTGAAGTGATGCTTTCTTCAGCTCAGTCCTCATGAGAAAGATACATGACAACCAGACACTTCAGCATGTGATTAAGGGCCCACATAGATGCCTGAGAGGTCAATTTCAAGTAACATAATGTATCTATAGAATTAGTAGAAGCAAGACCAGGCCAGCCCAGGATACAAGCCAAGCCTAGTGTGGGGGGAATGTGTGTGATGTGTGCAGCTGCATTCCTACTAAAGGAAAGTGAGACCACTTGTAGTCCATGCAGTGATGAGCGTGAGAAGAAAAAAAAAAGAAAAGAAAAAGGAAAATTACATATTACATACAATTATTTAAATATAGTGGCAGTTAACACTTTGTATGAAAGCTTCTAGTTTTGTTTCTAGGTAAACAAATGTACTTCTCTTTTTCAAAATTAGGATCAAAATATACATCATGCCTTTAGGAAATAAAAGATTTGTTTAAATTAATGATCAAACATGTAAATGGCAACTCCGTTTGTGCGGTTTCTCAGGTTGTGCTTTTGGAGCCGTCTTTGGCATGGCAACAACTCTCTCCACTGACATGTCTTACCTAGATGAGATAAAGTCCTCTGCCTGAGCTACATCCCGTGCTCTTGTACCTCTTCCTCCCACAGACTCTTCTCGGAGCAGCCTTACTATGTCATTCATGTGTTCAAAGTGCTAGTGGCTTCTCATCTCATTCAGAATAATGCCACAGTGTCTTTCCAATGACCTCCAAGGCTCCAAGTGACCTTGCCTCTGGGTGTCTCTGCATTCTTATGTCATCCTCCTCCTCCCCTCACAAATTGTCCTTCCTAGTCCTTAAACACTTGCAGCATGCTCTCAGCTCCGGGACTTTGCCTTTATTGCTCTCTCTTTCTGGAATGTTTCCACAAGGCCCTGCTGCTCCACATTCAGGGACTGCTTCCTCAGTTTCTTTAAGTCTCTGCTTAAATGTCACGCTACCAAAGAAGCTTGTCTTAAAAAGTATAAAACTAACTTCACCTGCCACTCCCTTCATCCATTACTGTTTTTGTAGCAGTGATCACCACTTCATATATTTTATGTTTATTTTTTATGTTCTCATAGTTTTTTCTTTCCCCTGGAATTAAGCTCATTGACAGCAGAGACATCTTTGCTCCCTACTGTATCCCCAGCTCTCAGAACTGTGCCTAAAACAGTCACAGGCACCCCAGAAATGCATTTAATGAATCTAGGCATGAAAACATGTGTGTGTGTTTTTCCCTTTTAAATGTTCATTGTAGAAATTTTAAAATATATACAAATTAGAGGATATTGTTTTATGCATTCTCATGTATTCTTTAGTGAATTTTAACAGTGTTAATATTTAATCAGTCTTGTTTTAGTCATCCTACCCTATTTCCTTTCATTCACCTCCTACCAAACAGTTTTAAAGCAAACACCAGGTATCATGCCATCTGTAGATTATATCTCTATTTGTATTTGTTCTCCCCAAATTTATGCAATTTATCCTCATAAAGAGCAATGTTTAAGTTGCCTATTTTCCCATCTCTACTTGTGCGAGTAAATATGATCATGTAAAAGTAATCATTGCCAATTTCATTGGTAAAAATTTATCTCAGTTCATGTATTTTTGAATAAAAAAGAATAATGGAGAAAAAAAAGTTCTTGAAGTCCAAGACAATAATATCCTCTTCTTTACTTCCATGACCTCTCATAATTCTAAGAAAATGATAGATAAAAGTTTACAAAATTATAAACTCTTTCTCTTTTTTAAAAGTTCGTCTTAGATAACCATGCATATTCATTTGTGCTTTAATCTCAATGATCTCAGCACCTCCTAAAAGGAACATAAGAAACAGTGGAATTTTTAAAAATACTTTTCTGATTTTTGCTGGATGGGAAGAAGGCCTGAAGTGAATAGAGAAATTGTTGAGAAAAAAGTAAGTTGCATGTTCTCAGCCAGTATTTTTCAACCAGTCACCTCAATAGATAACTTTAGGGGGAAAAAAAAACCTTTCTGGGGGCTTTGCTTGGTGCTTGGTCTTTGAAGTCATCTTCCAACACTGGAAGAAGAGAGTCAGTCAGTCCATGGTGCCCCGGGCCTCTGCTCTGCTATGGGGCCGGAGACAGAGGCACCCGGGCAGAGCTGGGGCTCTGCGGTGCTGGGAGCCTCGGGTTGGAGGTTCTGGCCCTTCCACAGAACCGCTCTGTAGCCCTCTCTGGAGAAAGCCTTCTGTTCTCCTAAGTGTTAGCATATTAAGCTTCTAGCCACATGGGGAGGGGTTTGGAAAAGAAAACGTGAAGACAAATGGGGATATTTAAAAGCAGAAAAGAAAATCTAGCGCTCAGAACAGCATTCTTTAACTTAGTCTAGCTATAAATTTTCTCTCTTGTTGATTTTCCGCCTTGGAAAGGACCCATTAATGAAAGAGAGAGAGGGGGAAAAAAAAGCCCGGGCTGGAAGCTCAGCTGTGACTTTTTGCATGGTAAACCTGGTACCTACCATTCAATTCTGTGAAATGTGAAAGGAAAATTTGAAAACCTCACTTTTTCACTTGACCAACAAGCTGAACCAACCTATTTAAAAGACAAAAAAGTAAATGTAGAACCAGGCGGAGGTTGCAGCCCTGCGTCCCCTGCCATTCTCCCCGCACACACGCTTTAGCAGCCGCGCTTGAAGCTTCTCAGTCTGTCGTCACGTTTACCTCCATTCCTTCCCTGCCAAGAACCTGATGGCTGAATTTCCAGTTATATTAGGAGTGGGACAAATCACCGTTGTAATGTGCTTGAGATCCATCCAACTAGATTTTCTGGGTGGGGATTTTATTATTTCTCTTGCTTGAGGGGTCTAACAACAACACAGCAATGTCTACACTCCATGTTTCCTGGACCAGGAGGGTGACCCTTATCGATCAGTGCATGAGTCAAGTGGAAGAGAAAGATGGAAGGAGAGGTCTGCAAAGAGTGAGGGGCCTTCCCATGCCGGCCCTTTCCGCAGCTCCCCGCGAGGGCTCCTGGTGTTTCTAAGCTGCTTCTGCAGGTGTCTGTGCCTCCGGCCTTCCACAGCTGTGAGGGGCAGACCCAAGCAGAAGGGGCTTTCCTTACGTGTTCCAGAGGCCCTCACAACCTTCTAGCTGTAGCTGCCATTCAGAGTTCATAGACCGGCCTCTTGGGGTACCAGTCCAGAGCTTCATAGAGTATAAATATGAATAGCATCATAAGTGATAGACTCCTAGCCCTTTTTCTCGGCAACTTAGGTAGATAGGAGGGATAGTGCTCTACCAATACTCCCTGAGCTAAGGAAGAGCACGCGCAATCCCCAGAGGAAGCCTTTCCCGGCAGGAGCAAGACATTCCAGCCACAGCACAGTGCGTTGGACCTACATGTATGTAGACAAAGCCTGGAAGGAAAGAGAAAAGGGGATAGAAGACAGTGGAGGAAAGGAAGAGAGAGGAGGGGGGAGGCAAAGAGGAGAGGGGAGAAAAGACAGGGCAAAAGCAAGGAGTTTCCTGCTCTCATTACACTGGTGTCTTGGTATTCTTCCAGAAAGCGAGGAAGCTAATTTAGTGGAAAATAGGGAATTCTCATCTAATTCTTTTGATAGAGATGGAAAGATTTCAGGATACCTCAACTTATGTGTAAGTTGTGCTCCTAGACATCTTTGCTCCTTACTTAATTTACATAATTTTATATTTCAAATATATTAGAAAATTCTGGAAATTGATTTTAAAAGTGAAAGCTCCAGCCAGGCACAGTGGTTCATATCTGTAATCCTAGTACTCAGGGAGGCCAAGGCAAGTAGATTGGCTGAGCTCACAAGTTCCAGACCAGCCTGAGCCAGAACAAGGCCTCATCTCTGAAAATAATCAGTTGTTGTGGGGAGTACCTATAGTTCCAGCTACTGGGAGGCTAAAGCAAGAGAACTGCTCGAGACCAAGAGTTTGAGGTTGCTGTGAGCTGTGATGTTACAGCACTCTACAGAGGGTAACAAAGTGAGACTCTGTCGTAAATTAATAAAAATAGTGAAAGCTTCCTTTTGAGATGTGAACCTATTTTCAGTCACCTATTTTGAGATGTGAACCTAGTAATAGTCACCTATTTTTCCATTATAATTATTGTTATGTTTTATTAGTGCGATGTTCCCTTTCACAAGTTATATAAAAATGAGAACAAAAGTCTTTTACTTAAATAAAACATGACTCAAAAGGTGAGAGAGATAGTTCTGCTTATTCCTTAAAATACCCTAACGTGGTGATAAGGTGAGGGAGAGAATTAGCTCAGGATACCCCTCATGTGCCTGTGCTTCGTGTTCTACCTAAATGTCCCCTTTCTCGTATGTTTGAAATCTTACTCCTTTAAATCTCACTGTCTTCAAAGTAGCTTCTTCTCACTTCCTTAAGACTCACATTTGATTTTGTTTCTAATATTCTTTTAGTAATTACTACTCTTTTTATCCCATATGCAGTGGCAAAATATAATTTTCATAACATAAGAACATGACTCATACAAACAATGGATGTAAATAAATTTTTATTCAGCTCATCAATTAAGAAGGCAACTAGAAGATGTAAAGTTGTTTAAAAAGAAGAAAAACTTTTTGAGGAACACTTTATAGGCAATTTTTAAAATAATAATAGTATTAAAATAAAATTGCTAGTTTAAACAAAACTGGTTCATGTCCCACAAGGCAATCAACCATTGCATGTGTTTTCTACCAGACAGAAATGATTTATGTCTCTATTGAGCAAAAACTACTAGTAAACATGTTACTCCACGGTGCCTGGGCACTAGTAAACCACAGTAAACAGTAAAGTCAAACATTACTACATTGGCTTATAAAAATAAATAATTTGGGGGTGGACCTAAAATACAACCCTACAAGATAAAGCAGCCATCCTCCAGGCCTTATTTACAGATTTTAGACGATTTTTATTTATAGTAGAAATACAAGTTCCACTGTTCTGCTGCTATTCCAGTCTTACAAAGGTTCTGTCAGTATTTGGAAACTGTCTTTAAAGCACATTTGTCATTAGTTGCAATATTAGTACTTTTTAACAGAAAAGAAGAAGGAAAAATGTTCATCTGAAAATATTTGCTAAAAGTCTCATACCGAGCAGTAGGACTTATCCATGGAGCCCTCAGGGAAGATCATTAAGACAGAAAAGCTAAGTAATCAGTATCCATGCCTGATATGGATCACACCAAGCCAGAGGCTAGAAAACTGATTTAAAAGTTGGGATCAAGGAGCATGCAGGACGGGAAGCCAGAAAGCAAAGCTTGAGGCTACAGCAAGTCAGATGTCAAAAGCCAAGGTCTTAATAAGCCAACCGGCCTCATAGGTCAGGATAGATCTAACAGGCAGACAGACAGGCCCGGGGTATTCAGATAGCCAGTGTCAAGGGCACGCTCCCCAGAGAGCTTTGACCTCAGACCATACCTGACGCTTCTCATCTACTGGCACTAGAAAGTTTGCTTGATCCTGGGGCAGAGAACTCTACCCCAAGGTCAAGTGTGGCCCAGTTGTGTGGACTCTTCCATGAATTCCATTGCTTAGAAACTAGATATGTCCTTTGATGTGAGAAAAAATAAAAGATACAAGAATATATCCTTATGTCTACGGTCCCAGTACAATAGTCTATTTATTATCCTCTCAAATTAAACCGCCTACAGAATAGAAAACTAAAACGGGGCCATAGGCCTGCAGAAACTGGTTTCTGATTTCCGAACCATTGCTGAGTGTATATTTCATTGCCTTTTGAGCCCATTGCTATATCTTCCTGATGTCAGTGAAAGTATAATCCATACCGTTGCATGAGCAAAAATCCTAAATCTCTTTTGCATAAATCAAACGAAAGTAATTTGAAAATCAATCAGCAAAATTAGTCAGGATAGAATGTTAGCATGAGGAATAGAGATGTGTGGAGTGAATACCCAGAGCATCTATTTTTCTTTAAGAATTATATTCTCTGCTTCACACATAAGAGTGGTCCCTGGTTGTCATGTTTATGCTACATTAGTGCATCACTTTGACAAAGCTAGTTGAACCATAAGTAGTACCGAAAACAAGCTAGGCCAATCAGTGATGTTTCCCTTTTGGGAATTTTGAAATGGGATTCAGAAATGCAAAGTCAGGCACAATCAAGAGTCATCAATTATCATTTTGTTGCCTAATATGGTAGTTACTAGCCACACGCGGCCATTTAATTTTAAGTTTAAATTAATTAGGCCAGGCACAGCGTCTCACACCTGTAATCTTAGCACTCTGGGAAGCCCAGGCAGGGGGTTCTCAGGAGTTAGAGATCACCTTGAGCAAGAGACCCCCATCTCTACTAAAAATAGAAAAAAGTTAGCTAGGTGTTGTAGCAGGCACCTATAGTCCTAGCTACTTGGAAGGCTAAAGCACAAAAATCACTTGAACCAGGTGTTTGAGGTTGCTGTGAGCAAGGCTGACTCCATGGCACTATAGCCTGGGCAATAGAGTGAGACTCTGTCTCAACAAAGGAAAAAAAAGTTGAAATTAAGTAAAATTTAAAATTCAGATTCTTAGTCACCCCAGCCATATTTCAAATGCTCAAGTGGCCAATAGCTACATGTGGCTGGTAACCTACCATACTGAGCAGAGCAAATACAGAGTATTTCCATCACTGTAGAAACTTTTTTAACAGTATCAACCTATCACATGGTCGGAAAAGTAGGCTAAGCCCATAGGTAGAGGTAGGGAAAGAAAATAGACACGCAAATGGAAGTAATGATACAGAGTTCCCCCACTCGGGATTGGACAAAGACCCCCTTTTTTCTAGGCCTGGGTGAGCACAGAAATCAGCCTCCTCACAGGCCCCATCTCTCTGGACCAACAGGCTCCTAAAATGCAGCCTGATCAGTATCTCATTTGGGCTGCCCCTCCCAGAGCAGGAAACACACCCTAAACGAGAGGCTGCCCTCTCAGAGCACAGAACACACTTAAGCACGACCACATTCTTGCACAAGGACAGCTTTAAAATTGACTTCTGCCCTAAACCCCTAGCACCAAATGGTTGTGACGTTCCATCTTTCCAAACCCCCCTGCCCACAAGATAGGAAAAGCAGTACATAAATCCCTACACTGAAGGCTCACATGGGCTGACCGCTTCGGTCCTCTCCACCACTGGAGAGTCTGTCCTCTTTCACTTATCTATCTATCTGTAAAATCTGTCCTGTCACTTACTTGTGTGGTACATGGATTCATTCTTTGAATCTCCAAGACCAAAGACCTGGCAGAAAGAGAGAGAGAGAGAGAGAGAGATTCTGACTACAGTAGGACCAAGAGGCAAAGAAAAGGCAGGATGTCAACTGCTTCTTCTTTCTAGGCCCTCCCTCTAGTCTCGAGGAAGATTCAACTTTTTCTTGCCTTTAAAGTCCATGCCATATGTGTACGTATATCCCCGCCATAAATCCTCCTTTTTTACTTAAGTTGGTTGGTTTAGAACTTTTTTTACTTGCAGCTCCAAGATGCAAGGTATAAAAACCTGAAGTAGTTGTGACGATTTGAATTCTTCTAACCTTTTCTAGTCTTTTTATCTCCAACACACAATAGCATTGAATTGCTCAGTTTTGCTATTTTTCCCTTCTTTTTGTCTACAATGTATGTGTTTATGTGTGTGTGTGTTTTCTTACATTTATCTGTGTTGAAAATTCCTAAAATTTATTGAGCCAGAAGTATTAATTTTTGACTTTAAATCTCTAAATAATGTAATCTAATTCATACCTGTGGGTACAGGTTTTGTGGCTTAAAGTGGGGTCTTAGGGACAGAATTACTTGGAGGATGGCTTGTTTCTTCCCTCTATCCAGAAAGGTGCTCAAGTTCCTCTCATGTGGTCAAGATGAAGCAAAAACCTCAAGCTTAGAGGGTACAAATTATCTCAGGAAAGGAGAGCAGTGAACTGAATTTATAAGACTTAGAAGTTGCTGCAGCAATATTTTATTTTCACTTAGTATCTTTTGCTAAAAGGTTTTGAGAGAGAAAGCAGAGGCCTGTATCAGCTAACATAACTTTAGGGCTCACAGGTTTGCAAAGCAAGAGCGATCTTGACCTCGGGCGGGGAGAATACCTTTGATCTTCACCAGCCACTGTAGCTGCCTCAGATTATCTCAAATCCTCAACAGGGGTGAAAGCATGCCTGAAGCTATACTAAGTCTACTACCTGCCATGTGCAACGATCCATTACAGAGAAGGGGCTGCTGTGAACAGTGATTAAAGTCTATGGGTGGCAGAGAGAGGAATGTGCAATGATTTGCCACCTGACACTGGCCCGCTGTCTGGGGGGGGGGGGGTGGCCTTCATCATATCATGATGAGGTTGTGTTTGTTATGTTTTAAAGCAGGACCCATAAATATAAAAGAAGAGCTAAAATTAGGAAATCAAAGTAATGAGGAGAATCAGAGTAGGAGAATAAAAAGAGTAAGTACAAGGCTGGGAGAGGAATGATCCAGGGAAAAAGAAAGCTGACAAGCAAATGAATCCAGGGAGAAGTGGTCCAGAAGAGACTTTCAGGAAGGTAAATATCTCAGGCTTAAAAATGAATCGTTTCTTGTGGGATGCTCAATGTAAATATTCACTCCAACTTCTCCTCCACAAAATGTAACAACACCTGACCTCCCAAATAACAAAGACCTCACCCATAGGAGATGAATTAGCCTGGCACATTCATGTCAGGTGGGCCATAGACAAATCTCTCAGAATTCTATGTAATTCTTCTTATAATCAATGTTTAACATTTTTTAATAAAATGGTAGCCTCAAGTAAACTCTGTAAAACTAAACTGGATAGAAAATTACATTTATACCATCTTAAGTTGAAACTTCACATTTTTGCCCAACCAAGGTTAATGGGAAGCAATAAGAAAGAAGCAATAATAATACCAAACAATCATTATAGCTTTAATTCAATGGCTCTTATGCTCTTGGTAATATACTGGCCTGTCTCTGATCCCATTTAACTCTTTACAGCAAACTGTATTGCCGCCATGTTATCTAGGTGACATAATTGAAGCCAGGAAGTTTAAATAACTCACTTAAGGTTAAACTCTAAGTAATAGAGGTAGAATTCATATCCAGCTATTCTAGTAGAGGCTGTAGTAAGAAATAGATGGTACCAGCAAATTGGAGCTTGGAGAGTTTGATAAATGTATGAGGAAAGTGTAAGGAAGGAACCCACAAAGTATTTCCAGAGCTAATTCCAGCAGCCATAACTATCCAGGGTCCACAGGAGCAGAGAAGGTGGTGGGTATCAGTAAACTCTGTGATAAGAATGATCTTTCAGAAGCCATGATCTTTAGTCAGAGACATAGACAGCCCGTGGTGACCACAGAGAGAGAGCTGGTTTAATATGCTGACCACACATACAGGCACGCGTGTGCGCACACACACCCCTTCCCTCTTTCTGCTGGCTCTCCCCCACCCACCATTGGCCACACTCAGAGGGGAGCCAATGGTTTTCATGAGCAAAATATTTGGGGCTGTTGAGTGACACATCTGGATCAATGAGTGTACAGATTGAGAATTCGGAAGCCCAGAAACTAGGAGGCCCACGAGAGATAACAAAGACCTAGAAATCTTGAAGAGGTTTAGATGTCCCCAGGCTATAAAACTTCTCCAGGCTATGCAATTAGTGATTTAAGATTATTCTATCTAGAATATACTTTATATCCACTATTTGCTAAATTTACCATTATTTTGGACAATGTATATGTACACAGTTCTGCTCTACAGTTTGTTTGGAAAACATAAATTTGTTGCAGTATGAGTACTGTCAGGGAATAATTTAAGCATATCACAAATTTCTCCTATTTGCTCATGCACAATTTTGTCCAAGATAAAAAATACGGTAGCTGCAGAACACTACCCCCAGTACTAGAACACTCAAAACAAACACACACACACACACCTCTCAAACATCGACCATCTATCTCAGTTCATTATGTCTGTTGTGAGCCACTCCCATACACATCTGGTATTGTGCCATTCATTCCAGTTTTATAATTTAGCATAGCATGCTGATTCTTAGCAAAACATATGTCACATTGTAGCAGACCTGAGTGTACATATCTCTGATGGACCAAAGTCTCATCCCAACAGTGGGTGCTCTATTCTATGCTATCCAAAGGTCCCCAGTAGATCCAGAAAGGTGAGATATTTAAGCTATCCTTTGGGCACCCTTAAGGACTCTCCCACTTTTCTTTATGTTTGAGCCCTTTCTCTTCCTAAATCTCTGAGGGATTTTTTTCCCTACTTGTTCAGTAGAGATAATAGTGTAGGCTAACAAAACAAAATAGGCCCATTTTCCTGACCAGGAAGGTAATAAGAGAAAAGACTTTAAGCCTTTTCTGCTCAGTCTAGCCTAGAGGTTCGTAATTCTAGCTAACTCAAGAACTAGTGGTGGTCCATCACGGAGTGCCCAGAGTCCTTAGGAAAGTAACGATGAAAAAAAATGTGATTTTTCTTTTCTGGAAAGAGAGATATGTTGAATTTTGAGGATTGTCTTTGCGTCTACACATAACAACTTTTATGTGATAGGATTATTATTTTTGGTTTATTTTTCTTAACATCCTTACTTGCCAAATAAAATATTTTTAAAATGTGTATCTCAATGCTTTTTTAAATGTACTGAATTATAAAGTCCCAAAATGTAGAAATCGCTTTTCCAGATAAAGACAGGCTGGCCCTCAACAGTATTCTTCACTATGGCCCTTTGGCAGATGTGCTGTCAAGAGAGCAGACCCCATAACTTTCCCCTGAAGACATAACCCAGACCCCTTAGGTCCTCTGTTGAAATAATACAAATAAAAGCTTTAATATGTCTAAAAAATTAATTTCCAATATTGCATCATTTTCCACATTCAAATGTACAGGGACAGCTGTTAATTCTAGACACACACAAAGGAGACCAAATGTGTAATATTTAAAAGCAGTGCCCGGTTCCACTGGGAGATTATGTTCCTTGCAACTTACCTTTTATGTTCTCCTACAAGGCTCAGGCAGCGTGGAAATGAAACAAACCTAGGTAGGATAACAACCTCAGGGCAAAACCGGGGGGAGCTGCCGAAAATGATATTTGGTAAGAAGAGGAGCAGCCTTAGAAGCTACAATGTGGCTATTTCATTCTTAAATGAAGAGGACTATTCTACCTAAAAATGAAAGGAGGAATGACATGAACTGAATTAAATGTCATAAAACACTTGTTCTTAGGCATTTATTTCATCAGGTCTAGTTCTAAGTCGGGTATCTCTTAAGAGATGCAAAGGAACTGTCCTCAAGAAACTTAAAATATGATTTTTAAAAACCAGAATAAATAATGTGAGAAAATGTACTAGGGAAGTGCTGTAATAAAAACACAAGTAACTTCAAAAGAGAAAAAAAAAGCATGGGTGTTGGAATGATTAAGTTCAGGAATCTCAGGAGGTAGAAAGGAACTATAAAGATGGCACATGGAGAAAAACAGCACAGAAACTGCCATCTTTGGATGAAAGAATCAGGATGGGGTGGGGAGATGGCAAAGGAAATGAAGTTAGATAAGGACATCTAGACTAGTTTATAGAACTTAGATGTAAGGCAAAAACTCTTGGATTGATTCTCTGTTACAGGTTCTCCTACTAATTCCAGTCATCTCTCTCCCCCCAATTCCCTAATTCCACTGATCTTACACCTTAGTTAAAAAAAAAAAAAGCAAATAAAGAAAATGTACTAGACTTTAAACTCCCAACAGTTATTCCAGGCTTGTGAATTGAGTCTTGTTACAAAGAAGCCAAGCAGATGCGCTCTGGAAGGCTGCAGGGCTGGCAGCGAACTGGGATCCCAGGAGTTCTTCAGCCAAATGAACATTACAGGATTTATATTTGTCTTAGCAATTCCTGGCTTTCTATTATGTTTAATCTGTTGAGCCATAATTGGGATTCTAAAAGGGAATTTAGGGTCACATGTAGAAATTATCATTATGGAATTCATTTTAACTAGGTATTTGGGGAGATTATGTTTCTTGCAACACACCTTCGATAAATTAGAAGGCAAGTAATGCTTACCTTCAGTTTTACCTGTGAATTTTGGTGAGACTTTCTCAGCATTGTAAAGCCCGGATAATCAAAGAGGCAATGAATTACGAACATCTAGTCTTATTTACTACATTGCTGTCACGTTCCTCGTTATTTTTGGTTTCACAGTCTTCAATGTCTAGGATAATTATTCAATAATTTCCCTCTTCTTTCTGGTAAATTTAGAGTTCAATCGGAGTGCACACCATCCCCCCGCCCCTTTAAGGAATAATAAGAATGTTCATGTCTTGTTTTAACATGTGGATGATCTGCCCCAACTTCAGAGTCAGAATTTCACACTATAAAAAGAAGACCATTATGTTTAACTTTTTGCCCTGTGAGAAAAGCAGGATATGTCAAGCCTCAACTTAAAGTCTTTTTCTTTTATCCTTATGAGTCCCTCTCATGAGCTAATTTCTTTCATAGTCTATCTAAGCCCCTTAAAGAGCAGCACTGTTCCCTGACACACACTGGCATGCAGTTAATCATTAATTTTGCATGGTCCACATATGCTGTCTGCTGAACTATATATTGTTTAAGAGACTTCTTCCCATCAGTATAAACGCCATTGTGCAAAGGTCAGGGTTGGATCTTTATCTAGCCTATTATCAGCAGTCCAGACAGAGCCTTAGAACCTCCCTTTTACAAGTCCAAGTTACAAAGTTCACAAGGCTTAAGCCTATATGAATACAGTAGTATTTTTTAATAGGAAAACAACAGCTGCAGGGTCAGACTCAATAACACACCCTGGCTGGGTATGTGCAGATACTAAAAACAGGTGCATCTCATGACTATTGTGTTGTGTGCCATAAAAGGAAAAAAAAAAGATACTCATTTCTTCATCAGATCAAGGTTTCAATAAAGTATGTGTTGGAAGTGCATAAAGGAATTCTTACTAAGGAAGTGCATAAAGGAATTCTTACTTACTAAGTCTTTTAAAGAACCAATAAAGGTATAACGTAAAATTATAAATGAGAGATTACTTTTATTTTACTGGTGAGTGTGCTAGCTTATGAAAATCCAGGAAACCAGCCATCTGCATAATAAAAAATGACTTTTAAATGGCAAGGAAGTTAAATTATAATATCTTTTTTCTCTTTCTGGGACATGGTCTGGGGTTCCGGCTTCATACCACTTGGGAAAGAGTTGAAATGAGGCTTTGTGTGGGTGGAGGGAAGGCAGATTTGAATGTGATCCTGTTCAAATAATCTTTTCCAGCCTCTCTCTAGGGCGGTACGTGAAGACTGGAAAGAGTGAGCCTCCGACCCCCTGGCGCAGAGGCAACACCTTCTGTGGCCGTGCTGCCAGGAAGGCTCGAAAGGGTGTGCCCAATAAATGTCAGTGTTGTGTGGCTATTTCAACTTTAAAGTCATTTGCACAAGTTTACTTGAAAATTAACACTGCAGTCATGCAGAAGGGGGAAAGGAGTGTGTGCTGTTTCCAGACATAATTGAGATTGAACTCTAACCAATTCAGAAACAAGCGTTACTTTCCGCAGCCCTAAAGAAGCCAGCTTCCCTCTGCCAGAAGGGAAGTCTTGCAATCACCATGAACACAAAAGCATTCTGTATGCAGCTCGCAGAGAGAAGCAGCCCTGTCATTCAGGCTGGCCATTCATCTTTGTGTGTCCTCATGGCAGAGGTTGTAGGAGGTGTTCACTTCCCTGAAAACATGTGTGGTGCTTGTAGGGTCCACAGATTTGCCCACACCAGCTGTGTCTGGGGCATATAGGGCCCAAAGATCCCTTCCAACCTGCTACATCGTCATCAATAATGCTAGCCCTTCCTCAAGAGTTCTGTGCGTTGACCTTCCTTATACAGAGCCTTACTTTTCCCCAGGATGCCTAATGAGAGCAGCTGTGGCCCATTGAGAAACTCAGAAACAACCTCAAGAGACATTATTCAGACCTACCAGAACTACTGACATGTGCAGGCTGTCCCCGGAGGCCTGCCTTAGAAGAAACAGCCTACATGGGGAGACTGAGAATACTCGAGTTATGTAAAGGTTGAATAAAAATAACAATTCTGCTGCTACTTTTTATTATAGAAGTTTCACATTTCGTCTCTTGCAACTAAACTGCAGAGATTGTGAGGGTGGCGGTAGTGCTGACTCACCAGCTCGTGCACCTCCTGGGTTTCTGTTTTCAGTGGAGCTCCAGGTCTTTGACACGGGGTTAAATAAGAAATAACAAGTGAATGGAGCAGTTTATACAAATTATTTTTTTAAGCATAATGGCAACGTTTTGAAACTATGGCATGTAAATGACACGGTTTTCGTTAAGGACAATTGTGGAGGTTTCAAGCAAGGGATTGAAGAGTTTGGGTTATTTTAATAATAGGAGGACCACCCCACTCCCACCTCCACCAACTCACACACGTAATTCTAGAGCTCTGGGAGGGGAAAGCGAGATTGGTTGAGTGTAGGAATTTAAGACCAGCCTGACTAAGAGTGAGACTCATCTCTACTAAAAACAGAAAAATTAGGCTCGGTACCTATAGCTCAACCGGCTAAGGCGCCAGCCACGTACACCTAAGGTGGCGGGTTCGAATCCCCAGCCCGGACCCGCCAAACAACAATGACGGCTGCAACCAAAAATAGCCGGGCGTTGTGGCGGGCGCCTGTAGTCCCAGCTACTTGGGAGGCGGAGGCAGGAGACTCGCTTGAGCCCAGGAGTTGGAGGTTGCTGTGAGCTGTAATGCCATGGCACTCTACCCAGGGGGACAGCTTGAGGCTCTGTCTGAAAAAAAAAAAAAAAAAAACAGAAAAATTAGTCAGGCATCATGGCAGACACCTAAAGTTCCAGATACTCAGGAGGATGAGGCAAGAGGATTGCTTGAGCCTAGGAGTTTGAGCTTGCTCTGAGCTGGGCTGATGCCATCGCACTCCAGCTTGGGCAACAGAGTAAGACTCTGCCTCAAAAAACAAAAACAGAAACAAAGCAAATAAACAACAACAAAAAAAGAAACATGGACTTTTCCATCAAACCAATTTGCATTCACACTAGGTTCTGACCTTGGGAACCCTGAGAATTGTCTAAAATTCTCTGGATCTTACTGAATCATACTCAATATCCTACCTGCAGCAAAACTTGTCATTCTTGTAGCTTTCTGCTTCTCAATCCATGGCAAGTACAGTAGCGAGCCACCTAATGAAATTTTGGTCAATGACAGACCCCATTTACAATAGTGGTCTCATAAGATTATGATACCATATTTTACTGGACCTTTTCTATGTTTACATATACAAATACTCATCATTGTGTGACACTGACCTACAATATCCACCACAGTCACATGCCATGGTTTTCAACAAGTATGCGAGGTCATACTGGTGTTCCATGAAAGAATCTTAGGTGTGCCATGAAAATTTTTAAAGATCATTATTTAACCTATTTTCAAAAGAAGTTTAAAGCACAGTAAGTATATTCTGGTTTTCTCTCTGTCTTTTTTTTTTTTAATCAACAAATTTTAAGCATACCCCAAAAGCTTAGTTCAAGTTTGCTAAGAGATTAAAAAAAAAAAAAAAAAAGGTTGAAAAACACTGCTGTATATGTTTGTAGCCTCCAAGGAATGGGCTGTACCGTATAGCCTACATGAGTAGTAGATCACACCATCCAGGTTCGTGTGAGTACACTCCATGATGTTAGCAGAACAACAAAATCACCTAAAGACATGCTTCTCAGAATATATCCTAGTTGTTAAGTGATGTATGACTGTACATTATTTTTGTTGCTCAGATAAAAAATCTTAAAGCCATTCTGGCCTCCTCTCTTTTCTACAAATGTGAAAAACCAGCATTGAGGTACTGGGTAGGGGCAGGAGGAAGGGATTACAAAGAAGCACAAGGAAACTTTTGGAAATGATGACTATGTTCATTGTCTTGATTATGATGGTGGTTTTACAGGTGCATGGATATGTCGAAACTTAATTATACATACTTTAGATATGCACAATTTAGTGTAAGTTATAGCTCAATAAAACTATTAAAAATACATTCTTATCATTATTGAGAAAATATATATTGTTTTTGAAAATATGAGGTTGTTTTCTCACACATGGGAAAGTACTTATTAAACTAATTTGAAATTGTAATAACTACGGACACTTTGCCAAGCACAAAGCACTATTGAAACTGCTAAAATTGTTGGATTTCAAGTTTATTATATTGCTATTCATTTCTTCTTCAGAATATTACAGACAATATACTAAAATGATAAAATTTTATAAGTTTTGAGTAGGAAAATTATTCTTTTAAAATTAAGTTTTCATGTAATTTTAAAAGGTAAATTATATACTTCACTCTCCTGAAAAATGACAGAAAAGACAATCTGTAAAAAGATAAAAATGACAAACACCTAGAAATTCTATTTGAAATTATATAATCCATAATTATATTACAAAACACCTAGAACTTCTAGTTTAAATACCACCTGTATCTGTTAAAACACAAAGTGAGCTTTTAAGGAATTAAGGGGAGGACTCTTACCTACCAAAAATGAAGACAGAACTGAAAGCCATTCAAAATGAAACAGCAGCTAAGGTTGTATTTGTTGGGCTCAGTTATCAAGAGCCTGAATTCCAAGACCTAGTATGTGGACAGAAAATGTAGCTTGGGCCCACAAGGAGGAGAAAATTGCAAGAACCGTATAATGTCAGGACACTCAAAGGACTACAATCTCAGTAACAGTGTGAAAATAATTATCCACCCACTAACAGAAGGCAACAAGAAACCACACATTAATCTCTGAGAATTCCTCATCTTGGGGCAATGTTCACGGGTTTGGTATTTGAAATGGTAATATTCATGTAGTCTGGGAAGCCCAGAATGAGAATAACATTAAAAATTAACACAAAGTCAGTAATAAGTCTTGCTTTTGCAAAAGGAAACTTAAAATGCCTCCAGCATAGTCCTTCCGGGGATTCTCACGGATAAATCACTGCTAATGATTAATTTATAACCCAGCATTATAGAATGCATGAAAACAATTCATATGAACAATAGATAGCAAACATTGCGGTGTTATTAGAAACTCTACTCACAAAATATTAAAATGACAGGACATGGAAGTTGATTAAAGGCATAATAGAAGTACTCAAAACATTGACAAAAACAATATGTTACTAAGAAAAAGATTAAGATGACATGGCAAATTTTAAAAAGAACCAAATGGAACTTCAGAAAAAAATTCAAATATATTTATTGAAATGTAAAATCAAATGAATGGGTCTTAAGTAGATGTAATACAGCTGGAGAGAAAATTATTGTAATGAAAGATGCAGCTGAAAAAATTAGTCTATTCAGCACAAAGAGTGAAGTAGATGGAAAATACGAGTGTTAAAGAGATAACAAGTAGTAGAATGAGAAAATACAACATGTGTCCAATGGTATTTTCAAGAAATGCAAATGATGTCATAAAGGAAATACCTGAAAAGACAGAAATAGAATATTTCAGAACTTATAAAAGACATGCATCATCAAATTTCAAAATCACATTTAATTTCAAGCAGGGTAAATATTAATAAATCCACCCCTAGACATACTGCAGCAAAATTGTTCAAGACCAGAGGCAAGCAGATTTAAAAGCAACCGGAGAGAGAGAAAAATTGATTACACAACTATATCAGAATACAGAAAGTAATAACAAAAGAATAATATCCTCGAATGTTAATGTAAAATAAATCATTATAGAATACAATGACTCTGTGCATAACTAGAGTTTTTAAAAACGAAATAGTCCAGTTGAGTGGTTATTTTACATAACTGAAATATCCCTTTAAATACTACAATGGTTTACATTTTGGCTAAAGTGTAAATGAAATCCTTTATAAAATATGTTATACCCATTTCTGAATTAGATTCAAAGAATAGTTAAAAAAAAAAGAATAGTAAATATCATGTAACTTTTTCTTGCATTCTCAAGTAGTATGTCATAATCACAATTTTAAAAATATTAGTAAGGGGGGTTGGGTTCAAAATAAAAAAATGAGTACGTGAGTTAACTATTTTCTCAAAATAACAAGGCTATGTCAGTAAAAGGAAACAAATTTATGACAGACTGAAAGAGAGAGTCCGTGAGCACATCAGAGAGTGCACCAGAGAAGAGAAAAAGCGGATGGGAATCTGATCTCAAGCTAGGCAGAGTAGAGGAGACCTCAGTTCAGGAAAAGACCGGGCAAATGTTGAAAGCTTGTCACCTGACTATATGCACAGATGTGGCAAGTTTAGAAAGCAGGAATAGGAGGCAACACACCAATCAAAATATTGATAAAAGGGCTGTATATAAACAGCTGGGCCAACTCACCTACCCAGCTCTCCTTTGCTCATATAGAATCATAGCAGCAGGAGTGTTTACACTGGCACAAAACTAGAGATAAGTTCACCAAAGAAACTGTATCATTGTCCTAGGGAATGCTAGTTTGGAGGTCATCCCCAGGAGGATGGTTTTCTTATTTCTGACATTTGAGATGGTAGAGGAGCTCTAGATTGTTTTTTTTTTTCCCTCACCAAGAGTAAGTCAATTAAAATCAAGAGGCAGGTCTTTAAAAGGAAAGTCAATTCATTTAAATATAGTAGAACCACCATAGATAGGGTGACCAGATGTCCCGATTTTGGTGGGACAGTCTTGCTTTTCAACAATTTGTCCCACATCCCGTGGCGTTTTTAAAAAGTCCCAATTTTTGGAAAGAATGCATGAAGGAGCTGGAGAACAAGAAAGGAATATATGGTTTTCGGCCACCACATGGCTATTTCACCAGAATATGAGTTTTATATTATTTTTGTTAATTTTATAATGTTAAACTGTAATAAATAATTGGTAAGAAGTGATTATCAAGAACTGCTTATCAAAGTTTGCATTGTTGTCAGGCCCTGCCTGTCCCTTCCCCTGCCCCGTGCCCCCGCTCCGCCCCCGGCCATGTTGTCCCACCTTACAGATGTTAAAATCTGGCCACCCTAACCATAGATGACCACTTCCCTACATTGACCTTCTCCTTAAGTTAACCTAATTTTCATAGACCAGTACTTTCAAAAAATATCCCAATGTACTCTATTTTCATAGATAAGCACATGTCATTATCAGTACAGTTGCATCAGTTCCTTATGTTGGCCACCTCTATCTGTTGTCCAATTTTTTATAGTTCCTTGGGTAGTCAACTTACAGAAGTTGTACTATAATTAGTACAAAGAAGGTGAATTGTCTTAGTAATAGGGTAAAAGTATTTTTTTTAAATAAAGAAGAAATGGAGGGTGCAGAGGAGGAAGATAAATAGCTATTTCCTGTGAAATAAACAAAGAATAGCTAAAACTTAAAAATTATGTCCATATACAAGGCAAACTTAATTGTGAAATGATTTTGAGCATCTATTGATATATAAGAGAAGGGAATCCACTAGACATCAACTCTAATTCTCCTTAATGGCATAAGTTTGGGGACAAATAATTCTTTCTGTTTCTTTACATTTTGGCTATTAATAATAGCCAATACCTGTTGTTTTTCAATTCTAAAAATAAACCTATACTCAAAGCACAAAAGACTAACTCATATAGTGCAGAAAGCAAAATTTATAAACTTCAGGCAATGTAAAAAAAATAAAGCTATGATTTTTTAATCTCGAGGCATCACCTTACCAGACTTCAGGTTATACTACAAGTCTATAGTGATCAAAACAACATGGCACTGGCACAAAAAATAGAGACATACATCTATGGAATAGAATCTAGAGATGATCCCAGCCCAATATAGTCATTTGATCTTTGACAAGCCTTTGATAACAAAAGCATGCACTAGGGTAAAGAGTCCTTATTTAACAAATAGAGCTGGGAAAACTGGTTAGCCACATGTAGAATTCTGAGACTAGACCCCCACCTCTCATCATTGACAAAAATTGATTCTTGCTAGATAAAGATTTACGTTTAAGATGCAAAACAATAAAAATTCTCAAAGAGAGTTTGGGAAAAATACTTGAAGATATAAGCTTGGGAAAATTTTTTATGAGGGAGATTCCCCTGGCAATTGCAGCAACACCAAAAATAAATAACTGGTATTTGATTAAGCTAAAAGGCTTCTACACAGCTACGGGTACCAAAAACACAGCAAACTGCCTTAGAAATGGAAGAAGATTTTTGCATATTATGCTGAAAAAGGCTTGATAACTAGAATCCCCAGAGAACAAAAATTAATCAACATGAAAAGAACGAACAACCCCATTTCTATGTGCACAAGAAACTTGAACAGAAACTTCTCTGAAGATGACCGATGAAGCAACAAACGCATAAAAAATGCTCACTGTCTTTCATTATCAAAGAAATGCAAATCAAAACAACTTACGGATATCACCTAACTCTAGTAAGATTAGTCCACATCACAAAGTCCCCAAACTTCAGATGCTGGCATGGATATGGAAGGAAGAGAACATGTCAACTCTGCTGGTGGGATTATAAACTAATACCACCTTTATGGAAAGATGTATGGAGAATTCTCAAAGAACTAAAATTGACCTTCCATTTGATCCTGAAATTTCATTATTAGGTATCTACATAAAAGAAAAAAAATCATTTTACCACAAAGGTATTTGCACCAGAATGTTTATTGTAGCTCAATTCATAATTGCTAAATCATGGAAGCAACCCAAACACCCATCACCCCTGAACAGATTAACAAACCACGGTATATGTATATCATGGAATACTACTCAGCCATAAAAAGATGAAGACTTAGCATTTGTTATGTTTACCTGGATGAAACACATTCTTCTTAGTAAAGTATCTCCAGAATGGAGAGTTCCTGAGTTGAAACACATTCTTCTTAGTAAAGTATCTCCATAATGGAAAAAAAAATCCCAATGTACTCAATACTAATATGAAACCAATATATAAACAACGAAATGCTCATATGAATGATAAAACACAAATATGGTCTAGCAACAGGAAGGGTGAGAAGAGAGAAAGTAGGGGAAGAATGGAGGGCAACTGGTGAGAGAACGGAGGGCATTTGGTGGGATCTCACCTAATGTGCATAGTGCAGGGGTTTCCAGCATGCTACCTAGGTGAGGGGCTCTTCTACAACTTGAACTTTATCTTGGAAGTGAGAAAAATGTAACCTAAAACTTTATATCCTTATATTAATTTGAAATTTAAAAAAAGAAAAAAATAGCAGCAAGCCTCAAATCTCTAAAATTGATATGATAGATTTCTTTCTAAAAGAAAATGAGTTTCCCAAATATCCATAACTTTCAAATCTCCTATGGTAGAAAATTGGACATATATGTAATATAGGATACAATATCCATCACAGCTTTTCTAATGTATATTTATTTTGATAACAATTTTGAAGATCATATAATATCTTACATACTTTTGTATCTAGTAGATCTCTTACATAATATTTAATGAACACTGGGATTCTAAGATATAATTTAAAATATTTTTATGTATTTCTGTATGTAAAATAAATATTTTTAGTATTTAAAACTAAAAGAATAAACTAATGAAATTGCAATTTGAAAAAAGATAAAGCTCTGAGATGTAAGGATATGAAAAAGGCAGGATAAGAAAATGAATGAACTAATTGTCTGAAGTTCATAGATCAAGAAGTAGAAGTTTAAAAGATTATGTTAAGTTATAAAGAAAATATAGTAAAATAAATTGATAGTATGTCAGGTATGACAAAAATTTAATGGAGAAGAAGAGGTAAGAGAAACAATAATCAGCTAATTTCTCCCTATTTCACAAATGGAATTAATTAAATACTATTCAAAGTTGACACATCAAAATGGCTCCAAGAAGACGGATTTGAGACAGCTTCTCCTCAGCTGTTCTTGATCAGGTCATAGAGAGGAATATGGACTGTCCCGCACAGAAATAGCACTGTGAAAGCACAGATAGCATCTGACACCAGGAGTGGAAAAAGAAAGGGCCACTTCAACCTCAAAGTACAGAGGTAAAGAAGATCAAAGGATAGGAGAAAGTGAGAAAAATAGGGGAAGGAAATTAAGAAGAAACCACACATGGGAAGGAACCAAAAACAACAACAACAAAAAACAAACAACTGGCAATATGAAAAATCAGAACAGCTCAACTCCCCCAGAGATCCCAATGTAATTACCACAGAAGATCCCATTTATAAAGAAATCATGGAAATAACAGAAAGGGAATCCAGATCATAGATAACAAAAACGTTGAAGGAGGTAAAGTGGAAAAACATCAAAAGGAAATCAAAAAAATTGACCCAAGAAACAAAACAAAAGACATGTTACCAAAGACCTTGACAAAATTAGAAAGGATATAATGTAGCTTTAAGAGCTAAAAGAGGCATTGGGGAATTTCAAAATTCAGGGTAGGGTTTCCAAAACAGACTAGACCATAGAGAAGAAACAATCTTTGGAGCTAATCTAATCATTTAAAAAAGGCAGAAATGAAGAGAACACAGCAATCTCTTAGAGAGATAGGGGACTCCATGAAGCATACAACATGTTGATACCAGACAAGTGGTGCCCCAGTCAGCTCAGCTGAGCAGGGCTGGGGGACCTGCCACCTCTGCCTTGGCTGCAGCAGCTGGCAGAGGAACCAGCAGCCTGGAGCAAGCGGAGGGAGCTTTCCTCTCCCACCGGAGGCTCCAGTAGCAAAAAAGACCTGACCAAGAGGGGAAACACTGGTGATTCCTCCAGTGCATCCCTGATTGGTCCATTTTCAATCCTGTTCCTGATTGGTCTATTATATACCAATCAGCTCAGCTTTCAGCTCACTGGACAACTTCTCCTATATAAGCCCCTGAGCGCATAGGGGCAGATCATCGCAGATCATCAGGGAGAGAGAGCTGAAGAGGAAGAATAGTAACACTTGGATCCTGCCATGCAAGGAGGTTTGGCTCTTTGTAAGAGCTGTAACACTTGCATCCTGCCCTGCAAGGAGGTTTGGAACTTTGTGAGAGCTGTAACACTTTAAAACCTACCTTATCCTGCTCTGCAAAGTTTGGCTCTTTGTAAGAGCTGTAATAATACCTCTGTAAATAAAACCTAACTTACTATCCATCCTGTGGTCCATCAATTCATTCATCGAATCATTGAGACCAAAAGCCTGGAAATCCAAAATCAAAAGTCTGGTATCAATGTGACTCATAAGTATCCCTGAAGAAAAAGAAGAATGTCCCAAAAGCATGGAAGCTCTAGTTGAAGACATTAGAGGGGAAAATTTTGCAAGAATCCCCAGAGACCCAGACATAAAGATACTAAATGGCTACAAAACTCCAAGACAACTCAATTCAAACAAAGCATTTCCTAGACATATTGTAATTAACATAGCCAACATCAAAATGAAAGAGAAAATTAAGAGGAAATTCTGCAAGAAGTGAGGTGTAAGCAGCAGCTGACCTACAAGGCTGAAACCAATAGGGTGACAGTAGATTTTCTATGGCAACCTTACAAGCAAGAAGAGAATGGGCTCCTACATGCAATACACTGCAACAAAACAACTCTCAGCCTAAGATTCTATATCTTGTGAAACTAAGTTTCATATTTAACAAAGAAATCAAGTCTTTAATTGGCAAGCATTGAGGAAATTTGTCACCTCAGGACCTGTTCTTCAGGCACTACTCAGACCAGGACTAAACACAGAACAATACAGTGAACCACCAGCAAAGTGAAGTAACTTGGAAAGTATAGATTAAAGCCTATCTTCTGCAATGGCCCAAGTGACAAAACAAGGCAAAAGAACTCAGTACAATAAAATGAACAGAATTCCACTCCTACTTATCAGTCTCCCAATAAACGTGAATTGACTTTCCCATTGAAAAGGCAAAGGCTGGCTGACTGGTTCAAAAAATACGTACAAGTAAAGTATTTGCTGTTTTCGGGAAACATATCTAATCCTCCAAAGACAAGTCAAGACTCAAGGTGAAAGACTAGAAAATAATATTTCGAGAAACCAAAAGAAAGTGGGAGTTGTAATCCTTTTCACAGACATGATCATCTTTAGCAACAAAAGTAAGGAAACACATAGATGAACACTATATGGTCAAGGGAACAATAAAATAAGGCATTTCAATCCTAAACATTTATGCACCCATCGTGAAAGCCTCCCTATTTATAAAACAAAGCCTACTTTCCTTCTAAGAGGGAAATTTATCACATTAAATAGCAACATTCAGAAGTCTGTAAGAGTATAAATCAACAACTAATGAAACATCTCAAGGAACTAGAAAGATCAACCCAATCCCAAACCCAGCAGAAGAAAAGGAACAATGAAAATTAGATCACAACTAAAGAACAATAATAACAACAAACCTGTTCAGAAGATTAACAAAACAAAAAGTTGGTTGTTTGAAAAAATAAATAAAATTGTGAACCTTTGGCCAGATTAACTAGAAACAGAAAACTAATAGCACTTAATACTTCATCAGAAGTAAAAAATGGGAAATAACAACAGACACCACAGAGATACAAAAGATCATCACTGACTACCACAGAAAACTCTATGTCTAGAAATTTAAAAACATGGAGGAAATGGACTAAATCCTGAAATCACACTACCTCCCTAGACTTAACCATAAAGAAATAGGACTCTTGAAGAGACCAATATCAAGAACTGAGATTGTAACAAAAATAAAAAAGCTTCCACCAAAAAAAGTCTTGAAACAGATGGTTTCAAAATTCTACCAAACCTTCAAAGAAAAGCTTGTACCTCTATTGCAGAAGCTATTCCAAAACATTGAGAAGGAAGAAACACTACCCAACTCCTTCTGTGAAGCAAATATCACTCTGTTACCAAAACCAGAAAAGTACTCAATGAGAAAAGAAACCAAAGACCAATATAATTAATGAATATCTATGCAAAAAATACTCAATAAAATCCTAGCAAACACAATTCAGCTACCTCTCAAAAAAATAATACATCACAACCAGGTGGATTTCATCCCAGGGATGCAAGTATGGCTCAACATATACAAATCCATAAACATAATTCACCACATAAAAAGAAGGAAATCCAGCCTCTTGATGGATGCAGGAAAACATCTGACAAAATACAGGACCATTTTTTGATAAGAAAATAGGCATAGACAGGGCATTTCCTAAACTAATAGAAGCCATCTACACCAAACCCACAGCCAGTATCATACTAAATGTAGAAAAACTGAAAGCACTTCTACTTAGAACTGAACAAGACAAGGATGTCTACTATTGCCACAACTATTCAACATAGTGCTGGAAGCCCTAGCCAATGCATTCAGAGAAGGATATCAAGGGTATCCTAATGGAGACAAAGGAGAGCATACTATCCTGCTTTGCTGAGAAAATGATTTTATACATAGAAAATCCCAAGGACTTCATCATGAGACTTCTGGGAGTGATCAAGAAATACAGTAACATCTTGGGTCACAAAATTAATGTTCACAAACCTGTAGCCTGCATATACAACAAAAACAGGCAAGTTGAAAACCAAATAAAAGATATAATTCCCTTCACAATTGCATCCTTCATCCATGAAATACCCTGGAATACACTTAATATTACACTTAATATACACCAAATCTAAAACAAACAAAAAACAAAAAACAACAACAAAAAAAAAAACCAGCAGTATGTTGCACTGGAGACCTACTAATACTGTCTTTCCAAAGGCAAGGCTAGAAGGAAACCCTAGACCATGATTCCATGACCTCCTTGAGCCAGACCAATGCCATGACCCCCCAGCACTCAGAGAAAGGAAAAAAGAAAGAAAATTAAAAATAAAATTATATTAGATAAAGAAAGAAAACAAAAAGGGATATCTTAGCTGTTATATGAGAAATTCATGTGGGAAAGATATGAAAAAGTAGCAATTTAAATCTAAGACATGAAACCATAAACACTCTAAAAGAAAGTATGATTAAAACTCTAAATCTTAACAGTCTTGGGAAAGAATTTATGAATACCTCATTGGCAATAGGAGAAACAAGGAAAATAAATGGGACCTAATCAAGTCAAAAAGCTTTTTTACAGCTAAGGATACAATTAACAAAGAAAATAGACAACCTGCAGAATGGGAGAAGATATTCCCATGTAATTAATCTGACAAAGGGCTAATAACCAGAATCTACAAAGAATTCAAGCAAATCAACAACAAAAAAAGGGCAAACAACCCCATTGTATAACTGGGCAAGAAATATGAATAGAATCTTTTATCATGAAGACAGACAAACGGCCAAAAACCACATGAAAAACTGCTCATCATCTCTAATAAGAGAAATGTAAATTAAAACTACTTTGAGATATCATATAACACCAGTGAGAAGAGCTCAAATCTCAAGGCCCAAAACCTGCAGATGCTGGCCTGGGGGCAGACGGAGAAAAACACACTGGTGAGACTAAAAACTAGGCCCTTAGGGAAAGAAGTATGGAAACTCTTCAAAGAACAAAAAGTAGACCTTCCATTTGATCCCACAGTCCCATTACTAGGCATCTACCCAAAAGAAAAATAATAATTTTACCATAAGGACATTTGCACTTAAATGTTTATAGCAGATGTGCAAGTTCCCATCAACCCGTGATGGAGACTTTGTATCTTTTGTATCTACCTGGAAGGATTTGGAGAACATTCTCCTAAGTACCACTAGAATGGAAAATCAAGTATCCTATAGTCTTAATATTAAGTTGAAACTAGTAGATTAACAACTACAGGTCCTGAGGCAGCAGACTCACTTGAGCTCAGAAGTTGGAGGTTGCTGTGAGCTGTGATGTCACAGCACTCTACCCAGGGGGATAGCTTGAGGCTCTGTCTCAAAAAAAAAAAAAAAAGCCAAAACAACTACAGGTCCACATGAGAGAAAAACTCAATTAGATTCAAAAAGGGGCGGGAGGTTCAGTAACAAGTTCCCACCTAAGGGCACAATGTGCAGGTACATGACACCCTTCCTAGGTGAAAGGCACAACTAGACTTTACCTTATAAATGCAAACAATGTAACATAATTATATGTACCCCCTTATTAACCACCCCCCAAATAAAATGCCAATAAAGTTGACACATCAAGAACTAGGGCCTATATGAACACATTATTAAAAATATTGAGATAATCCCTAAAAGTTCTGAAACTAAAATGATTCTAGGCATTTTTCATAGCATGTTTTCTGTTGCTCTAACAGAATAGGACAGAATGGGTAACTTAGAAGAGATTTGTTTGGCTCATGGTTCTGGAGGGCAGTCCAAGAACATGACACTGGCATCTGTTGAAGGCTTTCTTATTGTGTTATAACGTGGCAGAAGGCATCGCATGGTAGAAAGGCCGGAGCAAGCTGGCTCAGCCACTCTTGCAATAACGACCCCACTCCCATGATAACATTACCCATTTTTGCAAACAAAAGGATTAAGTTTCCAACACGTGAACTTTTGAGGGACACATGGAGACTATAGCAGGGGTTATCTCTAGGTAGTGCTAGAATTTTTAACTTCTCTATATTGCTGTGCTGTTTTATTTTTTATTCCATGCATTTATTGCTTTTACAATCAAATGTGTATAAATGATAACATTGGTAATAAAGTGTACACTTCTAGAGAGGGTTAGAAGTGGAAAGTTTATGTCAAATACTCTAAAATATTTTTGGAATTTTATATACAACCAAATGTGGAAATGTTTAAGTCTGAAAAATACATATATTAATGCAAAAATTAGAATGCTTATGGTACAGATTCCTTTTCAGATGAAATTGCACTTCAAGATATGACTATAATTAATCCTATTTTTTAAATGCCTCCTCATTATATCTGAGCTAATATATTTGCTCATGTTGTGAGCATGTAATGGATTAATTATACGTAAAATACTTAGAACAGGACTTGATTCATAGTCTACGTTCAATAAATGTTAGCTACTATTATTATTCTTGATGTTATTAAACCTAACTGACAAAGACATAGCTTTCTGCCCATAAGTGCAGAGTGCTGAAAATGACCCTAATCAATGTAGTAACTGCAACAGGGGCAGTTCTCTAACCACAGAGCCATTCAGCCTGAACGGGAGGTGATTTTACTGAGGGAATCACCATGGGGCAAGGGAAAACCACAAAGAAGCTCCAGCAAGAAAACCTGCCAAGAGACACACATTTTCAAATAATACAATGGCTCAGGTACTTCCCTGCACTTTATGAGAGTTTTAAAAATATCTGTTGGCTGAATAAATTAGTACATGATAGGTAGTTTAGAGTGTGTAGACAATGAGAACATTGGGAAAGTTGAAGAGCCACGAGTCAGGTGAGTGTACCTCTAAAAGCATGCTGTAGTGAGACTGTCTTGACTAGAGTGGATGGGATAGAAAAAACAGATGGATACATATAATGTCTAATTGTGAACCAAGCCAATAGTAGATTTGAACTTGACTTTTGTTTCTTAAAGGAGTGGGATGGCATAATTAGTTGTGGTTTAGGAACATTTTAGCAGACAATTGGACACCTTGGTAAAGGGGTCACTAGAAGTAAGAAGAAAGGTTATAAGCATTTCAGCCTAATAGTACAGTAAAGACATTGACGGGCTGAGATAAAGTACAGACATATAAGTCCTATTACTTCAAATATTTTTAGTTGTAATTGACAAATAAGAAGCGTATATAATTGTGGAGTACATGTATACATTGCAGAATGATTAAACCAAGCTGATCAATGCATATGTCACCTTACACACTAGTTTTTTAGAAATTTGCATATTATTCTTCTTATGGCTGTACTAATTTATGTTCCTAACAGTGGGCAAAGGTTTCCTTTTCTCCACATTCTTGCCAAAACTTGTTCTCTTTCATCTTTTGGATAGCAGCTATTCTAATGGGAGTGAAATGATATATCATGTTTTTAATTTTTTTCCCCAGTGATTAGTGACATTGAGCACTTTTGTGTACATCTGTTTGCCATTTGCATGTTTTTCAAGAAATGCTTATTCATGTGACTTGCCTATTTTATTGCTTTTTTACTATTAAGCAATTTGAGTTCCTTGTATATTGTGGGGAGTAATCATTATCAGATACATGATTTACATATATTTTCTCCCACTTTGTGGATTGTCTCTTTTCTAATTGATTGTTTTCTTTGCTGTGCAGAAAGTTTGTAGTTTGATGCTATCCCATTTTTCACTTCAGGTCATATAAGTCATTTGCCTTTTACTTCAAGCATTAAATGAGTGATTACTCAATTTCTATTATTTAATTAATGTATTCCATTTTCGAGCCAGAGTATCAAGTTAGTATGTATTGTCAGTTCAAGTGCCTTCAATTAGAAAAGAATATGCTGTGATCTGATGAAATAATAAAGATCTTTTAAAGAAATCAGATGTTTGAGTGGAACTGAATATCATGCTTCCTACAGGGGAAGAATGTTAAAGCTGAAAAAACTTTAGAAGTCATCTAATCCAACTCCAATATGTGAATGTGGGGCAAATAGCTTCTTTCTTTCTTTTTTTTTTTTTTTTTTTTTTTTTTGAGACAGAGTCTCACTCTGTCTCCCTAGCTAGAGTGGCCTCATCATAGCTCACTGCAACCTCAAACTCCTGGGCTCAAGTAACCTCCTTCCTCGGCCTCCCAAGTAACCAGGACTACAGACATGTGCCACCACACCTGAATAATTTTTCTATTTTTGTAGAGATGGCATCTCACCCTTCTTCAGGCTGTTCTCTAACTCCTGGCCTCGAGCAATACTCCCACCTTGGCCTCCCAGAATACTAGGATTACAGACATGAGCCACAGTACCCAGCCCAAATAACTTTTCTTCATGAGATAAATTCAGAACCACTGAGTAAAAAGAATGTATGGTATGAGGTACATGTGCTGGTTTCATATACAACTTGAAATATTTTCATCAAACTGGTTAGCATAGCCTTCATGGCATTTTCTTAGTTATTATAGAAACTTTCTTTTTAATAATGGTATGTTAAATATTTTTGGTAACACAGTTAATTTTCACATTCCTTAGCCTGTGATCCTGTGATTAGTCTCTTAATTCTTTTATAGGCACTTTTTATACAAAAATTGTATTTCTCAGTTAATATATTAAGAATTTATATCCAGTAATTCTCAGGTTTATATCCATTCCTCGTGCTGTATTGAAATTAGAGCCATATTTTGTCTTCATACAACCTGCATGATAATATTCATTTTAAATTGTTTGCCTATCCCTTTGACTATGGTCAAAAGTATAAACCCCTTAGATCTGGAAACATGAAAAACTACTTTCATGTAAAAATTACTTGAGAAATGAAATCATTGAATAAGTAGTTAGAATTAACCAAGCAAAGACTATCATATGTGTTACAGAATTTAAGGGCAACATGTACGAAGCAGTAAAAGCTTTTTTTGTCTGTGCATGCATTTGTGCAGCTCACAATCTAAATTACTAAAGTGGAGAGAGGAGAAGTTCTTTATTTCATGTGCCCATGTATAATTAACATCCTTCACGTGATGCTAAATGATATGTTTATTTACTGTAGATTAATATCCTACATATCACCTAAGTGTTATGAGGATTATTTCAATTTCAAATATTTTAAAACCTTGCCAATAAATAATTTCAATATTTTCATCTTATATAGATGCTTCTAAAGTCTATGAACTGTGCATATTTTTCCTAGATTCAAAACTCAATCTGTTGAATTTTCTCTTGGTTCCCAGATATCCCACTCTCCTGGTTATCTCTCCAAACTCAGTGGTCTCTGCTTTCTCTCTTATCTCCCTGACCTTTTCATTTTGAGATCTCCCAGGGTTCAGCTTCTAAACTTCCCCTGTCTTTTATATATTCACTGACTCCTTTGGTGATTCATCCAAACCATAGCTTTGAATTCTACCTATCCATAGGCCCTCTCTCTGAACGCAGACATTTAATGCCTCTTCGATATCTGCTAGGCCATCTCAAACTCACCATGTCCAAAGCTCAGCTTCTAATACATCTCCCAAAACATTACTCTTGCCCCTAGTTTTTCTCATCCTAGTCAATAACAAGTGTATTTTTTTTCAATGTTTAGTCCAGAAATAACTATGCTAAGAACATGGATAGATTGATTCTTTGAGTTCCTCTATTCTTGTTTGTGTACCTGAACCAGTTTAGTCCAATCCATCCACAGATGACGAGCACAATACCTTCAAAATATATCCGAACTCCTGCCACTTCTCAGCACCTCCTCTGCCAATGCCTGATCTGAGTCACCATCATCTCTCCCCCTTTTTGGTTGCAAAATCCCTCTAACGGGTCTTCCTGTTTCCTTCTACCTGGAAAATTCTTCCCTCACATGCCCAAAGGGTTTCCTTCCCCTCCTCCCTTAAATCTTGACTCAGACGTCAGCTGCTTAGTGACAAGTGATAAACATGGAAACAGTCTCTCAATATTCCCCACTCCTTTTCTCTGTTTTTCTTTCTCCGTAGTACTATGTATTCCAAATCCATAACACATATTGCTCTCATTTATTTTGTTTATTGCCTACAACAAAGTTCCAAGTGGGCAGGAATTTCTGTCACTTTTATTTGCTGCTGTAGCCTCAATGCCTAGCATATTCTAAGCATCCAACAAATACATGCTGAGTCAATTAATTAATAAATCTGCTGAGAGTATTAGTTTCGACAAAGTACAATGAATTATTGTCCATGAGAATGAGTCAGGAGCAGCAAGAAAAAAACCCCAAAATTTTAAAAATATACCTTGTATCATCAAAATCTAGGTAGAATAACATCCTGGTTTAACAGTATCAATCAGATGAGTATCAACCCCACCTCTACCTCTTTCTGGTCACAAAGGTTACCTATCTGAGATTTTTTCGTTTATAAAATGTGTGTGATAGCTTTTGGATTATTGATAGTGCAATAATATGTATATAAAGAATAGAATGTACAGTATAGAAATGTACATAAAAAGTAGAATGCAGTAATATGTGTCTAAAGCACATGCACATAATTAGTCTTACTGATTTGTGACCCTCATCATTACTATTATAACCACAAGATCAGTATGCTAAGAAAGTGGATAGATTGATTCTCTGCATTTCTTTTTCTTGTTTATGTACCTAAACCATTTATGCCGAATGTGACTGTTTAAAGCACTGAACTTCTTTTAATTTACACATTAAAAAATGCCTCTAATCCCACCATTTGGGGAGGTCAAGACAAGAGGTTCACTTGAGACCAGGAAATCATGACCAGCCTGGGTAATGCAGCAAGACCACATCTCTACAAAAAAATTTTTTTGATTAGCCATGTGTGCTAAGCACATGCCTGTCATCCTCACTACTCAGCAGGCTGAGACAGGAGGGTCACTTGAGCCCAGGGATTCAAGGTTGCAGTGAGCTATGATCATGCCACTGTACTCATCTCTGGGTGACAGACCAAGATCTCGTCAATAAATAAATAAATAGGTAGTAGTACTATTCTATATCTTAATAGAATATATTATCTATATATATATATTATCTATATCTATAATAGTTACATGATTGTGTGCTTTGGTCAAAACTCACAGAACTATACAATGGAAAGAATGAATTTTGCTACATGTAAATTATCCCTTATTTCAAAACAATAAATGGGAGAAATATTGCAGATGTGTGGAACTAATCATACTAGTCAACATTAATTACTTGCTTCCCCCCACAATGAGGAGCGAAAACCACAAGCAAAACTATAATGACATCAGAGGTAGGGAATACCCCCCTCGATGCATAGGAGATACAAAGTGGTTATACTTGATTTCAGATAAAAACAGTCATTTCAAAACAAAATGAAGCAAAAGAAAAACATATGCCGCCATTGCAAAATTATGCATGGTGCTGAGGGAAAAGTGGCAATTACAAACCTGTACCCAAATATCTGAAATAACTTTATTTCATATCACATGTGCAATTTTATAGCTCCTAATGCTTCAGAAGCAAAGTAAATTAATGAAAAATTATTCTTCAATGTAAGAACACGCTGATGTTTTTATGGTTGTATGTCAAGGTAACATTTCCAAATTTTTACTGTCTTTTAATAAATTAACTAGCAACCTGTAGTTAACAGAAAACATCTAGACTTTAATAACATTGTCAAGGCCAATGAAATTTACACAAATATGTATCAATGAATAGAATGGAGAAAAATATGTAATAAATTTTTATATGTCAAATGACCAAGTTTCCTCAAACATGAAAGCTGTAGTTTCCAATGTGCTAAAATACAATGTGGTCACAAGGGAGGAAGGATAATCCAAACCTTCTTATTAAAAGAGATTGTGTTTCAAGATAAACTTCCATTTACTTCATTTTTTATTAATTTTTACCTATATTTTTGGCAAGGCTGACTGGCAGCCATATAAGGAAGAGCAAATAAAAAACAAATGAAAATTATTTGCTTAAAGTTAATAATCTAACTTTGTAGAAAATTTCTTATTAGTGTGACCCTTAAAAGAAAAAAAAATCAAGAATTGCTATTTTCTAATCCCTGTTTAAGGATTCAAGCCAAGATTATGCAAAGACTTAGCTAGACATGCTAAATAAATATGGCAGAAACAGGACCATTTAAATGGAATTTGAACAGCTGTCTGTGGTGGCTAGACCATAAATGATACTATATTTCAAAAACAAAATGCTAAATGGCTAAGTATTTCCAGGGCCTAAGCTGGAAACACAAAGTTAACTTCTTTCTTTGTAAGCTGTTGGAGTTTTCAAGATATTTCGGAATACTTATGTTTAACTGGTGAAAAGATTCAGATCAAGGAACAAGGTCACTATGACATGGCTTGAATTGCTAAACTAATATATGTAAGAAGGCAATTGGCAAGGATAGAATTTTTTTTCTAGAGAGTATAGTCCAAATGCAATTTAACAAAAGGCAGATGGCAAATGGGAGAAGGCGGGGGATGATTAGAATTACGGAATATATGCAGTTCATTTTTGTTGTTAAAATTATAGTAAACACCAGATCAAATATGTATATAATTTTTTTTATTAAATCATAACTGTGTACATTAATGCAATCATGGGGTACAATGTGCTGGTTTTATATACAATTTGATACAATATTTTCATCAAACTGGTTAACATAGCATTCATCACATTTTCTTAGTTATTATGTTAAGACATTTATATTCTACACTTACTAAATTTCACATGTACCCTTGTACGATGCACCGTAGGTGTGGTCTCACCAATTACCCTCCCTCTACCCAATCTCTCCCCCCTTTCCCTCCTTCTCCCCTTTCCCCTTCTTCTTGGGCTATAATTGGGTTATAGCTTTCATATGAAAGCTATAAATTGGGTTCATAGTAAGGCTGAGTACATTGGACACTTTTTCTTCTATTCTTGAGATACTTTGCTAAGAAGACTATGTTCCAGCTCCATCCATATAAATATGAAAGAGATAAAGTCTCCATCTTTCTTTAAGGCTGCATAATATTCCATGGTGTACATATATCACAATTTATTAATCCATTCATGGGTTGAGGGGCACTTGGGCTTCTTCCATGACTTAGCAATTATGAATTGGGCTGCAATAAACATTCTGGTACAGCTATCTTTGTTATAATGTGATTTTTGGTCTTCTGGATATATACCTAGTAGAGATATAATTTTGAAATGTATTACAAGGATGAATACAAATCTGAGTTATTGATGGACACTCCAGCTCCTTCACTCTGGTACTGATGAGCTCCACTATCAGTTTTATATAGGGCCCAGGGTAAGCTGAAATCTGCAATGGTGTGGGGATGGTTTACAATGACTGGTTACAAAGCAGACATAACAAATAAAACATAAAAGTAGAATTAGGGTCCTCAGTCCCCTGTAGGATCTTGCAGCATGGCATAGTCACCTAACAGTTAAGTGTTGTGGACATTTCTGGTTTTCCCAAATTATAAGGGATGTGGTAACTTTGCATAAGGTTCAAAGAAAATCAATACAGATAATTACAGGGTTGGAAAACAAGGCTTATGGGCAAAGGTGAAAGAAACTTCTTTGGTTTCTTCAGGGTAGGGTTTTGGCAACCTGTCTCTTTTGCCTCCCTTCAGAACCCTAAGTACTATATACTGAAGTGAGTTCTTGGTAAAAAGCCTGTTAGCTGCCCTAGGGGAAAAAGTGAGAAGAGTGACATGATATAATACATAACATCTTTCAGTATGTGAAGGGTTATTATTGTTAAAAACTGGTAACCAGCTGTCTCTGTCTCTACCCAATTTGAAACAGAGATAGTTGGTAGAAACTAAGCAGGAAAAGTTGAGCTCATTTATAGCATGACCAACTAATCCCAGTTTGCTCAGGACTTTCCTGGTTTTAGCAATGAAAATCTCATTGTGTTAACCAGGGAAACTCCTGGATCAACCAGGAAAATGAGTCATTGACATTACACATGTGTACAGTAGGAGAGATTCATATCTGACTGGAAGACGTTAGGTGAATCTTATCTTTGTCCCACTTTTTAGTGGGGGTGTTCATTTTTTTCTTGCTGATCTGCTTGAGTTTTTGTAGATTCTGGATATTAGCCCTTTGTCAGTTGTATATTTTGTGAATATTTTCTCTCACTCTGCAGGTTGTCTGTGTACCTTGCTGATAATTTCCTTTGCTCTGAAGAAGCTTTTTAATTGCATGAAGTTCCAGATATTCATTTTTGTTATTACTGTAATTGCCTTTGGTGTCTTAGGCATAAATTCTTTGCCTAGGCCAATGTCTAGAAAAGTTTGTATATGTTTTCTTCTAGAATTTTTATAGTTTCATGCCTTACAGGTAAGTCTTTTATCATCTTTAACTAATTTTTGTATATGGTGAAAGATAGGAGTCCTGTTTCATTCTTCTGCATGTGGCTTTCCAGTTTTTCCAGCACCATTTGTTGAATAGGGCTTCCGTTCCCCAGTGTATGTTATTTTTTAAATTTTTATTTTCAATTATTATAGATATTTGATAGTTTCATTATAGGGTAATTGTGATGTTTTGACACAAGAATACAATGCAGATTAATTAAATCAGGGTAACGGGGTTATCCATCACCTCAGGCATTTAACATTCCTTTGTGTTAAGAACCTTCTAATTCTACTCTTTTAATTATTTTAAAGTACACCTTATTGTTAGTTATAGTCACTTTGTTGTGCTACCAAATATTGTTCATTTTATCTTCATATTTTTGCACCCATTGACAATCCCCACTCTGTTCCCCGCTTCCCACTACTCTTCCTGCCTCTGGTAACCATTACTCTGTGTCTCCATAAGATAAATTATTTTAATATTTAGCTACCATGCGTGAGTGAGAACATGTTAGGATGTCAGATTTATCTTTCTGTGCTTGGCTTATTTCACTTAACGTAACATTCTCCAATTCCATTCATGTTATTTCAAATGGCAGGGTTTCATTCTTTTCTGTAGCTATGCTAAGTATACTATTTTATCACATTCTATCACGTGTCTGTACCACAACTTCTTTATCCATTCATCCATTGATGGACACTTAACCAAATCTTGGTTATTGTGAATAGGTCCATAATAAACATAGGAATGCAGATGTCTTTTTGATATACAGCTTTCCTTTCCTTTGTACATATACCCAGTAGAGAGATTGCTGGGTCTTATGGTAGTTCTGTTCTCAGTTTTTTGAGAAAACTTCATACTATTTTCTATCCTGGTTATACTAATTTACATTCCCACCAACAGTTTGAGAGGGTTCCCCTTTCTTCACATCTTCCCCAGCATTCATTATTACCTATCTTTTGAATAAAAGCCATTTTAACTGAAGCAAGATGATATCTAGTTAGAGTTTTGATTTGCATTTCTCTGATGACTAATGATGTTGAGCATTTTTCATATACCTCTTAGCCATTTGTATGACTTTTGAGAAATGTGTATTCAGATCCTTTGCCTATTTTTTAATTACAGAATTTAATTTTTTTCCTATTAAGTTATTAGAACTCCTTGTATATTCTGGTTATTAATCCCTGATTAAACAGGTAATTTGAAAATACTTTCTCCCACTCTGTATGCTCTTTCTTTCTTTCTTTCTTTTTTCTTGTATGATTTTTCTTTGCTCTGAAGAAGCTTTTTAGCTTGATGTAATCCCATTTGTCCAATTTTGCTTTGGTTGTCTGTACTTTGGGGGTATTATTCAAGAAGTCCTTGCCTAGAACAATGTTCTGAAGCATTCTCCAATGTTTTCCTTTAGTAGTTTCATACTGTTAGGTCTTCTAAGTCTTTAATACATTTTGATTTGATTTACATAAATGGTGAGAGATAAGGGTCTAGCTTCATTCTTCTGCATGTGAATATCCAATTTTCCCATCATCATTTATTGAAAGGATTGTCCTTTCCCCCACAGCATGGTCTTTGTCAAAAATAAGTTTACTGGAGATGTGTAGATTTATTTCTGGGTTCTCTATTCTGTTTCATTGATCTATGTGTCTGCTTTTATGTCACTACTATGCTGCTTTGCTTACTACAACTCTTAGTTCAATTTGAAGCCAGGTAATGTGATTCCTCCAATTTTGTTGTTTTTGCTCAGGATGGCTTTGACTATTCTTCTGTGGTTTCATATAAATTTTATTTGCTATTCCTATGAAGGAGGTCATGGGTATTTTGATGGGGATTGCATTTTGATCTATAGATTGCTTTTGGTAGTATGGATATTTTTAAAAATCTTGATTCTTCCAATCCAAAATCTTGAATCTTCCACCCAAGTGTGGATATCGTTCCTTTTTTTTTTTTTTTTTTTTTTGTCTTCTTCAACTTCTTTCATCAATATTTTCATTATAGGGATCTCTTACTTCTTTGGTTCAGTTTATTCCCAGGAATTTTATTTTATTTGTAGCTATTGTAAATGGTATTACTTTCTTGGTTTCTTTCTCAGGTTGTTTACTTATGGTTAGAAATGCTACTGATTTTTTTCTGATTTTATGTCCTGAAACTTTACTGAATTTATCAGTTCTAAAAGGTTGCAGGTGGAGTTCTAATAGTTTTGGGGTGGAGTCTTTAGGTTTCTCTAAATATGGGACCATATCAGATATAAATAAGGATAATTTGACTTTTTCCCTTCCAATTTGGATATACTTTATTCTTTCTCTTCTCTGATTGCTCTAGCTAGAACTTCAAGTACTATGTCAAATAACTGTGGTGAAAGTGAGCATTCTTGTCTTGTTCTACATCTTAGAGGAAAGACAAAAAAATGAATCTTGATCACTACCTCACGATATACCCACTCACTTATTTGGATTGGTAACAGACCTAAAGACAAACACAAAGCTATAAAGATTCTAAAAGAAAATATATGAGTTTTCAGAACCTTGGCATAAGCCAACTCTTTTAAGTAGAATAAAAGAAAGTGGCCAGGTACAGTGGCTCAATCCTATAATCCTAGCACTTTGGGAGGCTGAGGCAGAAGGATCGCTTGAAGCCAGGAGTTAGAGATAAGCCCGAACAAGAGCAAGACCCACATCTCTACAAGAAATAGAAAAGTTAGCTGAAAGTGGTGGCACAAACCTATAGTCTCAGCTACTTGAGAGGCTGAAGCAGGAGGATCACTTGAGCCCAGGAGTTAGATGTTGCGGTGAACTATGATGAGACCACTACACTTTAGCCCAGGAGATAGAGTACAATATTATCTCAAATAAAAGGAACAAAGGAAACAACCATAAAACAAAATATTGGTATATCAAAGTTAAAAACCACTTAGCAAAAGTCATCCTTTAGAAAATAATAGCCCAGTGCGGAGGTAACCGGAGCGATGATATGGGGACCGGGGCACCTCAGTCCTTGAATCTACCTCCAACCGTTGGGAAACTGAAGATGCCCGCCAGAGAACGTCAGGGTCGCCTTGGTGCCTCGGCCCTGGGAGTCTTAATTAAGGGAGAGTGGAACCACTGCGGCAAGGATCCCAACTTGTGAAGCATCAACCTGGCTCAGGGTGGCGGTCCATCCTTATGGAACTGGGGTCTGCACCCACAATCACCTGTTTTGGGTATTGGTTTATTATGTTTTGTTATACCATATGCTGCTGACTTGCCCCTCTGTTTGTGTCTGGGGTGTGACATATATCTCAGAGATTGTTCAAAATAAAAAACAGAATGGAATAAATGAAAAAACTAGGGGAGAAAAAAAATAAAATAATAGCCAAACACAGATTAAGAGAAAATATTCATGAAACATATATCTGTATAAAACATCTGCCAATAAAAATTGGCAAAGGACTAAAAAAGACTCTTTTCAAAGGAAGATATACAATTGATCAATAACCATATGAAAAAGTGCTTAACATAATTTGTTACTGGGAAAATCCATAGTAAGTGGGATATTAAATATTAAATTGAACAATGAGCTACCATTATACACCAACAAAAAAGGCTAAAATCAAGAAATGACAGCATCAAATGTTAAAGAAGATATGAAGTATAAGAGTTCTCACACATTGGCAGATGGAGTGTGAAATGTAACAACCAGATGAAAAAAGTGTTTATCAGTTCCCGTAAGATTAAACACACATCTACCTATGACCCAGTCATCTTACTTCTAGATACTTAGCCAAGAGAATGAAAATAGATACATACAAAATAAACTAGTAGATGAATGTTCACAACTTTATTTGTAAAAGCCAAAAACTAAAAATAACCCAAATATCTATCAAAAGAAAAATGAATAAACAATTTGCAATACATTCACACAAAAGAATACTATTCTTCCAGAAAAAGGGGTGAACTTGTAATATATAACAATGCAGAAAAAATCTCACACACAATACCCTGAGTAAAAGAAACCAGACATGGGCAGGTGCAGTGGCTCACACCTCTAATCCTAGTACTCTGGGAGGCCAAGGTGAGTGGATTGCTTGAGTTCATGAGTTTGAGACCAGCCTGAGCAATAGCAAGATCCTGTCTCTAAAAAACTAGCTGGGCATTATAGTGGGTACCTGTAGTTCCAGCTACTTGGGAGGCTGGGGCTAGAGGATTGCTTGAGCCCAAGAGTTTGAGGTTGCTATGAGCTATGACACCAGAGTACTCTACTGAGGAAAACAAAGTAAGACTCTGTCTAAGGAAGGAAGGGAGGGAGAAAGGGAGGGAAGGAAGGAGGGAAGAAGGAAGGAAGGAAGGAAGGAAGGAAGGAAGGAAGGAAGGAAGGAAGGAAGGGAGGGAGGGGAGAGAGAGAGAGAGAGAGAAAGAGAGAGAGAGAAAGAAAGAAAGAAAGAAAGAAAGAAAGAAAGAAAGAAAGAAAGAAAGAAAGAAAAGAGAAAGAAAGATAGACATGTAGGAGTGTGAAATGTAACAACCATTTACATTAGTCTTCTCAATTATCCTCAGAGAATATGTTCAAAGACACAAAAACTTCAGCTAGTACTGAAGCTAATTGTCATTGCTAGGAACACATTTCTCTTTATGCCTTCCACATACAAATTTAATGACTTTTCCATCTTGACTAAGCAATTACTTATCACATTCTGTGGCTGTAACTTTTGCATTCTGAGACGCGACAGCAAAGCTAGCACAAATTTCTTTTACCTTCTTCACAAATTCATGGATAGACAATTCTTTCTTATTGCAAGTCTTAGTAAACTCAGCATCTGATTTATTTTTTCTTTCTTTATTAAGTCCAGAATTTCTACCTTTCACCTAAATGAAGTACTTTATAGCTTCTCTTTAGCATCACTACAAACACTGTGATACTTTGACAATTGATTTGATAACCAAAATGGCTACTAATTGACCCATGGGTAGGAAGCACATACAATGTGGACATCCCTTTGCTGGCCAAAGGGATGATTCATATCCCAGGCAGGAGGGTACAGGGCGGCATAAGATTTTATCACCTTACTCAGGCTGGCATTCAATTTAAAACTTATGAATTGTTTATCTCTGGAATTTTTCATTTAATATTTTTGGGCCACCATTGACCATGGACAACTGAAACTGTGGAAAGCAAAAGTACAGATAAAGGGAAACTATGTTCTACATGATTTCCATATATTAAGTTCTCCCATAAAGAAAATTAACTAGGAAATATCACAAGGGAGCTCTCTAGGGTGATGGAAAAGCCTATAACTTCTGGGTTATGAAAGACACATGAATTTATGTATTTGTAAAAACACATCAAAGTAGATAATACTTGTGCATTATAACATATGTTAATTTTATGTAAAAAATGTAAACAATGAAAGGATTTGTTTGGGGTTTGTTTTTTTATTTTTCCCTCGATTTTCCCTTTTATAACGTCTTCATTTGTTCTGGTTCTGAACTTGAAATAACTAACTTCGCATGTACATATATGTGGTCCAGTGCAGTGATCAGTGTTAGACTGTGTGGTCAAATACAACAAAGGCAGACAGGCCCCAGCTTGGGAATTAACTTTGATTAGTTGGCAGTTGCTACTTCGAGTGGTACTTAGAGAAAGAATTTGTAGCTGTCTCCAATCCCTCTGTTATGCACTGGATTTTTTTTATCCCCCCAAATTCATATGTTGAAGCTCTAATCCTGAATGTGATGGTATTTGGTGGTAAGGTCTTTAGATGAGGTCATGAGCACTAACAATGGGACCTGTGTCCTAGTAACAAGAGGAAAAGACACCACTTCTCTTTCTGTCATATGAGAATACAGGGAGAAGATGGCTGCCAGCGGACCAGAAATAAGGCCCTTATGAAAAAACAAATTTGCTGGCACCTTGATGTCATACTTCCCAGCTGCCAGAACTATGAGAAACAAATGTCTGTTGTTTAAGCCATCTGTTTTACGGTGTTTTGTCAGACCAGCCTGACCTGACTGAGACACCTTCTCAAGCAGTGATTCTCAACCTTCCTAATGCCATGACCCTTTAATGCAGTTCCTTATGTTGTGGTAACCTGCAACCATAAAAATTATTTTCACTGCTACTTCTTAACTGTAATTTTGCTACTGTTATGAATCTTAATGTAAATATCTAATATGCAGGATGTATTTAGGCTACCCCATTGAAAGGGTCATTTGACCTCCAAAGGGGTCGTGACCCATGGATTGAGAACTGCTGCTCTAAAGGATTTGGGATTAACTGCAATGAGAGATTAACATGCTCTGTAAGGCAGTGCGGAGGAGTGATGACTGGAGGCCCCAAGTCATTCATCATCTTCAACTCTTTATCAATGACAAACCTTGGTTTATAGCATCTGAGAAGGTGCCTTTTGGAAGGTCTTACAACATAACTATTATTAGGTCTACATAAGGGAACATCATACATTGAGTTTCCTTCACATCATGTTACAATAAACAAGTTGCAGAACAAACTGAGGATGAAGCAACATGTAGACAAATGATCCTGTCTAAACTTTTGCCTACCCACACATCCCAGACCTGCAGTGATTCATTGCTTACTTCATTCATCATTTATGTATAAGACAACACAAACATACACAAGATCTATAATCTATACATGTATTATGGTAAACAGTAATAAAATGAGCGTGAATTACCTACCACTGAGTTTAAGAAATCGAACAATACCACACTTGTGAAGCTCTGGCTTTCCTTTCCTATTATATTGCTCTCATCAGTGCTATGATTCACTTTTTTTCTTCCTTAACATTATTTTCTTCCTTTCATTATTTGAAATTAATTCGTGTTGACATTGGTTACTACGGTTCACTAATCTTCACTTCCCTAAATCATTCCATTCTATCACACTTTATCCATTCTCCTCAAAGTAGTGACTTGTATTGTTTCTGGATTACTGCAAGTAATGTGGCTCTTAACAGGGAACATGGGCAAGGGTTTTGAGAATGTTTTATAGGAGAGCAATTTCTAGACCATAGGTTGATAAGCAATTTTACAAGACAATACTGAATTGTTTTCCAAAGTGATTATACCAATTTACACATCCATCAGCTGCATGTAAGAGATTTCTTAACAAATATATAATATCGCCCAATATTTTAGAGTTTGCCAGTCTAGTATATGGAAGATCCTACTTCATTGTGGTCTTACTTTTGAATCTCATATTACCAATGATGCATGCATGTATTTATTGGTCTTTGTGCTTCTTTTTGAACAAAAAGTTTTATCTGTCTTTTGCCCACATTTTCTACTAGGTGGTTTGCTTTTCTCTTATGAAATTATAAGTGATTCTATTATCTTTTGTGGGCCTAAATATTTTATTGTCTTTCTACTTTTTCCCCAGATTGTGGTACCTTGTCACCTTTTAATGATGTCCTTTGATGAGCAGATGTTCTTAATTTAAACAGAGGTGCTCTACTGATCTTTTCCTTGATGGTTTTTTCTTACTGCATCTTGTTTAAGAAATATTTCCCTTCATAAGGTCATAAAAATTACTATTTTACATTTCCTTTTAAAAATTTTTTTGTGTTTAAACATTAATATATTTAAAACATCTGTAAAAACAATTTTAAAAATAATAAAATTTTTTTAAAAATCTGGAATACAGTTTCTACTATAGTATAAAGTAGAAATTTTATTTCATTGTTTTTCCATATGGGTAACCAGTGATCCCAGCACAGCTTATTGAAGAGTTCACTTTTCTGCACTGCTCTGTAGTTCTTTGCTCATTATACTACGTAGAACCGATTTATACATATGAATGGGTAACTTTCTAACATTTCAGTTTCTTCCACTGACTTACTTATCCCTTCCTACATGAGTGTTACATTGTTAAAGTGCTATGGCTTTGTAATAACTGTCTGTACCTTTCAATTAAAAACCCTCACCTTCTTGTGCTTCATTCATATGAATCTGGGCTACTTTTGGCATTTTGCTCTTTCGCAAATGATCACGTTAGAATAGTTCATCAACTTATATGAAAAATCCTCTGGGTTACTGAATTTGCTTTGATTCCACGAATCTGTGAGGACATTACTTTTTTATAAGTTATGCCTTGTTGCTAGAGTGTAGAAATGCAATTAAACTTTTCTATATTAGTTTTATATATAGTAAACTTGCCAAATTTTGTTATTTTGTTTTTAAGGTATTGGTTAAGCTACAGCAACACAGAGATTCAAAATTAGAATGGCTATTGCAAGATGGAATACGGTTACTCTCTTGGAATAATTCAAGTTACCCAACTTGACCTTGAAGTCCTCTAAGTAGGACTGTTTCTTAGAGCAAACACAGTGGCTGCCCTGGGCCCTGCACTGAGGATTGAGCAGGCTGGCATATGTGCATTGGCTATTTGGCTATACTGTTTTGTAAAATACCTATTTAAATTTCTTGCTTATTTTCAATTAGATTGTCTAATCTGATTAGTAGAAATCCTGTATACATCTTAGATATAATTAATTGGTAAAGTGTATGTGTTGCAAAAATCTTCCATTTGGGGCTCTTGCCACTTAACTTTCCCAATCTGGTTTTTGATAAATATAATTTTTTTATTTGAATACACTCAAATTTATCATTCTTTTCCTCTATAGTTGGTGAATTATTTTGTTCTACTTAGACTCACTCTTTCCTCAGGATTCTGATGATATTCTTCCATATTACCTTCTAGAAGTAGAATGTTTTATATGTCAAATTTAGATTTATTAGTACAATTCATTCAGGAACGATATGTGTAGATGCTATGAAGTGGTTGCCAAGGTTTTTGTTTTTGTTTTTTTTAATATGGACATCAATAGATTCAGCACCATTTCTTAAAAAGTTCATCCCGCCTAATTCTCTACAATTCCACTCTTACTATTCAAGCTTACCTACATGTGCTTGGGCATGTTCCTGAACTCTCTATCTGTTTATCTATTTACATATACTTACACTAATGCCACACTATCTTAATCATTAGAGTCTTGATAAAGTAAATCTTCCCACTTTGTTCTTCTTCCAACAGTCTTCATTATTTCTGTTTCTATAACTTTCCAATATATTTGAAAGATTTTTTTCAATCTCCATAAATTAATACTAATTTAGAATTTCTTTTCCTCTTTTTTTTTATTGTTTGGGACTTGTTGATTGAGACCTTACTGAACTCACTTATTAGTTCTAGGAGTCTTTATACATTCCTTGCCATTTCCAATATAGTCTATCATGCCATGTATAAAGGAAGATAGTTTTCTTTCTTTCTTCCAATCTGTATGCCTTGTCTTCCTTTTTCTTGACTTATTACAGTTCTATTTTGAACACGAGTGGTAAGAGCAGACATACAAGGTCTGAAAATTAAGTTTGCGAAATTGTCCTAGAAAAAGTGCTATATACCCATTACTGAATATCACTATGGTTGCCTTGAAAGTACTCCCTTGGGAAGCTATGCACTGACACGAGTGACTAGTCTACCCTTCAAAGCAATTTTGAAACTATTTTTTCTGGAATGGCCACGAGAGCTGTCATCATATTACCGTTGAAGTCTTTATTGCCATCAAAATGTCTACCTTTCTATATTTCCTTTATCTTTGGGTAAAGAAAAAAGTCATTGCAGAACAGACCAGGTGAGTACAAGAATGCTTCAATATAGTTATTTATTTACTAGCTAAAAACTCACTCACACATGGTGCTGTGTGAGCTGGTGCATTTTCATGATGCAAGAGCCATGAACTGGTGAAAAATTCAGGACATTTTCATCTAACTTTTTCACACAAAATTTTCATCATTTCCAAATAGTAAACTTGGTTAATTGTTTGTCCAACTGGTCCAAATTCATAATGAACAATCACTCTAGTATCAAAAAATGTTAGCAACATCATTTTCACTCTTGATTTGGACTAATGGAACTTTTTGATTGTGGAGAATTAGCTGACTTCCATTGTGCATTTTGATGCTTTGTTTCAGGGTCATATCGGTACACCCATGTTTCATCACCAGTGATAACACAGCCCAAAACATTGTCTCGCCTCTCCAAAAGGTCCTGGCAAACTTCAACTCTCCTTTTCTTTTGTTCATTGGTGACCTCCTTTGGAATTATTTTTGCACAAACTTTTCTCATGTCAATTTTTTCCTGTTTCTCTATCAATGTTTACTTGGCCTACTATGCTTCTCACCATCAGCTAATGATTCTGATGCACAATTCTATGAATTTTTGCAACTCTTTTGTCAGTTCTGCCTGCTATTGGACACCTCAAACTCTCTTTATCAGTGATGCTTTGTTTCCCCACGAAAAAATGTTTAATCCAATTATACATTGCCATTTTCTTTATGGTATTATCCCCATAAACTTGGACTACCATAGCCCTGATTTTATTTCCACTCTTGTCAAGTTTAACAAAAACTGTAATGTTTGTTGTTCTAATTTAGGATCTGATATTCTCATGATAGCACACAATAAAGAATGCCACTCAGCAAGACACTGCCCTAGATTTACATGAACACAGCGATGAGATACCGATATACCATGGTTTATGAAACCTTACAAGTTGTTTGTACAGTGCTCCCAAAGTAAATGTACAGTGAGTGGCAAGTTTACAAACTTAATTGTCAAACCTGTCACACTTGCCTTCTTTCCAGTTTTGGGCAAGAAAGCACTTGGTCTTTCACTGTTAAAAATAATATTAGCTATAAAGATTCTTTTTCAAGTTGGAGTAATTCCCTTTTATTCTTAACCTGTAGAAAGTTTTAACTGAGTACTGTATTTTGATAAATGCTTTTTCTACATCAATTCATAGGATCATGAGTTTTACTTTTAGTTTGTTAGTATGGCACATTGCACTGAGTGAGTTCCAAATTTGAACTAGTCCTGCATACCTGGAATAAACCCCGCTTGGTTACAATGTGAAATTCCTTTCATACATTGGTGGATTATATTTGCTAGTATTTTGTTAAATATGTTTGCATCTAAATTAATGAGAGATGTTATTCTGTGGGTTTTTTTTCTTCTATTTTCATTGGATTATCTTCATTTAATTTTGATATCAAGATAATATCAGCTGCACAAAATGAGTGTAAAAGTCCTGCTACCTCTTCTACTTTCTGGAAGAGATTATGTAAAATTGGAGTTAATTCTTCTTTAAATGTTTGATAGTTTCTTCAATGAAACCCTCTAGGCCTAAAGATTTCTTTTGTGGTAGCTTCTTAATTACAAATTCAATATGTTTAAGGGATAGAGGACTGTTCAGATTGTTTATTTAAGCATGACTGTGTTTTGAAAATTTGTGGGTTTTGAGGTATTGGTACATTTTCTCTAAATTGTTAAATTTATGGGAGTAAAGTTGTTCATAGTATTCTCATATCTTTTTAATCATTGTTGAACTTGTAGTGATATCTCCTATTTCATCCCTGATACTGGTGACTTATGCTTTCCCTCTTTATTTTTTTATTTATTTTTTTATTTTTGGTATTAGTAGTCTTATCACTTTTTTTTAGTGTTTTAAAACCAGATTTTTTATTTCATTGATTTTTTTCTGTTTTTCTATTTTCAAGTTAATTTATTTATGATTTTATCTTTATTATTTCCTTTCTTCAGTTTCTTTGGGGTATTTTGCTCTTCCTTTTCCACTTTCTTGAGGTAGGAACTTAGGTTACCGATTTGAGATTTGTATTATTTTTAATGTAAACATTTAATACTATAAATTTCCCTCAGACTACTGCTTTAGCTGCTTTCCACAAATTTTTGATATATTTGATATCACTTGCATGAAGTTCCATGTATTTTTTTTCCCTCCAAGACTTCCTTTTTGACTCAGGTATTATTTAGAAGTGTGTTATTTGTCTCTGTGTGTTTAGTGAGTTTCCTAAAGTATTGCTTTTCTATTAATTTTTTATTCAGATTGTCTATATTCTTGCTGATTTTCTATCTAGTTGATCTATCACTTGATGACAGGGAGACACTGAAGTTCCCACATATAATTGGAGATTTGCCTGTGTCTCATTTTAGGTTAATCAGTTTGGGTTTTACATATTTTGAGGTTCTGTTACTTAGAGCATACACATTTGACATCATTATGTCTTCCTGATAGATTTATTCTTTTATCATTATGCAATATCCCTTTTTCTCTAATAACTTTCTTTTCTCTGGTTTATTTTATATTTATAAATATGGCTACTTTTCTTCAACATATATACTGGTCGTGTCTTTATTCATTTTCTTTATCCATTCTGCCTGTTTCTCTTTTCCATAAGTTTTATTATATAATTGATTCAAACAACATGGATTTGGACAGCATGGCCCACTTATATGTGGATTATCTTCTGCCTCTGCCACCCAAAATAGCAAAACTGATCCCTTTTTTCTCAGCTTGCTCAATATGAAGATCCTGAAGACAAAGATCTTTATGATGATGCATTTTAACTTAATGAACAGTAAATATATTGTCTCTTCCTTATGATTTTCTTAAGAATATCTTTTTTCTCTAGCTTACTTTATTGTAAGAGTGAAGTATATGTGTACTTAGGCAATTGGCTTTTATTTATTTACTGATATAAATTGAGAATGATATCTTCTTGTTCTACTCATTATTTTTAATAATAATGTTGAATATCCCTCATATACATATCTAGTTTTTGACTGTGTTCCTGTTGGATTTCCCCTTTTCCTGTGCAGTAGCAAGCACTTTTTAAAAATATTTGTGATGAGATTCCTGTCATTTTTAGATATCATATATATCCTTTTTAATTAGTCACCAGTGAACTTATACTTCATTACACAAAAATCCTTAATGTCAGTGCTATATCCATAGACTTTTTCATTGTATGGCATATGTATATACTTTGTCACCCTTGGTGGAGTGTCATGTCATCACAGCTCACAGGAACCTCAAATTCTCAGGTTTAAGCAATTTTCTTGCCTCAGCCTCCCAAGTAGCTGGGATTACAGATGCCTGCCACACCCCGGCTATTTTTTTGGTGGTTATTGCCATTGTTATTTAGCAGGCTTGGGCCAGGTTCGAAGCCACCAACCTCAGTGCTTGTGGCTGGAACCCTAACCACTGAGCTACGGGCCTAAGCAGTTTTGCTTCACCCGTAAGCAATAAATATGTTCTCCTATCTTATCTTTGATTAACTTTATAAGTTTGATCTTTTAAGTATTATAGTTAAGTATTTATTATATTAAACGTGATTGTACCATTGTATTTCATGGTAAAGCTGTCTTCTGAAGGAGTGCCTAGACCAGTTAGCTTTAAGGTAATTATTGCTATGTTAGCACTAAATTTTCATTTATTTTCTGTTTTCTCTGATTCTTTTTCTTTTTCTTCTCTTACCTTTCTTTGGGTTACTTGAACATATTCTAGAACATATTCTATCTTTGCTTATTTATGGTGCTTTTAAGTATATCTCTTTGTCTAGATTTGTAGTGGTTGCTTTCCATGATACAGGATTCATAGGTGACTTAGTCTACTGATACCCACATTTTGCCACTTTGTATGAGGCATGAAAACCTCACTGTCATTTAGGTCTTTGTTTTTTTAATATTTCACATTTTTGTTTCTTTTTCTTTCTTCCCAGTACTCCAAAATTCCTTCTTTTGCCGTTTCCTTTTTTGTTCTAAGAATTTTCTTTAGTCAGTCCTTAAAGGTAAGCTTGCTGGCAACTAGTTCTTACAGGTTTACTTCTTCTGAGTATATTTATTTCCTTATCATTCCTAAAGGATGAGTTATTGGATGTAGAATTCATGGTTGACAGTTCTTTGCTTTCAGGACTTGATAAATACTGAACATTTTCTTTGGATCATGATATTTTCACATGAAAACTGGCTGCCATTCAAAGTGTATTTCCCATTTAAATCAGTTATTATCTTATAGGTAATACTTTATTTCCCTCTGGCTGCTTTTGGTCCTTTTTTCTTTATCTTTAGTTTTCAAAAATTTAGATAATGTCTTGGCATTAGTTTCTATAGAATTACCCTGTTTGGTATTTGCTCATCTTCTTGAATTTATGGGTTTATATCAAATTTGGGAAACTTTTATCCATCATTGTATTTTTACGTGCAGTTGCATGCAAGCCATTATTTTCTAAAATAATTTCAAAACCACTTTCTTTCTTCTTTCCTTCTAGTACTAAATTGACACCAATGTTGGCTATTTGTTATTTTGTCACAACCCCCTGAGACTCTATTCTATTTTTTTTTCAGTCTATGTTCTCTCTATTATTCAGAATAGGTGAATTATTTGTTCTGCCTTCTACTTCACTGATTCTACCCTCTGACATTTCTACTCTACCACTGAGCCATTCAGGGAGTTTTATTTGTTATTTCTGTTAACAAATCTCTTTTTATTTTAACTAAAGACTTTTCACACTGGTGTTATTATATCTTTCAACTCTATACTTTCTATTTTGTCCTTTAATAATTTCTATTTCTTTACATAGACTTTCTTTTTTATTTGTCTTAAGAGAATTTTTATTGATTATCAAAGTATTTTTGTTATGGCTGATTTAAAATCCTTGTCAGGAAATTCAAACATCTAATTATTCTCAGTGTTGTTTTCAACTCTCTTTCACAAGTTGTAGATTTTGTTTTGGTTTGGTTTGGTTACAGATCACCATAACAGGTAATTATTTACTATATCATGGATACTTAATTTAACATATTAGGAAATTCTGGTCATTATGTAAATCTTTTATTTTACCAGGAAGTTACCCTATTTAAAGTTAGCATGTGGGTCGTGTCTTACTTTTGTATACTGTAATGCCAATGGCAGTGTAACTTTCAGAGACTTTTTGTGTTATTTTGGGATATTTTCATTTATCTGGTGCTATTCTCACTTGCACTGATACCCACTGGCACTGTCTAATGAGACAGAGAGGTTTCTCTATGCCAGGATGCCAGGTGTCTCTTGATGGGCAAGAATTACTTTGAGATCCCCTATTTGATATTCCCTGAAGATGCTCTGGTCATCCATTATTGTTTACCATTCCATCTCTTCTATAGCCTATTATTGGTTTACCATTTTTTTGCTTGTTAGTTTCTCTAGTAAGTTCAACATAACTTTTTTAATAGCTATATAAAATAGTACTTTTAAAATATAAGAACCTTAGAACTCTAATTGCATTCACAATCTTCTAATTTCCATGTTCATCATCTTGTATTTTAATTTTAGATCTAATATAATCTCATAAAATAATATTTTTGTTTTTTACATAGTTAATATTTATTTAGATTTACCCACCATTAACCTTTTTACTTCTCTTCAACCCTTTCTATAGCCCTCCTCTTTCTCCTTCTCCTTGAAGAACATCCTTTATTATTTTCATTACTATAAATGCTATGGTGAAAAATTCCTTCAGGCTTTGTTTGTCTGCAGTATCTTCATTCTACCCTTATTTGTATATTATTTTCACTAAATATGGGATTCTAGATTGTATTAAATTTTCTTTCAATATTTAAAATATGACATTCTATGTTTCTAGCTTCCTCTAGTTTTTTTTTTTTTTCTTAAGAACTCTTAAGAATATTGACAGTATATTGCTGCTCCTTTGTTGTCAATGAGAGATGGTAAAATTTTCTCACAAGTCATTATCAGGAAAGAAAATCTATCATAATTTTAATAATCACATTTTGTTTCTATATTTTCTTCTTTTTACAATATTCTTGACCATTTTTGATTGATTCTTCATCTTTATTCATAATGAATGAATGAAAAGTTTCATCTATTAATTATTTAACATGTTACATATAATTACTTTATCATATTTCAAATAATTTCAATATCTGAAATCCCGGAGCTTATAAATTTATTTTTCCTAACTCTCATCATTTATTTCCTCAATTATTTAGTAATAATAGATTTTGATCTTTAAATTTTAATTTCTAGAAATCTGTGGAAATATTGTGTTTGCTTTTGCTGTATGCCAAATGACCTAACCAACCTGGAATTACATTCAGTATGAACTAGAAGTTTCTGAATTACATTGATAACATAAATTTGAACTCCAGATCTACATATGAGTATTTAGAGTAACTTGATAATAAGTTTTGTGATTGTCTTGAATGCTTGAGTGGAAACAAAAAGTTTAATTTCTGATTTGAGCAAGGAATTTTTTTATGGCCACATTTTGATTGATGGTATAGCCCTTTTAATGACCCCATTTTTCTAAAGTATCTTAATTTGAGCTGCTTTCCTTTTAGGTATAGTTCATATCTCTCCCCATCCCTTTTCTTTCTGTCTTTCTCATTGCCATTAATTTTCAAGTTCTTGATTTTGATATTTTCTCCCAAGGAAGTCCAAATTTTCTTCTTTATTTACCACTCTTACTTTGGTTTATTAATTTATGCTTACTGTTTTCTTTTTTCTTTTTTGTATATCATGGAAGGGAGAGTCATCTTCCTTCTTTGTGATGAGGGAAATATATGTAAAAGTATCTTAGCTATTATTGTTGCTTATTCAGGACATAAATATTGTTCAGTGTAAAAATGTTTAAAAATATGCAATCTTTTGTATTGTTGAAAGGAGTCATGTATAACATCTAAAATAACTGTTAACACTCCTTTAAATGACATAAACTTTCACTGTTGCTTCAGAAACGCAATAAAGCAAAGAAAGTCTTTCTACCGTTCGTTAGATTAGACTTAGAAGTCACACCAAGAAAAACTCACCTTTGCTCCTCAAACTGATACCACTAAGGCCTTAACATAAATTGGAAGAGAAAAAAGTACCTTTAAAAGATGCTCATGTAAAGATATTTATTGAGCAAAATTTTCCTTTATCCTCAAAACAGAGTTCTACCTTCTCTTCTCTATACATCCAGAGCATTTTAAACATATTTTTACATATCACTAATGTTACTATATTTTAATATTTTGTCTACTGTGTTATCTTCTTCTAAAGAGTATGGTATTTGAGGACAGAACATTTTCTTCTCTATTCTTGTATCTCTGGTTCCTAGTGTAACACAGGAATGTTTCTTGAATAACTAAACTCATAAAATCACTGATATGAAAAATATAGTCTAGGAAGAATAAAAACAGTTGAATTCAGCTTGGTAGCATGGAATGGTCAAAAACAGGCTAAGCTGTTTCTGCAGCTAACTAAACAATCCACAAACAAAGCATCTTAAACTCCTTAGACAAAGGACTCTCTAGATCAACTCTAAGTATTTTTTAATTGTAAATTTTAGATATCACCCAGATATATTCCTCCATATGAAAATTGGCGGGGGAGGGCAACCATTTTATAAACACCCCCAGACTTTGCACAGAGTTTCTTTGGAGTTTGGCGACCAGTTTATTTTCTCACATGTTAGTAGTAGCAATAGAACTTATCAAATACCATCTTCTCCCTCCAGTAAAATAAAAACATTTCAGCTGCTTTCTCTAAACCCTATATTTTTATGAACATGCCTCTTTGATTTTTGTCTGTCTGATCACTGTCCAGCTTCAAAATTAGTGAGTGCTTCTGCAAAGGTTTTGCCATTTCACTGAGAGTTACCTCTGAATATGTAAACAGAAGCACACTGATTTAGGAATAATCATTTCTAAGTCAGAAGTTAGTTGTTTCATGAGAAATATCTGATTTGTAGGAGAAAATTGCCAGCAATATCTGGCTTGATTTAGTCCAACTTGGATAAGGGGTCCAAATCTGTCATAACTGATACTTGCCTAACCTCATACTCAAAGAGTGAGGACCATGTGCATGTTATCAAGTTATTATCTCATTACTGCCGGCAGTTCTATGTGTGTGCTGGACAACATGTCTGTCTATTCTAAGCCTGAGAACGAAACCTTAATGCCAATAGCTATCAGGCTTCTGGGAAAACGGTAAAATCTACACTATAGTAAGATTAAGATTCAACTGTCTGCGTGAGCAAATTTGGAAAGCTTAAAAAATAAGTTGGCCTGGTGAGTTAACTTGGTTTTATGTTCCTTCAACGTATTTAGTTTTAACATGTATCCATAAATAAATACATTAGTTTTTCAGAAAGGCCTAACATCTTTATAAACCTAACAGAAAAAAATTTTAACAAAGTTCATGGTGGCCATGTGGTTAGAGATGTGCCAAATTTCCTATTATCTCTGGGAAAGAAACTTCATCTTGTTCTCTTTTCATTTGAGGAAAAAATTTTTTTAATCAAAACAATGTTAGAAATATGAGGAATAGGCTTATAATGAGGAGTTTTCTTACTTTCCCACAAGGTCTTAATCATGGGGATCCTAGATCCTTTTTCTCCCCTCCTCTATCAGCGGGAGTCTCACAAATGACACTAACCAAACTGTGGGAATAGAGACATGAGTGTAAGTTTTCCATGGATTTTTCTTCATCAAGCCATAGGCACATAAGACCATGAAAATCTCGGATCCTTTTGGTTACCTACTCCCAAACATACACTTATCTGTCACTTAAAATATAAGAGCTATATTTTTCTGAAATTCAAGAAAAGCCAATAAAATTCATTAGTCAGTGATGCAAATATCCATCGTCTGGGTGTTAGGAATACTCATCAATAAACTAAATAATTGATTTAGATATTTTGCTGACCCAGTTTCCCTTCCTAAGGTCAGTATGAAAGTAAAATTAATGAATATATTATGTAAATTTTGTTATCTTCAAAAACGCTATGGCACTCTCTATTCCCTGATTCCCGAAACTAAATTTTTTTTCAACACCATATAATAGTGCATTTAAGGAAGAGGAAAAAAGTAAATCATGCTAAAAAACTTCAGCATGAATAAAATGCTAACATCTAATTGATAGCCCCAATCTCTGAAGCCCCAAATTCTTTGATAGATCATTAATACTGGCTGCAAACTCTTTGTTCCTCCTCTCATGGAGGGTCACACTGCAATTCCCCCCTCCTTCCTTGAGCGAGGACTGGCCTTGGTACACTGGCTGACCATCACATGATATTGACCTGAATTGAGAAAGAGAAGATATTACAAAATGGAAAGAGGCCTTTGAACCTTTGCGGGGAGAAAACAGTCTAAAGAAAACCACTCAGCTGATAAAAAGGGACCATTTCCTATGGAAAAAGAAGGAAGATTCCCATGGGTTGGGCCAATAATCCATGGGGCAGAGGAAATAGCCATAGAGAATCATTCTCTATGAGAACAGACTAGAGAACAGGACTGGGCCTTTGTCAAGGATTGGCCACATGTGCTCAGCTATATTTCATAATTATTATTTACCAATGACTATCTATGTGGCTTCTCTTTCCCTCTTTTTGAACCAGTCTGTGGTGGTTCTCCTACTGTCAGTTTTGCTAGTTTATGTTGGGTATTGGGAAGGTGTTGGGAGAGGTGTTGAGAGAGGTAGTCGTGTCTCTTAGTCCACAGGAACTTCACCTGAAGAACTTAACCCATATCTGGATCTGATCTGGCTACTAAGGTCTTACACTTCAAACTCATGCTGAAAAACGATGTGCATTGAGGTCTATGAGTTATGTGAATGCATCATATGTTTGAGAGGAATGTAAATAATTCACAGCCAAAAGGCAAACTCTAATAGGTTAACGTTGTCCACAAATTCCTTGCTACTTCTCCTTTGGAAATTTGACTGACCTTAGTGATGTGCCAGATCCATAGAACACAGCATAAATGGCACACTGGACTTCTGAGTTGAGATTCTAAAAGGCTTTGCTGTTTCTGCCAGGTCTATTGGAATCTCAGAAAATCTGAGGACAACTTAAACCCCCCGGACTGTGAGAAGCATAACTCACCAGCAGAGGCTCTGGAGGATGAATGCCTTGGTCAGCTGGAGCTCATATATGAGAATTCTATAAAGTGGGAGGCTTAAACAGCAGAAACTTACTTCTCACAGTTCTAGAGGTTGGGAAAGCCATGGTCAAGGTACCAGCCGGCCTGGTGTCTGGTGAAGGCTCTTTCCTGGTTTGCAGATGGTCTCTCCACTTGGCAAAAAGCAGAGAGAGTGATGTTGTGTTACTTCATAGGGCACTGATCCCACTCATGAGGGCTCTATCCTCTCAGCTTAATCACTTCCAAAAGTCCCTACCACCTAATACCATCACTTGGGGGTTAGGATTTCAACACATGAACCTGGAGCCGGTAGCATAAGAGAGAGAGAGAACAGGAAGTACAAGGGGCACTAGCTGTCAGATACAGGGACAAAGAAGCCACCTTGCAAGTGGAAGTTGCAGCTTGATCTGCCCTGGAAGATTCCATGTGGGGCCATTCCCAAGCTCCTGGTCTATAGTATTGGGGCAGGGAGGGAGGGAAGAAATGATGACATTAAGCCACTAAGTTTTGATAATTTGTTACACACCAATAGATGACCAGCACATTTTCCTGGCTTATTTTCCCTCCCAAGTTAACATCTTTCTCATTTAACATCTTCCCCATGAGTTGGGGCTCCAATAAAATACAAATATAAGGACATATACATTACTTTCAGGAATTGCCCTAATGGTAGAACTTGTTTTATAAACAGTGTTTCCTCTTTCATATTGAACAATAGTTTATGGGACATTTTATATTCTTTCAAAATATGTTGCCAAAACTGAACTTGTAATACCACAGAGTGCTCTATTTTTTTAACCACAGCTTATATTGGATGTTACCCATTACCTGGCAAATGCCACTTTGTTCCTATCCTTTTTGATAAAAGCAGATAAAATTTTAGTAGACTGTCTTACCGTATTAGCCAATTTGGCTTAAAAACTGCAAATTTTCTCTTCCATCTTGTTATGGCAACTGAAATTTAGCACATCCATGTTGTGAAGAAGCCCAGGCCGCATGGAGTGGCCCTGTGTATATTTTCCAACCCACTGCTAGGCAGCAAGACTGAGAATTAATCAAGGAATTGGCAAGATATATCCAGCTGGATTTCAAAATTTCTACAGACCCCAGACTTCTGTGTGCTTCCCACTTCTCTCGCCTTACTACCTTCTTTGAATGGAAAATCTGCATGAGTGACCCAAGTGTGCCTTCCCATGGCACATGGATTATGCAGGGATCATTTGCCATCGTCTGTCTGATGATTTGCATGCACAAAGTCTCATCAGACATGGATCTCATCTTAATAGTGAGATTCAGAAGCCCAAACCTGAGTCTGATGCTGAAACAAAATGGATTTTAAAAGTCTTAGAAGAAAAGAGAACATTTTGCTATTATATTGTAGTAGCCAGATGGCCAACAATAGGCAATACATTTTCAAAAAATGGCCAAAACAATATTTTCAGTCCCATGTATTCCTTCAAAAATTGCCACTCTTATATCAAGAGGTTGTTTATTTCTATTCCTTTTGAAATCAAACAAGGTTTTGTGACTACCTCAATGTGGTAAAAGTGATGTCCATGTAACTTTTGAAATTAAACCACAAGAGGCAATATGGCTACATCTCTCTGTCTCTGCCTCTCTGGCTTTCTCTCTTATCTCTCGTCTCTTTCCCTCTCTCACCCTCCCCTCTCCGCTCTTTTCTCTCAGCTCCCTCCACTCTTATCTCTCTTCTTCCTCAAGATGTCTGTGGTAGGAACTCAGTCACTGTGTTGTAAGGAAGCCCAGCCACATGAACATGTCTGTCAACAGTCCTAGTCATGGTCTCAGGCAACAGCCAGCAGTGACCATCAGACATGTGCATGAAGAAGCTCCAGATGATTCTAACATCCAGATTTTAAGCTGCCTCAGCTGATGCCAAGTAGGAGAGAGAAAAACTATCTCTAATGAGCTCTGTCTAAATTGCATTAATGAACAAATAAATGTTGCTGTTGTTTCAAGCCATTGAATTTTGAAAACAGGTGACTTTGGAGTCCACCGAGAAAATTATTTTTTCTTTCTACCATCCCAAGAACACAAACATCCCTGTTACAAGCTATATTTATAAGAACTACGCATATTAGGTGAATAAAATTAAGATTTTCTGTGCAGATCTCCTACTCCCAAAATTTGTAAGGCTTGCCTACCCTAGACAATTTCCTAATTTTTGCCAGAGCTAGAAAGAATATTTCTATTCTTGAAATCAATATGCTCCCTGATTATTGTTAACTGTAACATGTTTCTTTTTCTTTAGGTAGAGTCTCACTTTGTCACCCTGGGTAGAGTAAGAACCATATTTCTCCAACCATTTACAATTTAATGAAGTGGAAACAACGGGGATCTCATGAAGAAGGGCAGACACCACATTTGCCTTCCTTTGATTCCTTTTCTCTTTCCATTAAAGAGAGCCAACTAACATTTTTCTCCTAAATCTCCAGAAACCATCAGAAACTGAAATTTTAAATGTTCCAAAATCCTCTTTTGGACAGATGGGGAAAAAATTTCAAGAATATCTTCACATTTTTCATAAATTTGATTAAATGAAATGGATTATACCTAAAGAGAGAAAATGGCTAAGTGCTTGATTTCCATTTACAGAACTAACATATCTAAGCAGAAAACTTATTCTACAATATTTTCCTTCCTCTGAATCCATACAGCTATGTAGTCCTATATTAACGTTTCTTTTAAAGTTTCACTATTTGGAGTGCTTTTTTCCACTCCTAATTATGGGAAGTATTTCCATAATAGTATTCCACTATTTCCACTCCTTTTATCCACTCCTGATGCCACTGATCCACTCTTTACTCTTAAATTGCAGTGGTAGTCAAATATCTGACTTTCTGCATCTATTCTTTCCTCTTCGCCTGCCGGCCAAATTAATCTTCTCAATACACCATTTTCACGAAGTCACTACTATGTTCTGAAACCTTCCATAATTCCTCAGTACCTACAGAATTAAGCCCAAAAGCTTTACATAGCTGCACCCTCATGGCCACCTGCTGACTCACTGTGACAGATTCCAGTTTGACTCAGGTAGGCTGCAGAAGATAAATATTTCATTCAAGATGGAGCACCTTTTATGTGCTAAAGGGAGCCAAAGGTGTGAAATTAAGAGGGTAGAAAGAAACCTTTATTTTCATAACTATGGCAACAAATCAGAGGAGAATAAACTTGTGCTCCCAAAGAGATACTAGTCTTTGCAAGAGCTCTTTAAGAGAGTCACATGTTAAGGATACTGATGTTAAGGAATAATATTCTTCTCCACTGTTTCCACCATTGCTTACTACACCAACAGTGGAATTTTCTGTACAAAATATGAATAAGAGTAATCCCTGGTTTACAGGCTCATTGGTCCCCAGACCTTACTCCCTAAAGGCACAATGTTATAAACTAAGATTCCATTCTTGAAATGGGACATAACATAAAAATAGTAAAATTGATCAGAAAATAAACTTTTTAAAACATGGGAAACTTGCAATTACAAGCATTGAGAATGTAGAATAAGTATTTAATGTCATTTCTTAAATGTCCCTTTGAGGGATATTTTCTTCTTGTGGTCGGGATAAGCTAACATGTCTTAAAATGTAAGAGTTTCAACATAGAAATGTTTTGGTCTCCATATGACATCTTAATGTAAAGAAGTGCCAGTTTGCTCTGAGATTCAAAATATAATCCCATATCACATACACTGAATTAGCAAAGCAAGGGACCAAAAAACTCATTGAAGTATTGACTCCTCAAACTCACAGCAAGCTATAAAATACTTAAAATTGGAGAGCCCAAAGGGATTGGAAATTATAAAGAAGATTTCTTTAGAGACAACTCTAGCTAGCTGTACAGAGTCTCCATTCATCCTCATTTTGATTGTGGAGGAGGAGTATGGTGTTGTCTCCCAACCTCAAGAGTAATTGAAAGGCAGAGGAGATCACTCGGATAGCTAGAAATGTGTCCCCTGAAGTTTGAAGGACAAAGTGGACTGGCAACTCTGACTCATATCTGAGTAATCTAAGAAAGAGTCTATTTGGAACACAAAGTACAAAATGTAGTTTGAAAAATGGTATCATTCCTTTGAACAAAGAGTCTCAGATGTACACTTCTCTTACACTTGATATGGGTCTTGACCATAGAAGTGGAAGAAAAGTCATCTTAGATCTTATGCAAGAAGGTCCCTGGGAACAGCCGAGAAATATCCACACAAAATGCTGAAAGAACTGCTGGAATCCTCAGGAAACAACAACTGAATCCAAAATGATCATAAAAGAGGATGCACTCACCTATATCAGAGAAACTTCAGACATCAGATCCAGCACCACGGCAGAGGACAGAGGCAATGTCTTCAAAGAACCCAACCACGGACGAGATGCCACCATGGTCAAAGACATTTCTGCCCCTTCATTCTGCCCCTTCTACTTCTCCCTCCTGCCTTCCATTAATCTTACAGAAATCAGACCCATGACATAGGGAGAGGTGTAGAGGCACTAGCCATGGAAATAGAGAAGGTAACCATGCCCCTTAATTTCACTGCATTTGACCAGACATATTTCTGAACTTAGATACTTGGTGATTAGAAGCAACTAGAGGGGCTTATATTATTGAAAATGATAAAAAAAAAAACATGAATATAATCTACATTTCATTGAAAAGCAGAAAAAATAACATTTCAACTGCATTAAACATGAGAGTTGATTGTCTCAAAATGTCATTATCATTGTTCATGAATGGTACATGCTGGTAGTGGGATACTTTCCACATATTTGATCAAATTTTTGTATTTCCAAAAATCCCTTGTCTTTTTTCCAATTAAAAACTCTGTCCAATTATTTCAAGAGTAAACATTTTATAGCTGCTTGTTAATTTATAATTCCAGATATTTTGTAACACAAGGATTTATATATCATAAAATTAAGAAAAAAATTCTGGTCAACTAGCAAAATAGTTATTTAATATGCCTCAAGTATGAAAGAATTTCTGCAATGAATTCAACATTCAGAACTTTGGAAAATTATTTTTCACTGTTTTCAAATAGATTTTCTTTTTCTGTATGTCTGAACCTGTAAGAACAAAATCTACTTGATGCATCCATATTGTAACGAAATTCTCCCAAGTCTAGAAACACAAACTTCAGAGAATGAATCATTGCCACTTTAAACCCTCACTTTGCTATAGAATGGATCTTATTTTAATAGCTTTGCAATATTAATCAATATGAATTGTGGCAGATTCAACATCTCTCTGTACTCCAACTGTGAGAAACTTTAATCGCCTTTAGGGCCAGAGATGCTATCATGTCAGTCATACTCAGAAGACCACACAGGGATTGACTACTCCCTTTGCTAATGAAGTTGGTATAATATTTAGCAAACATGTATTGAATGAAGAGATAGGTGGGATACATTGAGATGGGAGAGATAATTATTTCACTTCGTATCTATCATCCATCTTACCAAGTGAAGAGATAAAGTTGGTTCCACTCCATGTATATTTTGAAAGATAAATATGCTTTTGCAAATATAAGTATTACTATACCTGAAATTTATGCAGCACTTCTTTTTTTATGAGGCTCTAATATCTGCAAAGGAAAGGGACCATTGCTCTTTTTTTTTCTTAACTATCCAAAGATATGTGAAATGTTGGTTGTACTAGGCTTAAGTACAACAGTGAATAAATAATCTAATTAGGGTATAATTGAAACCAGAAAAATAGAGATATGGCTAGATAGGCATAACATGGCCTAGTTATAAAGGTCTACTTCTGGTCATTTAATCATGCTAGAGTAACAGGGACTGGATTTTCCCACCTGTCTTTGTAACAACGATAACCAGACAAAGTATATAAAACAACACATTTCATGCTTTGGACAATAAGTAGTACAAGACAGGATCCTTGGGAGAAGGAAAACAAGGTAAGCTTCACAGGTGACCCAGATAACTCCCATCTCAAGCCTGGGAGAGAGAGAGAGGGAACCCAAACACAGCCTGATAGTCTCCTTGAGAGGAGGACATGGAGTTGGAAATCAGGAAGCTATGGTAGCTTGAATTAGCAGGACAGAGTAGCACGGAAGAGAAGCGTGCACAAGAAGCATGGAGCTCAGAAATCTACAAGGCATTGCCTTGGTTCAGTAAGCACTGAATAGTAGGTAAGAACTTATTCAAAACAGAGAAAGAATCACCTGAAGGGAACAAGAACTATCCCTGTAGTTCACACAGGGCTAGGGAGAGTTCCTATTCCCATCAGCAAGAGTGGAAAGACTTCATAATACACACATATAAGGAGCATCGAGTTTTGTCCTTAAAAGGACAGTACCCTAGTAGTGGTGCCAAATCAGATATCAACTGTAAGCTATAGGCTACTCTGGACCCACATAAGAATGCTCAAAATTATGCCTCAAAAATGATCAAACTGAGGCTAACCAACTTAATTGCACACTAGAGCAAAGCTCAAAAAGATTTAAAGACATATCAAGAAATATAAATGTGTCCAGAACCCCATGACATGAAATTCACAATATGTGACTTTTAATCAAAAATTATCAGGCATGCAAAGAAGCAGGAAAATACAACCCGTAACGAGGAAAGAAATAAATGACTATCAGGACTATCATTTGGGATAGTTGATTTCAATAAAAGAGGCAATCAAAATAGAACCTCTGTCACCAGGTTTAGGTAGAAATCTAGAAATGTCTGGTCAAGAGCTGCTGGTCCTGAATAAGGAAGACAGATCAGTTTCAAATGTATGATCCGTGGAGCTTTCATGATTACTTGCCTATGGCAAGCCATGAAGAAAAAGAAGTTAAAAAGATATATTTTTTTAATTAATGTAACTTATAAAAGAATGTTATCATAAACCAACAAAGGAAAGGTAGAAGATGATAAGGTCAGCCTTGGCTAAGTTGAGTATGAGGTCAATGTGGGGCACGTCCAGTAGAAAATGGGCCATGTAGGAACAAAAAAGGGTGAAAGGGCAAAGCAAATGGTGGCAGCAGCTATGTTACGGGCTCTTACTTGCTTTCTGAGAAGCAGAAGCCTCAAGGTATATGACTTTGCTGCTATTCTACACATTGTTGAATCACCCAACTTAAAATCAAAGAGGGATCCTGTCCAATAGCACAACTCTGTGGAGAAACCAGACTTGTTTCTGAATAATCTGTAAGTTAGCTGGGAATTTCACATAAAATTGGACTGCTGGGAAAGCCTAGAGACCTCTGACCTGCATCCTTCCCCATGGCCTCCGCAGTGATCCTTACTTCCATGGTCTATATCCCCTGCACATATGATGCCCTTATGCAGCCTTGGCACCACTGAGTAGACTAGCTCCAGGCAAGCTCCATCCTGCCCAGGCCTCACGGCTCACTTCCTTCTCAATCTGTGTCTCAGTAATTAGTTCCAGTAACTTGATTGCCCTCCCAGGTGTTCACCTCATGTTCTAACCTAGTGCCCCAGAGCTCAGCTAAGGGAATACCAACCTGGTAAACTGACATCTGCTTTCTGGACCTCTGTTTTACCAGCTGCAGTAAACTTGGGTCCAACTTCACTTGATGGGTAAGTCCAGAAGACTCATTGGCAGCTCTTTCCCCCAAATGTCAAACGTAGTTTGCTTTAGTCACTTGTGCTCAGTTTAGTCTGTGATATAGAAATAACAAGAACTACATTCCCAAATCTCAGTTTCCCGTTCATAAAATTTCCTTTGGAAAACTCTTGTATAATCTTTCAGTAGTTACAGCCTAGGAAGACAGAACTGCAAATTGTATTGATTACTATGAGTTTCCAGAGTAATCCTACATGTTATGTTGCATGAATACATAAAATTTTATTCTGAAAAGTAATCTATCTATAGGCCTCAACAAACTGTCAAAAACATCACAGAATCCACACACACAAATTTTTTTAAAGGTTAAGAAATCATAAAAACAATTGTCTCATTGCAAAACTCTCTTCATGGATTAATTAACATATCTGAAATTTGAGTGCCTAGAAAAGAATAAGGTACTTTGGGGAAAGAACAGAGAAGACCCAGACATGTAAGGCACGGGCCTGGGCAGTTCACGTCTACTGTGGAATAATGATCCACATCCATGCAGCCCTCATAAAAGATGGGTAAAGTCACTCTCCACCAGATGCTGCTGTTCTACTTTCTCCTGAGCACTAATAACACTTGACATTATCTCATCTGTTTCCACTTTACTTGTCTCTTATTTATTGTCTTTCTCCCCTACCAGAATATCTATCTGTCTTATTCACTGCTAAATGTCCAGGCTTAGACCAGCGCCCAGCTCATAACAGGAAATCAATAAATATATGATGGGTGTATAAGTAAATAACTTAACAAATGGAAAGAAATATGGCAGCAAATGTCAGATGAAACTATAGACATACTTACTATCTATGGACTTTTTATGACACACCAGGCAAAAAAGGAAAGAAAAGCACAAAATTGCTTATCATTTCTAGGCATCTGTGTGCTCCTCTCTCCACAAGCCGCCACTGAGAAAAGCCACTGTTCCTTCTCATCCATGGACTTCCCTCACCCTTACTCTATGTTCTCTGTGTTCTGTCTCCTTTGTCCTGAAACCAAGTCACGCTTGCCTTTACCCCTCTGCTCTCCATGATTGGAAGTGTCACAGGAAATGTCATTCTTCTCCCAAGCCACAGTAGTCCTCAGCATCTCTGGTGGATGAAATTCTCCATCTTGCACCACATACTAGAAAGGCTAAATTAATGGCGCAATCTCAACAAGTACCGATGAGTTTAAAGAAGAGAAGAACTTGGGGGGGGGTGGAGTGGGTGACTGGAATTGTCAAGAAAAACGTCATGGCAGGCGTGTGACTTGAGCTGGTGTTTGAAGGATTAGGTTGCAAGAAGTTTGCACCATGCCCTATCCCAAGGAAGGGCCCCACACAGGACAGATTAGCATTTGTAGCCCTCCTTGGCTGGCATGCAAAATTGTTCAAAAAGGGAACTGGAGCTACTATTTAAACAGGCCCAGAAGGATCTTCAGCACTGTGGGTCCATTCACACCTTAGTTCAAATAAAACTGAACTTTAAATTCTCCAAGTAAACTTCATCACCTCTCAAACACTTATCCCTTCAGTAAACCATGGCATATTCCCTGATTTATGAAATTTTTAGAAGGTGCTAAAGGGCCTTGAGGAGGCTATTCAGTTGCAAATTCCTCAGTGCCTCCCTGCTCTGGGACTCTATAATGACAGGAACACTAATATTTGGATTTTGACTAGGACTTTCCATGCAAGGTACCCAAAACTCTTCACACATATTATCTTCTTATAATTCTCTTTGGAATTCTGCTTTTCAGAAATGCTTCAGGAAGGCCTCCTGTCTCTCTAACATTCCTTCAGATACTAATCCCAGAGTACTCACCTATATGACCCCATGGCACCTAAACCATTACAGTCACTCTTTGTTAAAGTAGTGTCTTTCCAACAATTCATGTTTTAAACACCAACACATTTTCTGGGATGGATAACACTTTGTCAGATCCAGCCTGCTCTCTTAAAAAGCAGAGAGAAAAGTATTTGGAAAGTGAAAAGAAAGTGAGTAAATTTGATTGTTTGTGGGGAGTAAAAAAAAAAAAAAAAAAGATGAAAGTTCAAGTCCATGAAAAGAGGACAGTATGGAGCAGTTGGGTGACATGGTAGCTAAAGAAAGTCAACAGAAGTTCTAGGATGAACAACTGAAGAGACAGTGATGGTCCCTAACCCAAGCTGAGCATACTGGGAGAGCTGCCCTAACTGTCCAGAGCAGTTGTTTAAGAACTAATAGAGCTGGAAGTTGCCCCAGAACTCACCATTCTTAGAGATGACTTTAGGAAATGCATAGGAATTTCTGCTATAAACCAAGACTGTATGAGAATTAACTGTGAGACTTCAATCAGCTCCTCCAAGTTCTGCTATATATACAGTAAAGAGTATAGCAGACATATTCATTGCAAAGTTATTTCCAATGACAATTCTTATAAACAGGTTCTCTCTAATCTCTTCTTTGGCCCTTCTGGAAGTGAATTGGCATCTCTCCTTTCATACCTACTTCTACCCTCTTAGGGGGGTCTCAACTTGTTGGCTCCCACCACCTCCAGCCCCAGCCTGCTCCTCCCTGAGTATCCACAGGTATCTCCAGGGGAAAAGGGGAACTTGAGAGATGCACATAAAGGATTCACCTTCTTCAAGAGCAGCAGCTGGTCCCCCAATCTGAATTCACCAGGTTCCATTCACCTCTGTCAGCAACTGAGCTGGATGGCGCTGAAATTCATCATTCTTCTAAATGTGTGTGCTTCAAAATTAATTTTTAATTCCTAAAATCTATCTCTTAGACTTCATTGGTACTTCTTTCACATAATCTGTAATTCTCACTGGGAAGTAACATGAGGCAGACACATTCTACTGAAAGAGATGTCTTCTTTAGAGTGATTATTTCCCTACCAAATTGTTCTCCATTGTAGTTGTTTTCACTCTAAATAACAGAAATACTCTAAACTCCATCTTTACCATTCCATTCCACAATATATGACTAATTTCTACCTTTTTTTTTGAAAATACAATATTAATCTTAATTCTTTCTCCAGTCTTCTTTTTAGTTCTATGCTTCTAAAATTTTCATGGAAAGATAAACAAAAACTACAGCTTCCCTTCAGAACAGAATATTTTCAATCAAGTCACTTGTCTCAGAAAACCCAGAATAATGAAACATGTGTTTGGCTCCCTTTCAAAAGAAATATCCCCCTCTCCTCTCACTGTCAGTCCCATAGAGCAACCATTGATCCCCAGGGATCCGTGAAGTTTCCACATCTTAATTACTTACTTTGGTGCGTAACAGGAAGGAACCTTTCCAAAGGATGCAGTACTAACTGATAAGTTCAGGTAAAGTGCTGTCATTTTTTCATTAGCGTTATTCTCTGGGACTGGAGTCACTTCTTTCTTCCTATCCCTTTTATACCTTGTTTGCTGCAGATAAAAAGATTAAGAGAATAATATGATAACTCCCATAAAATGAAACCAATTGGTTTTCTCTCTTTTTCACCAATACTTCTCCTTGTCTTCCTAAGTTGCATTTTGTCACCATAACTAAAAATGTCTTCCTTAGAAAACCATTAAATGAATTATGCCATGCTGTATAGTGGAAGGAGCACTCAACTAAAAGTCAAAATACATTTTTTGAGCATCAACCTCTCATTGTGCAATTCCACTAGTACCATGACGTCTCAGTTTCCTCCTTAGTAAAATTACCAAGGCAAGCTACATGATTGCCACACTGTGCAAACTTCATTATTCACTCCTTGAGTATTTATTGAGATTCTACTAAATGCCAGGCATTGTGCTGGGCAGATCACTAAAATGTCGTGGCCTCCACCAGCCCACTTAGTGAATGCGATTGACGTGTATGCAGGGAGAAAGGGAACTTGAGAGATGCATAGAGAGGGAATCCTACCTTTTCCTGGGAATAAGAGTGGAGATGGCACAGAAGATGGTGCATAAGAGCTGGATGGGGCCTTGTGAGTGAAGCAGTAGTCCAAAAGAGGCAGGATGAGGGGCTGAGGGGGCAGAATTCTAAACATAGATGAGAGAAAGTGTAACAAGTTAACACATGGGTAGTTCCTTGGCCTTCCCCAAAGCACAGACATATACAAAGGAACAGCACTTTGGTGTCTGGGGAGAAGTTTGGATTAGCTGAACTCAGTGCACAGTGAGGCACAATAGCATTGAGCCAGAGAGAAAAGCTGGGGCCATGTTGCGTGGGAATGCTACATGTTGCGTGGGAAGCATGCTACATGCTTCAAGATTTGGGCCTCATCCAGGCAGTGAGCAGGTGCACGGCTTTAAAGTGTGTGGGGGGGGGGTCACACTGAGAACAGAGTGGGGATGTGCCGATAGGAATAATTCTGGCAGTGGCAAGATGAGTTGGAATGCTCCATAAGAGTCTAAGCAAAAGCAGAGGAGCACCCCCAAATAAGGAGGCGTTGGGGAAAATGAAGGAGGAACCATTTATGAGAGATGCTTCTGAGGTATAATTGACTGGCTTTGCTAGCCAGTGAACACGGATGGGGAGAGAGAACAAGGACCTGGGAAACAATTCAGACACCAGGATGGCACATGTGGGAGGAGGAGAAGTTATGAGAAGTAAAACAAAGTGCCGAGCTCAAGACATGCAGTTGACAGAGTGTCAGTAGAACATGCAGATAGAAATATTCATGACATAGTGACAAAATCAGATTTGGAGTTTGCTAAGCAGACGCAGACTTGGAGGTTAATATGGACACCAATCATAGCATGTGGAGGGTAGATGAATTCATGAAGCTATGAAGGTGGTAGTTTCTCAAAGAAAATATATAGAGCAAGAAGGAAAGTGGGTCAAGAATGAAACTGAATAGAATGCTGAGATCGACTTTATACTGTTCTAGGGAACAAACCACTTGAGAATCTATCTGATTGTAGCTGTGGACCATCTATATCCCCAGAAAAATGTTTACACAAAAATAATTTAGCATGAAATTTAAGGGATTCTCTAATTCTGTGATTCAAGAATCTCAAGTCAAAGAAAAGGGTGGAAGAGAACATGAATAACTAATTTGTGTTGATCTATCTTGCTATTGTAAATCATATTTTACAAGAATACTGTCAATAAATGAGATCCTCAGAGCTTTTGTTTTATTTTTTTTTGTTTGTTTGTTTGTCCTGCCCCTAAGGAGTCACTGTAGGGATTCTAAACTTGAAGACAGAGTTTCAAATTCCATACTAAGGAAGTTTGCCATGTCTATTGGAGACACAAGATCATCTGATCAGTCTATTTCAAGTAATAGATATAAAAAAAAAAATTCTTGCAAGAGGGAAATATTTGCATTGTGCTTGGGAGGTAATTGTTATGGCCCAGGCTATTTGCTCCAAGTCCCAAGAATCTGTCATCTGAGGTTGGACTGGCATCTGATGATCAAAGAATCGTTCTACTCATGCCTCCCTTCTTCCTCTTAACCCGTTTCCTTTCCTGACCAAATTCTTTTCTCCTTATATGGCTTGACCATGACCCTCTGATCCAAGAAAGAAATTGAGTATCTCTCTACTTCTGAGTCTGGCACTGTTTTCTTGTCTTTCTCTTTTGTCTCGCTGAGCTCTGGAGTCACAGATCAGGATCTCTCTAAAGAGCACCTAGGTGGAAGGAAGCAGCCGCAACACCACCCCCAACAGAACTCAGAAGCTGATAGATTACTGGAAAGAGCCCAGACAGAAATTGATTTTTCTTATCTAAATGATGGGCCATATGCAAGTTTTAAATGTACTTTGAATTATAAGTAAGCCTTCCTTTTCTAAGTATAAATTAGAAGCAGGGAGTGGAGCTTTGTGTCCTTATCTTATCACCCTACCTTGAGGGAACAGACTGGATGGAACTTTACCTTGCCAGTTGCTCTTCAGACCCCATCTGACCCACTACTGCACCCGTCCCCACGCGTGCCCACATACATACATGGTACATGACCCAGACTTTAAAGGCATAGTTTGATGGTTGAGTAAAGTGACAAAGCCTCACTTTCAGATCACACATTTGTTGGCACATTTTCCCGAGTCTACCTAGATCTCTGTGTCATTTTTCTCAATCCATTAAACTTAGGACTGTAGGACTTTAAGGATTCTAGGAAATGTTCTTGTGATGTGGCATTAAATAAAGATGCTTTGTTTAGGGATTTTTTAAGGGTCAAATTGGGAAACAATTACTTCCATATTTGTAATTCCAGATCCCCTTTTTGGATGGCAGGAATAGGCAGCCTTTAGTCCTTTGAGTTGTTTGAGAAGTAAGACCATCATAACCAATTAATCAACAAAACAGCATTTCTGAAACCCCTAATTTTAATTCCCAGCACTGTGCAGGGAATTCAAGAAAAATATTGGTAAGGGGCAATGAAACAAAGCCAACACAGCTCTCTGTGCCTCAGTCTTTCATCTGTAAAATGGAGATATTATGTACCTCAGTGTTCTTGAAAGAACTGAAAGATATTGTAATGGCAAAGCCCCACTAAGTTTTGATCTCCCTATGATGTATGCTCTTTGAACTTTTCTTTTATAACACCTGCCACAGTGGTACTTATATTGCTAATTTGAACAATTGTTGTTAATTATCACCCCATAAGACCATAGTTTTGGGAGTGGACAATCTCCATCTTGCATGCTCTACATTATATAATGCTCAACACGCAGTGTGACTTCAACAAATGATGGTTGAACAAGGAAATGAATGAATAAACAATGTTAGTTCTACTGCAGGCTAAACTAAGAGTTCTCATGTATATTACTTTATTTAATTCTATCCAAAACTATATCAAGGGGACACCCATAGCTCAGTGGTTAGGATGCCAGCCACATGCATGGGCTGGTGGGTTGGAACCTGGCCCCGGCCTGCTAAACAACAACAAAAAATAGCCAGGCATTATGGTGTGCACCTGTAGTCCCAGCAACTAGGGAGGCTGAGGCAAGAGAATTGCTTAAGCCCAAGAGTTTGAGGTTGCTGTGAGCTATGATTCCACAGCACACTAAAGAGGGTGATAAAGTGAGACTCTGTCTCAATAAAAAAACAAAAAAACTATAAGATAGATTTTACTATCATTCAGAGAAAAAGATGCTTGCTAATAAACTACAAAGCCAAGACTCAAAGCCATGTTTTCTGGCTCTGTGCTCCTAAACTCTTTTTTATTTGTTTGTTTACTTTTTAGAGACCAAGTCTCACTCTGTCACCCAGGCTGGGGTACAGTGGCATGATTAAAGTTCACTGCAGTCTCGAGCTCCTGGGCTTAAGCTACCCTCCCACCTCAGGCTCCTAAACCTATACTCTTTTTAAAATTAGAGAAAATTGCCTCTTTTGACGATTTTTGCACTGCTCAACTAGTTCTTAATTATTTAAATGTTATAATAAAAACATCAGTAATAAATATGGAAAAGGAGAAATATGGGCAAAATACTCTGAAAAGTCACTTTTTTGGACCATGTCTCCTTCTACTCAAAATATAAATTCGCATTTATATTCTTTCTCCCTCACAATATGCCCAAAGCAGATTTTTTCTGGTGGTCTCATTGTTTTTGTTATTTATTTTATTTCTATTCTTCTAGCCTCTGCCGCTTGGGGTGCTTTGGGTCTTTGGCCAGAGCCTTGTCCCGCATTTCCAAGTAAAACAACATGGTGAGAAAACGGTGCTGGGCTTTGACGCCCCATGCAAGTTACGCTTCCTTTTAACAATTCCTTAACTCCTAAGGCACCAGGCTATTCAGGAAATTTACAATGTCTAAGTCCCCAGGAATCCAGATAGATTATAAGCTCTAAGGCCTTCTTAATTTCTTATAATCCATCTGTTTAAATATTTGTCTCTGAAAACTATAATGTGGATATCTTAGGTAAATAATATGTGGCCTATCCAAAGAAAGCAATAAAATATCTTCATTAAAAGTTCCATATTTCCCAAATGCAATGGAGATTTTCCTATGAAATGGAATTGCACGTTTGGTGGAGATGCCAATCATGAGCGTGACAGGCCATGATTCAGTCTTTATAATTATCCATGGCAACCGTTCTCCAAGAGCGCCAGGTCTCGTGAACATATAGCTCATTTTTATCTCCTGTCTGAACACTGAGAATCAGAAAATTAATACAACTTTTGTATTAACCTGAATGGAGCTGAAACACATTCTTCTCAGTGAAGTGTCACAAGAATGGAAAAGCAAAGACCCACTGTACTCAATACTAATATGAAGCCAGGAAATGATCTAATTTATGCCCTCATAGGAGAAAAACTCATTCCAAATCAAGTTAGGGAGAGGGAAAATTGGGGGTGAGGGAGAGGGGTGGGAAGAAGAGAGGATGGTTTTGGGGTGCTCCCACTGAATGGGCACAATGTAGGAGTGTATGTCACACCTTCTGGGTGCAGGACATAGCTACAAGAGGGACTCGACCTAACATATTCAAACACTGTGATTTGGTCATCTGTATCCTCACATTAACCTGAAATTTTAAAAAATGGATATACAAACTCTCTATACATTCCGTACATGAGGTTCCCATACACATATAACTCTATAACAGTTCTGGAACACCATTCAGTAATAAAAATAAACTACTGCACATGTTATAGCAAGGATGAATCTCAAAAACAATGCACTTTGTCAAAATAGGCAGACACAAAAGATTAAATACCATGTGGTTTCATTTATATAAAATGCCCCCCAAAGGCAAATTTATAGACCCAAAAGCAGATCGGTGGTTTCTTAGGGCTGAGAGAGGTGGGTGTCTTTTCTATGCACAGACCTGGGAGAATGTTCCAAAACTGAACCATGGTAACAGTTGCATAATTCTATAAACTTAGTCAAAGTCTTTAGATCGTACACTTACAATGGATGCATATTCTGTATGCAAACCACTGTCTCTGGGAGCCAACATCCCAAGATTTAGAAATGGAACGTTGGTGTTTGGATGCATTGTTTCATAATACAGTATTTAGAATTAGAATTTATGTTCATAAAATCCTTCTGTACCGAGTTATGGACAATCAGATTGCTTCTTTTCAAGAAGTCCCAGAGTTAACCTTGCTAGACTGAATTGTAAGGAGACTTGAGTCTACTAACTATCTTCTATTAACTACTCTGGAAACCACTGTAGTAATTTCCTGTGGTCAAGAGGACATGTCTGACTGTGTGATGTGGACGTCCTCAGTGCATCTTAAGGGAAGCTCACTCCTTTGTGTTCCTATGGTTAGTTGCAGTGGTTTGGCTCAGCATAAATAATTTTTTTGTCCTTAGTATTTGCTTAAGTAGACCTATCATCATCATGCCATTAGATCGAATTTTAGGACTTAGGTATATTTTTCTGGCTTTTGGTGCATTTACTTTGGTCTTTCTTAGGAATTAGCCATAGACCATTAGAGAAAACAACAGAGAGGCCAGGAGAACTGTGCAGAAAGTCTGGCCAGAGACAGATGAGGAGGCCCTTAGTGAAGTTTCTCAGATTCTTCCCCCGCATTCCCCAAATATATCAACTAATACCTCTATTTAAAGATCATGTGAAAGGAAAACCATCGGGAACAATTTCAACAGGAATCTTCCCAGGCTCTCCTTATCGTCCCCCACTTTCTCACCTCACCCCCCCATGACATAACATAGACCTAAATGCACATGGCAAAATACTAAGACTCTATTATTTTTAAAAAGAAAAACTAAGACGAAGTTCTGTTGTCTACAAGGAGGAAAATTCTGGAAGCACCTTTTAAACTTTCAGGATGCCTAGAGTCCACTCCTCCACTCCCACCGAGATTCTGGTGAGGGCAGTCAGGGGAGATGTGAGATCATGTGACAATGGAGGGCTATTGCTGGAAGATTCCAACCTAACCCTCAGGTGGGAGGGGGTATATGTGGGGACCAGGGGAAGAGGAGCACGCGTCCTCTGAAAAACCTACCCAGATTAGTTTGCTCACAGCAATGAGATGCTTCCTCCTTAATACACCATATCATTTTGGCTATGACTCTATTTTTGTGTTTATCATAATGTATTGTCGTCTTTCTGCCTCATGAGATTAAAATCCTTAAAGACGATTGTAGCTTACGAATTGTCCTATCCACAGTTGTCTACATGTTTCCTTTCACACAATACGTTCAATAGCTATCTCTAGGAGGAAACGGTTAATAAAACTATGAAAAAGCTATTGTACAAGTTTTTATACATTAAAGTAATTACATGGTGAAATGAATTGAGTGAAACAACTACATCGGTTAACAATACATTTTACCTCAGGAAAAAAATGTTTGCATTTAAAGATTTCTTATAAAATTTTATATTCAGATACATGTACTTAGTTTTGAAATCCAGTTGCTATGTGACCGTATGGTATATTATATGCCTTTAGTAGCAAAAAGAGTCCTGTTATCAGGTTCTCTAATTAATATCATGTCAGAGAAACTTTCAAGCACACCCTAGGAATACTTAGGCCTAATTTTTCCTTGCTCATTAGATTATGTCAAGTCTAAATATAGAACCTGTTTTTTAATCTTTGGAACTGTTCCTTTTATCTGTGGCTCCTGTCACTTTTCCAACCTGTCAACCTGTTATGGTGAGGTTGATATTTGAAGTTATATAATGGCATTTCTACAGAGATTAAACATACTTTACCAATACTGTTCAATATTTCCATCTGTCAGAACAATTTATAATCAGATGGCATGTGCTTTTGAAAAATATTAATAAACAGTACCAAACGATGTGACAAACCAAGCCTGTGAAACCATCTCTTACTCTGCATAACCCCTTTAACTCGTTCTCATAATCGTTACGGGAAAGCTGAACTCTTAATGGCCAAAGGTTGTTAGTAAGAGAGGAGAAGTGAGGGAGACAGAGCCGGATCTGGTCCCAATGCTTTATGAGGCTGGTTTCTGTTACATTTGAAGTACATTAAAAAAAGATAATGTATTGATTAAATAAGTCACCACTAGACATTCCATCACTGTTAAACACCAGGAAAGCTAGACTTCTAATCAGTTGACATAGATCTGCTGGTGCACACACTGCAGGGGAAATGGCTGCATTCCAGCGCCTGCCACTTGGTGACACCTCATTGAAAGACAGAGATAAGGAGCAAGAAAAATTACTGTGAGCTTTCCTGATGCTGGATAGTGAGGGGGATGTTTACTTCCACTCACCTTAATGACTACCTATCGGAAGTTCCTCAATATCTGAACTAAAGTAAACAGACTTTTCAATGATTCAATTTCATCACATTTCAGTTTTTCAGTCATTCTATTGAGCCTGAAGCCTAGAAAGATGTGATTGGTCCTTAAGCAACAGGGAAGCTCCAATGCGCTGTTAGGAACATAACTCAGTTCTTTGTCCAAACATACTTTTCCTAAGGAATCCACAGTGACAGCAGGAGAGAAAATGATGTCTCTTAGAAAGGAACAATTGGGCTAAAGGTAAGCTAGCTATAATGAAGAGCATAAGAGAGACTCAAAAGAATGCCTGAAAAAAAAAAAAAACTGTCTTAGGGAAACTCAGCAACCAACTCTACTCATTTATTAAATGTTTCAAAAGAAAAAAATAGGAAAATCCACATTTGGGAGTCTCTAAATCTTCGAAAATAAAATGATGGTTATAGGTTAAATATAAACTGAAGTGTTAAACAAACAACTTTATTTTTAAATCTATATTTTGAGGTATATGCAATTTACAATATTCCTTCTCCTAAATGTAATTTCGAAGAATTATTTGATATCAAAAGGTGTGAGAAACTTCTTACCAATCTTTTTCCCCCCTTACTAATGGGTGTTTTTGCCTGATAAAGGTGAACCTAACTTTATTCTGAACTAAAAGATATATATATTATTTTAAATTTAGAATATATTCAATTAAGTTGGATTGCAGAATCCATGGCCAAATGATTTTCCCACTCTTTTCACCTGATATGTTACTTTAATTCTCTAAAAAAGCAAGTGTTATAAATCGCCAGGCTTCCCTTTGGCCAGTAAGTACTATGTTGGGATAACCTTCTCAGGGCCTATCCTAAAACTCATCATTGCTGCCTCAGAAAAAAGAAGGGGGCCAACTACGCAGATCTGGAGTGAAATCAGATGTTTGTTCCCTACCCATGGTGCACATATGTATGACCTGGCAAAGCCACTGAACCTGAAGTCCATGCTCACTTCATCATTAAGTTACATAATAATTATAATACTAATAACTGCTCCATAAACGAGTCTGGCACATATTAGAACTTGAATAAATTTTAGTTCGCTTCTGCCTTTTCATATCATTGAAAATCATACAGTTTAATATATCTAATGGATTTTCATTGGCTCTAGATCTTCCTGATAGTGGGGAAGCCAGTGCACTCTGGGAAAGTATCTATCTTCAAGCAGCTCATACTCATTCTGTGTGGGTAAGGAGTAGTGTGAGCAAAGGAGCATTTTCCCCTCCTCTCCAGGGTTGCCCCTTTCCCTCCACACCCTGGATGAGAAAGGGAACCCTTACTAACAATTCCTAAAGGTTGCATTTTAAAAGAATGTCAATATTAGCAAAAGAGATAAGCTTTTGATTTATAATCATCCGCTCTACAGAATCAGAAGCAAAGTAAAAAGGCAGTTATTAGGGGTCTACCTAGAGCCTACTACTAAGAGAACCAGAAGGGATCTTTCTGCTTTTCCAGGAAAACCAGGCAACAGTTTGTTACCTCCAAGAGTACTTGCTTTGAAAGAATTGGGATGCAGCACCTTTGGGATTGAGTGGGGATTCTCCTAATGGATCCTAGGTAATGCTAACAGGAAAGCTGTCTCCAGATGTTTCAAGAGCAGAAGATACCAACAGAAGGAAGGCAGAGAGGAAGAGAGGATATGGCAACCCCTGCTCAAAGACGAGAAGCAGCAGGCTGGTTGGTTCCTCTTTGGGGACTTCGGGAATATTTGAATTGCATATCATGAATTTTCTCCTTTTAAAACATATAATTTAATAGCTTTGAATATATAGATAGAGTCTTACGAGCATTACCACTCATTTTAAAACATTTTTACTACTGCAACCCCCCCCAAAACCCTAAACCTGGTACCAACAACTTCCCATGCTCCCCCACTCCCAGCCCACAGCAACTGCTAATCTACTTTCAGTCTTGGCACTTTTGTCAAAATACCTCATTTTTAAGCAACAAGTCTGTACAAAATAATCTTTCTTTCTCTTCCTTCCCCTTCTTTTTCATTTTCCTTAGCATTGTAAATGTCTACGTTGCCCTGAATTTCTCCTTGCTGCTCCTTCTTAGCTGACACTGGTGCCCTGGCACTTTCTAACCCATGTTCATTCAATATGTCTTAATTCTTTTACCTCCAAGGCTCAGAGGGAACAGCCACCTTTTATCAACACATGACAAGTGAGGAAAAGTCGTATGTGCTTAAGAGACAGGGATTGACGAGTCTGTGTTTGGTAGGGCAAGTACAGGTAGAAAGAGAATGTCTCTCAAGTTCATTTGAGGAAACCTTGTGAATAATGTCATTCCCTCTGCCCCCCCGGGCCCCGTCTGGTACTGCTCCAGTTCTCAGCATTTAAACAGTGCCTGGCATATAGCACTTCTTCGAGAAGTCATTGTTGAGTGAAGAAAGGAATAAACATATTCTTCTGTTAGGCCATCCAGCTGGAGCGTTATTTATTTTCCTTCAAAAATTGCCCATTTAAAATGACATGAAATCTATGTTAACCAGCTTGATGAAAGTATTTCAAATTGTATATGAAAACACTACACTGTACCCCATGTTTGCATTAATGTATACAGCTATCATTTAATTTTAAAAAAGGAAAAAAATTGCCCATTTAAGAGCATCCTGTCGCTTGAAAGACTGTAATAATGTAAACATAATAACTTATATGTATATATATCTTTGTGTTTGTGTGTGTGTAGATGTGTGTCAATTGGAGTTTTTCCTAGATTGTGGAATCCAGTGAATTCTAAGCCCCCAGAAAATAATGGCCTTAACCCTTTTCTCCACAGAACATGAAAATATAAATATTTCCTTTAAAATGCACATTCATGTTCCATGAGTGTTTCTTGGGCACCTTTTTCCTGGTTTGCCCCTCCTCGGCCAGAGCTTTTCAGTGCTCAAGAGGATTTTCCGGTCTCTGCAATAGTCTTTACCAGGCAGGTGGGGAGGAGAAGGCAGAGAGGGTGAGGGAGGGGAGGGAGCCCGCACAAGTCTCCACACAAGCCTGCCTTTCAGCTCAGTATGAAAGGGAGATAAAAAGCCAAACTGCAGGCGTACTGTACCCAGCAGAAGCCAAGCGCTACCTCTAAGATTGGCAGTTCCAAAAGGCATCAACAGGAATCCTTTTGGTAATTACCAGTTCGGAAATGTCATCCCATTGATTGTGACAGACATAAACCAGCTGCGCTTTGTTGAGGGAGAACAGAGGCCGGGCCTGAGCAGTAACAAACAGCGGGCCAGCTGTGGCCTGCACGCCTCCTTCCTCCCTGCTCAGCTCTCCCGCTTCATACTTGCCAAAAGCTGAGGCAATTAATCACACAGCAGAAGGAGGTCTCAAATGTCTGAAATTGCCTGTTGAAGATTAACTGAATCTATCATATTTCCAGCCTGCTTGGGAGGGAGGGAAGAGCATCTTTTTATTGCAGAAAGATTCTCATTCAAATTCATTGCAAAGATCTTGGGCTGGTCCTTCCAATTCCAAATGAAATTTAGAGAATCCTCTGGCCAGAAATCCTTACTCTGAAGGAAGAGACAGAGAAAGGACATAGGTATTTGCCTTTATGAATTCGTGGGGTAGGAATTAAAAATACAGCTCAGGCCAACACAGGTGTCTCTGTAGCCAGGCAGCCAAGTAAAGAGTAATTTTTTTATTTACTCTGCCTATTGTTTGCACGAAGCCGCTCCCATGAACCAATACCCAGCCTGGGGTGGGGAGTTTCAGCCTTTGTTGAGGGGTCACAGGAACTCCTGCTCCATGGACAACCAGCCTCATCCTCAGGGAACAGGGGGACTCTCAGCTGGGCCTGTGGAAGTCAGGCTGCTGCCATTAGGTGTGGCACAACTCACCCCCTCTGCCCAAGCCAAAAAGCATCTGGTGACACCAGCTCTGGCATGTGGTCAGGCAAGGGGTGGAGATCATCTTCCCTGAGTGTATCACTGGTCTCCCGACCCTGAGTGGTGGTCTCAGGCTAACCCAGGGCATCTGTCTGTTCTTATTTAGTCACTATCCTTAAATGCCCAGACCTAGGCCTCTAGGGAAGCCCTGAAAGATTTTATACAGGAAAATGATCACCTTTTTAACCCCACCAAGAGCATCTCACCTAACTCTCAGCCTAGTCATTCCTTTAAAAATGTCACCACTGCCAGTCCTGGGGGCACGTTTACTTCTTCCTCTTTTAAACTATTCATTTCCATCATAGCATTGACTCCAGCCAAAAATGCTATTGTTGTTTTTATTTTAAAACACTTTGATTACATAAATATTTTCTTAATACTAAAACTGCTAAATAATATCTATGGTATGTATTAACTATGCTTTAAATAGATAGGTTATTACATAGGAAGAAAGCCCAAAATAATGGAAAGTAAAAATAAAGCAACTATAGAATATTTTGCGTAAGTTTGTCTCCTGGAAAATAGTTGTGTGTGTGTAGAGGGAGAGGGAGGGAGAGAAGAGGGGGAATAAAGAATAATATAGAAGAATGCAGATTAACTCTTTAGGGGGAAAGATTACTAGGAACTTTTGCTTCCTACACTTTGCATTTCTGTCATGCTTGAATTTTTTATAACAGATCTTGGGATCAAAATAGAAAATTAAGATGAGTTAATTTTCTAAAACTTTTTTTTTTAATTAAGTACTGACCAGGCAAAGCCAATCATAAGCTGTGATTTGAGAACGCAGAAAGTCTAGAAAACCAACAGCACCACCTGGGCGCTTCTTCAAAATGCAGACTCCCAGGCCCAGCCTGTGTCTACTTTTATATTCACGTTAAAGTGGGAGAAGCACTGACCACCCGTGTTACTATCACCTCCTTCATCTAGAGCATGTTATTCCTCTTGTAATAAAAAATAAAATAAAAATTTTTTAACTTAGAAAAATATCTACGGTTATTTTGTAACTCTTACTAAGGGAGAAACATGTTTATAAGAGCTATTCAACGATTCAATGGCAATGAACTAAGTTCTCACTGACTACCAGGTGCCGGAGATAAAGTCAAGACGGAGCCCATGCCCTACCCAGGTGTTCACCACCAGGTAGAAGAGAGACACAAATAAGTAGTTGGGTGGGAAGCTATGTAACACGGATACAGCACCAGGCAAGGAGTGATAAAGAGCTGATCAAAAGCTTGTTAGTTGTATTATTTGGCTAAAGAGAGAATATACATTAACGTCTTTGCAAACCTTAGTGCTTTTTTATCATTCACAATAAAGGAAGGATATCAGAGCCACAGACTCTGGACTTAAAATACGACCAGCAAGGAAGAATAAGTTGGTGATATTAAAACAAAAGGAATTGGGTATGGGAATGTGGCAGTGTTGCCTTGAGTTTCTGATAAAAACGAAACAAGTAAGTACAACCAGCTTTTAGACAAACCCCTTCGATCCAAAGGTCTAACATGAATACAGTTCAATAGGAGTGGGATGCCCTGAAAATGAATCATTTGGTTTATACATTTGCCCAGAGTCCGAATTAGAAGCAAACAAAAGGGGAGAAACACCTGTTTTTAAAAAAATGTCGCCTCTATGTGTCTAAAGGGATCTCACCAGTGCTCTAAATTTTAAAAGGCCTTTTACAAATGGTGACTGGGTTTATGGTCCTCTTCTTCAGTATCCTTACATTTGAGTGTTGGTCTATGTGAAGATGGAAGTGATAGTTGCAATTTTATTCTAAATCCGATTCATAGAGGCTTAGACGGGTGAGCTGAAGGTGTAAAATGCACTGGGAGAAGTTGAATCTGCATGCTCCCTTGGGAATTGAAGGCTTGCAGGCCGGCAAGAAGAGAAAATGACACACTACGCTGGTCATTTTCTGAAGAAGAGAAATAAAGGGCTGGATAAAAAAGGTGCTTTGAAGTACCATTACATGCATGACTTTGGCGGACAGTCCTGGAAGCTGGCCAAAGAGAGGATGCACTGACCATTTAAGAATCAGGGGCCAGTCACGCCTACGATCCTAGACTCTGCCCACACATCTGGAACATTTCAATAAAGGCCTTGGAGATAAGATTGACAGCTTCATGTCAGACACAATTAGAGGAACGAGGGTCTCAATCCCTGATATAGAAGATGAAAGTAAAGTGGGACAAAAGCAGAAATAATAGCAACTCCTTAGATAAAAGGGAAGAGGACAGAGATATTTGTGGAATAAATAAGAGAGATCCACCAGAGTCACTCTCCTTTGAACCCAGCAATGTCTTGACAACCCTCCCTGACATTCCGACACTTGGGTCTGAAAAAATATCTTAACAGACTTCCATCCAGGAAGCCAGTCCTTATTATTATCATATTGTCATTTCTTAAAGTGCATGAACATGAGCATAGCCTGTCAGTTGATCTTCTTACCATAGTGTCCCTAAATGAAAATACGTGATGATTGTCTTTTAAGTATAATTCTAACACATAGCTTTGATGTCCTCACACACACAGAAATGTTAGAAAGAGCTTCTGGGCTACTGGATAAAAGATGCTACCTTATTATAACAGAATTGTTTCATACATGGGCTATGTCACTTGGATTTAACTTTCAGCAGAAAGCCTCTGATTTTCTTCAATCAACACTATCTGGCTAAAACAGAATTAGATGCATTTGTTTATATTCAGATAAAGGAGATTTGAGGTGAACTTAGCAGAAAATGTGTATAGTAAAATCTATAAAAATTTACTGAAAACCTCATAAATGTAAACAAAAATTAGAACCCAGGACAAAGATATGACTCTTCTCTACCTTATGACATATAAGACCAAGCATTGCCCTGCTCTTCCTGGTAGAATAAAATTGCTCTCATCATCATGAAAAAATGTTGAACATCTACCCATGAAACGATGTTAAAAAAAAAAAAGACAAAAAATGAAAGCACATGTTGTTTGCTTTCTTTCTTTTATTAATGTGATACATAATACAGAGTAATGCTTATTTCTGTCCTGAAATCCTCTGACTGATGGTACTGCCACCAGGTGTTCCATGGAGCATCAGCTTTGGAAGCACCTGGAAGCTTGTTAGAAATTCAGATTCTCAAGCCCCAAACCCCAGAATCCAAAGCTGCGTTTTAACAAGATTCTCAAGTGATGTCTTTACACATTAAAGGCCGAGAAGTACAAGTCTATAACCCTAATCTTCCAGCAAAACTACCAACTCCTAAGGGCAGAAACTAGCTCATTCCCTTTTTTTTTCCAACACCACCAAGAGCAGTAGAGAAAACACATTGTTAAAAAACTGAATAAAAGCATAAAGAAAATAGTAAAAGGGAAAAATTTGATCCAGAGGACCAAAATTAAAGATCGGAATTAACTCATGCAATTCAACATTGTAGTACGTTATACATTCTAATAAAAATATTACTTTAAATATTAATAATGACTAATAGTGTTCACTTGTCACAGGTACTAATGAACACTTTTTTATTATCTTCTTCACAACTCTATGAGGAGGAATTTACCACCATTTTATAAGAGATGAAACTGAGATTTGAGATTAAATAAATTGTCCAAGTCAATTGATTGAAAGCGGTAGAACTGTAATTTACAGGCTGTCTAATTACAAAAGCCATATTTTTCCAGCTACAGCAAGAGTGAGACCCTTTTCTCTTCCAAAAATAGAAAAATTAGCCAAGAATTGTGGCCAGTGCCTGTCAAAGGGGAAGACAAGACAGGAGGATCACTTGAACCCAAGAATTTGAGGTTGCTGTGAGCTAGGCTGATGCACCTAGAGCACCTTGTCTCTAAATATATAGTTACGTACATACTTACCTACAACTTCAGGATATAGCCTGGCATGGTGGCTGATGCCTGTAATCTTAGCAATTTGGAGGGCAAAGCATGAGGATCAGTTGACTTGATGACATGAATTTGAGACCATCCTGAGCAAGAGTGAGACTCTCTCTCTACAAAAAAAGAATAAAAATACACAGAAAAATTAGCTAGGTGTGATGGTGCATACCTGTGGTCCCCACTACTCAGCAGGCTGAGGCAAGAGAATTGCCTGATGCTGGGAGTCTGAGGTTTGAAGTTGCAGTAAGTTATGATGATGCCATTGCATCTGGCCCAGAAGACAGAACTAGACCCTATCTCTAAGGTAAAAAAACAAACCAAACAAAAAAACCCTCCAGGACCGCATATTGAGACCAGGAGCTTGGAAAGCTTGCAATGGATCAAGTGATTGAAGGTGATCAAAGTTGATAACTGAGTAGCTCAGATTTTTAAACAAGTGTAGGTTGCTTATATTTTGTGACTGCAAAATCACAGATCTGGTTCTACAAATTTAACTAGTATATTCTAGTATCAATGGAGATGAGAAACAGGGAAATGAATTAGATACTAAGAAATGGCAACAGTTGTCAAGTATAATTATTCCTCACTACAAGTGAGGAAACTGAGGCTCCACTAGGTCAATATCAATCAGGATTCAGATGCCAATGCCTTTTCCAGTGACATGTGCACCCATGGTTAAGATATCTGTGTGTGTCAAGACTCCCTACGTGTCGTCTCCTGTTGGAGGAAAATGTAAAGAAGCTATCCATTTACATGAGTGTGGACTGTGTTATCACAGATGAAGGTGGAATGCAGGAGGGAGGCCACATGGAAGGTGGGGTGGCCATCTGCCAGGGAGAAGAGGGCACATGACTCCTTACTAAGGCCTGGGACTTTGTTTTGTTCTTCCTAATATTCTCCTTGTACTTCGTTCTTAGAAGATATCTTATAGATTTTAGTGGGTGAGTACCTACTGGGTGCTTAACTAGTAGGGACTCAAAAATTACCTATTAAATCTTTGTAATCAGACATATCTGGAATTGAGTACCAGTCTTACTAGTTCTAAGACTTTAAGTATGATGTATCCCTAGAAGGACAATAACCTGAGTTATAACAGAAGGAATACCTAAACAAGTAAAAAAAAATCACTAATAACAATTTTGCAATATATACAGACATGTGTCTTTTTATATTCTCAATAATAATTAGAAGTTTTCCATGTAGAAGTACTATATATTTCTGAAGAATTATTTCTATGTATTTCATATTTTGTGTTGTCATGTTAACTTTAGTTCTCTAATTGTCAATGATATACAATGGATATTTGTATATTGAACTTTAATACAATAAAAATTAACACACACACAGTGTATATTTTGCAAAAGTATTTGAGAATACAGTATAGACATGATACCCTTAAAAAATCAATCAGCATCTTAAATAAATACTTCATTGCATAAAGAAAAAGAAGTATGATGTTTAAACTATCGACATAATTTCTTCATTTACAAAACGGACATAATAATACTAGCCTCATTAAAGTCTGGTCGTTGAAGTACTGTGTATAAATTGCTTAGCATGGCTCATGCTACATTTAGTATCTGATAAATATAGCTATGTTAGGGTAGGCAGCTAGTTAGACATGAGCAGGGTAGATGGTGCATGCTATTTGAGTCAGTCTGGCTGAAGTTGTCATGCTGAGTTTTCATGAGAATGGGGCTAAATCAAGACCTTGCAGGTGGGTTGCCTTGAGATTAGAGGCTAATCAGTCTCCCAGGGACTCTCTGACATGGACAGACAAATGTCATACAGACTTGAATTGTTTTGAGAACAGTCTGATTAGGACCCTGGAGGGGGAGTCTCAAGAAAGAACAGATGATATGTTAGGGGGAGATCCCCAAGGACTGACCAGATGTTTGGTTTACAATAGAGTGTCTCTGAAGACCAATCAGAAAGAGGTAGAGAAATCACAAAATAGAGATATTGTCAAAGCCTCCCGAGAGGGCCTTTGGAACACGTGCACAGCTGAGGTAACAGTGTCCCAAAGTGAACTGCCCTCATTAACATGGTAAAAATCACACCCACCAGCACTGTGACAATATACAAATTGCCTTACAAGGATAGAAAAAGGAAGGTTCCCAATTGTAGGAATTTTTTTCAAGAAAAACCATGAATATTCCATCCTCCCCTCTAAAATTAGGGAGTCAGTATAAAAACAGAACTCTTGTTAAACTCAATCTCTTCTACTCACAGGGGATGACCCACTCCTTCTTTGGAATGTACTATGCTTTGATTTTTTTTTTTTTTGTTTATTTGTTTTTGTTTTTTGGCTGGAGCTGGGTTTGAACCCGCCACTTCTGGCATATGGGACCGGCGCCCTACTCCTTTGAGCCACAGGTGCTGCCCATTATGCTTTAATCTTTAATAAAACTTGGGCACTTTGCCTGCTTGCACCTTCTCCCTCTGACACCGCATACCATATTCATTCTGACAACTCAGTACCAGTAACTATCTTGTGGTACTGGGAACCAAGAGCCTGGGAACATGCAGACCTGAGATCTTGTCCCTAACAGCTAGGGATGCCCAGTGGGCAAACAGTCAGCCTTCATAATTACCCATAAAATCTTAGGCTAGCTTAAGATATTTCAGACATATAGACCAGAAAGAACCATGAGCTGACTGCCTTCTCTTAGTGGCAGTGCCATGACCACAAGCAGGCCCTCGACTATGTCTAGTCTTCCTCATTCACAATTTCCAAGAGAAAGTCTTTTTTTTTTTTAAATAAAATGTGGAAATGCAGTATTGTCTGGATGTCTTTCCTTATCAGAATGTATCTCTGCCAGCCTTGTACATACCCCCAACACTTAAGAGGGCTCTACATAACCAGCAAAGAAGATTCTACGATAGAGTTGTAACCACTAATGTCGATATTGCTGCCATCATGAAAGGAAATATTTATTCAACTTCCCCTGTTTAGTTAGGCCACTCACCCTTGGGTACTCTGGGAATCAGTCAGATCAATCATCTCCATGTTAAGACTTCCTTGACATTTAGTGTTTCAAGTTCTTTATATTCCTTTATCCAGGCCCTAATGTCATGTCTGTAGTAGAGGAACTCAGTTCTACCGCTGCCTACTTTTATGAGTGATGAAGGGGAAGGAGATGGATCCATGTTATCACAAAGGAAGAAGAACTAAGCCCTGCAGGATGGCAGAATTTCTGAGGTTATTCTACTGGGACACTTGTGATGCTGACAAGAGGCAGTATAGTGCAAAGGTTAGCAGGAGTTGAAAACCTGACCTGTGAGCCAATCTGGATTGTGGTCTGTTTTTACATGGCTTGAAAACTGATAGTGAATTTTACATTTTTAAAAGGTTATTTTAAAAGAAGAAGATGTAGAAGTAGCAACAGAGATCATGATCTGCAAAGCCTAAAATAATTATATTAAATATCCATCTCTTCATAGATACAATTTGCTAACCACTAGTTAGACTTTGGAGCTATACTCCCTGATATCACATTAGAAACTCTTACCAGCTTTAACTCCATAATTTAATTTCTTCATCTGTAAAATGAGAAAATAGATTTACCTTTTCCTAGTTTAAAATAAGCCCACAATTAAATGTTTGCTTTTATTATTTATGTTGAGGCAAAGAAAGAGAGATAAGTAAATTTGGTGTAAATACGACTTTCTTATTCATCCTTGGTTCTTATTTATCATTATATTCCTGATATTTGGCCTAGCACTCAGCATATAGCAGATGTTCAGGAAGTAGTAGGTTAACAGGTATTACATTTTTTAATTTTAGAATGCATTTTAATTTTAATTGCTCAGTGAATTTATGCTACAAATTTAAAATATACCTGTTAGAGTGGCACCTATGACTCAAAGGAGTAGGGCACTGGTACCATATACTAGAGATGGTGGGTTCAAACCTGGCCCCAGCAAAAAAAAAAAAAAAAAAAACTTGCAAAAAAAAATGAATAAAATATACCTGTTAGATAAATAAATGAAAGATTCTATTTCCATTTCATTTCATTTTATTTTTGAGACAGCACCACTCTATTGTCCTGGGTGCTGTCATGGCATCATCAGAGCTCACAAACTCTTGGGCTTGAATAATCCTTTTGCCTCAGCCTCTCATCTGTCACTATAAGCTAGTTTTTCTATATTTAATAGAGACTGGGTCTCACTCTTGCTCAGGCTGGTTTCCAACCCCTGACCTCAAGCAATCCACCTGCCTCAGCCTCCCAGAGTAGTACGATTACAGCCGTGAGCCACTGCACCCTGCTAAATGAAAGTTTTTAAAAATAAAATAAAGTGTTTTGCACATGAAGAATCTTAGGGAAAGTAAATTATAAGAAACAATGAGAGTTCAAGGAGAGAAACTATACATTAAAAGAGGTTTTACACACATATCAACCAACAACGTGTGTAAAGCTTTTTGGGTTAAATTAAACAAAAAATTATTCTTAAAAAGTTATTTATAAAATAATTGGAAATTTGAACTTAGAATGGATATTTGATGATCTTTCAGAGAATTATTATTAATTTTTAGGTGTTAAATTATATATTGTGATTATGTTAAAAACCAAAATCCTAACCATTTAGACTCGCAAATTGAAATATTTATAAAAGAAAAGATACAATGTCTGGAATTTGCTTCACATTAACCGTGGTTATGACAAATATTCAATAAATAATTGAATCAATTTTTAAATGAAGGAGAAAGGATAAATCTCCTGTGCAGGACAATTTCAAATAATTTATGTAGATACTTCCTGAAGGGGGAGGGGCAAAACTTAAGCATGAGTTGTGCATAGTGATGTCACTTTAAGTTTTGTTTAAAGTTGAGTAAACATTAGAATAATAGTACTTGATACGTTAAAGTCTTTACCATCAATTATTAAGTGTGAGCTGGGCATAGAAACTTTACAGAGCAGAAAGCTGTCAAGGATTACTTCAGCCAGGCAATCAAGGCCAACATCAACAGTTACAAATCATGTCAATAGTATGTGCTCCTGATAACATGTGATGAAAGTGGTACTTCCTCTTTATGGCCTTCTTCCCAATACTCTTCCCCCCAGTCTTATATCATGAAAAACATCAGACAATTTTTAACAGTGGGGCATTCCACTAATTCTCTGACTAGGACTCCTCAAAACTGTCAAGGTCCTTGAAAACAAGGAAAGTCCAAGAAACTATGACAGCTAAAACAACAAAAGTCATCTAATATCCTGGATAGGATCCTGGAACAGAAAACGGTTTTAGGCAAAAAGCTAAGGAATTCTAAACTATGGACTTCAGTCAATAATAATGTATCAACATTGGTTCCTACTAATATATGAGGTTGATAATAGGGGAAACTGGGTGTGGCGGATAGAAGAACCCTCTGTACTATCCTCTCAGTTTTTCTGCAAATCTAAAACTGTTTAAAAAAATAAAGTAATTTTTGGTTAGAGTTGAGTAAACATTAGAATAGTGTTACCTGATTTGTTAAAAAGTCCTTAAAAACAATCTTAAACAAGAGAAACATTCTCTTCTCTTACATCATTCATTTTCTAAGATAATTTACTCTCAACTAGTCAAACAACTTAATTAAATGCAATAAAATAATAGTATAAGGGTATGTTACAATAATGATAGAAGTAACCCATTTTAGTAATAAGGAAACTGCACCAATGAGAGGTGAAATCTAAATTCACAGAACTGTTGAGTGGCAAGGCCGGACATAAAAACACAAGCCTTAATGAAGTTAAAGCCTATGGTTTTGCACTCTAGCTGATGCCTCTCTTCTGATATACTCTATCTAAAGACCCAAGCTGAAAAATCTACAAGTCTAAATTGCTCCATTTCCCTAGAGTCAGCCTCTTCATGTCCATTCTGAGACTTCCATTAAATAGGAAGACACGTATGTCACCTGAGCTTTGTACTTCCTTTTCCTCAATTTCTTTGGGCAACTCATTTTCCTGTGTATTTATCAGCATGTTATAGTCATTCTTACTGCTGTATTTCTTGATCCCCAAACAACTATTTTCACCTGTTCATTTATTCACCTGTTGCTATTGGCATAGTTAAGGGGGCTTGTGGTGTTACTGCCTCCCCTTCTTACAACACAAAGAATTTTTGACATTATTTAATGTGCTAGACTGATGATATGCAAAACAAGCATTTGAAAGCAAGGTTGACTATTTTAAAAATCACCTGCAATTATACAGAAGCTAGAAAATGTGTACTTTCTTAATGCTAAGAAAACTCTTGATGATAGACCAGCACGCTTTAAGATTCACTCAGTCATTTCAAACCTCACCACTCTCATTCATACATTCAGTCAGGTAGCTGAAACATAGCCTCAGAAAAGTTAGAGAAAACACTGGCTTTGAATAACATCTTCAGGAAACCATGTACTTTGTCTCCACCACCTTTCTGAAGGGATGATAATACTTCACACCTGCTCAAGGAAGGGCTTGTTGAAAGAATGAATGAGATAATGCTGTAAATCCTGGAAGCTTTCTGAACTAAAGTTAGTATACATAGGTTTACTATGTAGTAAGCTAGTATACATACAAGCTTTCTGAACTAAAGTTAGTATACATAGTATACAGGTAGGAGCTTAATGAACTGTACTGCTCCCATGGGCTATCAAGAAGATTTTCGTTTTTCTTTTGCTCTGAAATCATTCATGTAGCTTCCACAGGTAAAAGCTAGAATCTTTCCAAAGGTCTCAGTAGCTTGTAGAGTTCTCAGAACACCTAATTCTAATGCCACTGTTAATCCTCAGCAATTTTTCGAAACTCTATGTGCTTTAGCTTCACCTGCAAAAGACCTAACAGAGATTTCCTACAGAACAAATATCAGCAGAGAGAATAATTGTAATGCCCTTTGCAAAAACAACAGTTATGCCTATTTAGAGACAGCCAGCGGTGTCAGAACTTGTCCCCACTCGCTGAGAAACCCAGGAGTTGTTCTGGTGAGCCACCCTGACTCACACAGTAGACAAGCCTCCCAGCCCGGCTCATGATGAGTCTTGTCATAATTCAGCTGGAGCCACTGGTAAATATCCACCTGTCTATTACTTATTAATAGAGAGAGACAGGATGTCAGCTGTTTCCGTGACTTGGAGAAACAGGCTTTTACCACCTTCTGGCTTACTCTCAAAGTAATATTAGAAACAATGAGGCAGACAAAGATAAAAAAGGGCAGGAAGATGCAGTGTTAAAAATAAAAATAAATCATCATTGTCTGAAGGCTATAAAGATTATAGCCTTTAACTTGCTTTGCAGGTTTTCATAATTCAACTTTGGCAGTTTGGTCATCTTCTCCAAAGACAGGGAAAATTAGTCTCCAAACTTATTTATGTATTACAAAAATTTATTCTGCTAATGCTGATAGATATAAGGTCTTTGTTGTTTATCAACCCCTATCACTGATAGTTGTTAGATTACGTAACTAATGTTGATCACTGTTTGGGCAATAAATAATTTATATATCATAATACGCTTATGATATAATGAGGCAGATAATATTGCTTCCTGTCTCCAACCTTAATCCCAGAGACTGCTTCCTGTGTCAGTTATGGTTGTAATAAGCAAAGTCTAAAATTCGATGGTTCTACACAATAGAAGCGTATTTCTCATTCATCTAATAGTTCAGGGTGGGGGGTTCTGAGAAAACAGAGAGCTTCTCTTAACATAATCACTCAAGGACCCAGGCTTCCTATCTTCAATTCTGCCATCCCTTAGAACTATGTCATCTTAAAAACAAATCAACAACAACAAAAAAAAACTATGTCATCTTCTGCATTCAGCAGTGACAGGAGAAGACAGAGAGCATGAAAAAAGCACAACATGAATCAGATGTATTGACCTGGAAGTGACACACATCACACACGTGGCCTTACCTAAGGCAAGGGGATTCAGACAGGCAGTCTAGGGTGAGCAGGAACTACGTAATACATAGTACAAGGAGCCTATCATTGGCTCTCACCTCTCTATCTGAACTATGACTTGACTTTGCATGGCAATTTCACATACATTAATCCCATCCCATCTTTGCAATATTTAATGAATAGGCATTATTAGTTCCTTTACACAAATAAAGTAACAGAATCACAAGGGGATTAAGAACACACTCAAGTTCAAGCGTCTATTATGAGGCAAAGCCAAGACCTACGTGAAGTCAGACTTCTCATTTCCCAGACGATATTTTTTTTCCCATTATGAAATACCAACCTACTGCATATGCTTCTTTCTCTTGGTCTGGGGCTGGAGGCCCTGGTTTCTGACACAACCCTTTCGTCCTCTCTGTGTCTAGGGCTCTATTCCTTTACTACCTTTATCCCACAGATAATTAGGGATCACTATTATGTGCCAACTACTTGGTTAATGACAAAACAAATATGCTGCTTCCTCCTATAGTGGTTAATCCACGCACTAACAAGTGAATGTATAATTTCACATAGTGATAAGTATACAAGGGAGAGAAGTGGGGCAAGAGAAGAAATGCCGGTGGCAGAGGTAAAGACATAGGCAGCAAAACCCTATTTGGGCAGGGCTGTCAGGAAAGCCTCTCTGTGAAGTTGATATTTAAACCAAGACCCAAACCATAATGAGCTGACAGCGAGAAATAAAGTGGTGGTATTGGTGGGGATGGGAGTACCCAGGGCAAGAAAGCTTTACAGCACAAGGAATGGGAACTCCCCAGATGAGTTTGGAGAAATAGACAGACCCAGGCATGGAGGAGGTCGGATTTTTTCTGATTTTACAACTGAGATCCACTGAGGGATTTTTAGCAGAAGAGTGGTATTATCACATTTATTAAAAGATTATTCTGCCTGCTCTGTGGAGAACAGAGGGGAAGAGGGAATGGAAGTTGGCAAAGAGGCACTGTAGTGACCCAGGGACAAGTTGAGCATGTCTTAGCATGTGGTAGTGGTAGACTGATGGGGTTAATGCACAGAGTTAGAAGGTATTTTGGATGCAGAATGGTAGGACTTGCAGACGTACTAGCTTGTAGGAGTGAGAGAAAGGGAGGCATTAAGTTTATCTTTCCAGGCTTTTAGCTTTTGCAACAGGCCTCTAAAAGGTGGTGTCTTTTTTAAGCTCTCGACCAACCTGATGGTAAAACCCAGGTAAGCTTTTGAACTGGAGAGGCACAGGACTTTGTCCATTTTATAGTGACCATAGTTTTCAGTTCTAGGATGTATTTAATGTTTCTGAAATCAAGATGTGTCTTACAATCAATATCAAAGGAAAATTCCAAAGAAGTAAGCTATGACAACATCTTCATCACTGTAAATATGTGAACTTGGCCCAGGGTGGAAGACTTTGGTTCATCAGATCTCCAAGTCACCTGGGTTTTTGCACTGATTGCAAAACATGCGATACATCTTAACATGCTTTACCTAATGTGTTTGTGTAGTGATTACACTACAAAGCAGCCCTGAAACAATAAGGTACTGTGTGTGCAGAAGAACAAGGAATAAATTGAATAAATTAGTAAAGCTGGAGGACATAAATTTACCATAAATGAAGTACATATTTGACCCTGGAAAACTGATTGTCTTACCATAAAACAATGAGTTAGTGTTTTCCAGACTCTGAAAATTAAAGAAAACTACAAGAAGACAATCTGGGGAGGGGGGCAAGGGGAATGGCTGGAAGAGCTGTCATTAAGATATGTATAAATATACTGCCTGTCATAGACCAAGTAACATATCAACGACAGAACAAATTGTTCAATCCTGAGAATTTCTTTTTTTTTTATTTGCGACACCATCTAGGTTTGAGTAATAATCAGAGGATTCATCACCAAATTTTCTATGCTAGGAAAGGGAAATTTGAGCCATTCAGACAGTGAACATCTATCTGACTGAAATATTCAAGTGACTTTAAAATAAGTTGAATGCTAGTGAGATGAAATTCAGTTAATGTTGATAAGATGATACACCAAGCATTTCACCTGTCCTTTGATTTTCTCTGGTTTAGCATGGTGGGGGGGAGGGGTGCATCTTAACTGCCTTGTTGCAAGGAGGGGTTCACCCCCAGCCCCAAGGGAAGCTAAATAGGCATGGGGTGTGTGACATCTGAGTTTTGCCCAATAGACAAGTCAGCATAGTCATGAGACAAACTCTCTGTATTCCAAGGGAATACACAGAACACAGCCTGATCTCTGGGTGGGTGTCCAAATCTGGAACAGAGCAGCCAACCTGGGTATCAAAACTCCAGACAAAGAGGCGACATCTGGCTAAGGAGTGGCATCTCTGGTCAGGCATAACACTAACGTATGAACCATCCTGACAAACCATGCTGACCTGCACCAGGAGTTAGGTGAGGAAATAAATGTTGACCAACCAAGTGAGAACAGCTAATAGCTATTTATTCAGAGCTTGCTATATAGCAAGGGAGTCAGTCACCAACACGTGTGCTTAAGCAGAGACTTAAACAGAGGAGTGAGAAAGGATTATAGAGAAAAAATCAGAAGGCTTTAAGTGTGCCTGGCTGGAAGTTACCAGCATGGGGAAAGCCGTAGGTGGGCTAAATCAGAGTTATGGGATTGGTTATGGGTATATAGTTGGCCTTCTCGGGTTGGGACTAAGTTAGAAGCAGAGACAAAAAAAAAGTTAGAAAAGCTGTCAATTATCACTCAAGTCATGAGCAGTTGGACCTGATTGTTAGAAGTCTATGGTTTTTCTAGATAGTCAATAGAGATAGTGGTTTGACTTCCTACAAGTATCACTTGCAGATGACAGGCTGGCTTCCTGGGCTGGTGACTATCAATAACTGGTTGGTTTCTGGGCTGGTTGCTGCAGTTTGTAAGTCAGAGCTCTGATTTCTATATGGTCTGGCCATTCTCTATATATTTCAGTCTCTCAGAGGGCTCTAGAGGCCTTCTCCCTGCTCTCCCCTGGTTGAGACCAGCAGGCGCTCAGGCAGAGGAGGGCTGTATTTGGTAGCAGCACCACCAGGCAGGAAGAACTAGTACTTCACACAGTCCAGTTCCTCCAGGAAAATGATACATGGTACTACTGTTACCATAGGAGAAGACAGCGCTGTGGAACTTACCTAGATAAGGACTAAGTATTTCAGAAGGACTGAGGACTAGAGATGAAATGCAATTAACTCTGGATTGAGAGCCATGGGGAGGAAAACAATTCATCAGAGCAACCAAAGTTTTTAATAGAACTTAACTTTTATGAAATACCATCTTTTCCACCAATCTTACTTTAATTTATTTTACTCATCGCCTACCACATACCTGTAAACATAATCAAGAGCCCATTGTCGCTTTACAAAAGAGCTAATAGGACTGGGAGGAATGTTGGAATATCAATGATAGCCTCCCATACAGTGTTCTTAGACATATCCAATGCTTCTTAATTAAGGCAACATAATTCAGGCTTTATTATGAGAAAAAATAATTAGAAAACCCCAATTCAGCAAATAAAAATGGCTTCAATATGACAACATTAATATACGGATAATGCAGATGTGATTAAGGATTTCCTTAAGGAAGAATTTATTCCTCTCTAACATTGTAATTCAGTTGAAGATGACATCAACATTTATGAACATATTTTTCTAATGAATCATGATTTGAAAGTACCCAACAATTGGTCTGGGTTGACCTCACATGTACCAATTCTCTATTCATTGTTCGCCTGTTCTGAGCTGGGTACTGTTAATGTTATCCATTGTTCCTTAAACATTAGCACTCCATCTATTACGACAACAGCATTATCTAGTGAAGTATTGTAATAAATTTTAGAGCACCCCCACACAATAGACATTATTCTCACTTTGCTGGTATGGGAACTCAGGCTTACGTAGGCAGTCATCCAGCTAAGAGTGAGAGCCAGTTTCAGGCTGGTCTTCATCTTCAAAAGCCATGCTCTTCCTATTTCCTGTTTCCGCATGGCAAGCTCTCTAAGGGGGGAAGTACTTTAACAGGACTTTGATGAGGAACACCAGAGCATACTCAAAACGTGTATGGTGCTCAGTAGGTGCTTCCCTATTTACTTTAGGGAGCTAACTACCTATCTGAACTTTGAACTCCTTTTTTGGGAAACTGCCCCCAAGCCTGTTTCCAAGCTGTAAAAATCAGTCTCCAGCTGATAATCACCCTCTCCCTAAATGTATAATCCCCCTCAGAACAGGGGGAAGCAGGTGTCTCCCCAGTGTGAGTCTGAGAGGATGAAGATGCTTCAGTATTCTTCCAGAAAACTCTCTTATCCACTGGTTGAAGCCCCAAATCTTCCCCCCAAAGAACTTAATCCCTTTAATTTAAAATGTTGATCCTGTGTTAAAATGGAAAACTCAGCAAGAAGAGCAACAGAGGATCAAGAAGCAAACTACCAAGCTTGATTGCCTTCGGTGCAATTTATACTAATTGGCTCTTATCCTCTTTGTAGAATGCTCACTTATGTTTTTCTCACTTCGTCTCCTTAATTTGAGAAACAAACCCACACTGGAGTGTTTGGTACTTAATATCTTACCTGTCCAAGGTGATTTGTATTTTAACAGTAGTCATCTGGAAATATATTTTGTTTGACAAAATTTTCAAGGCAACTGTAGGAAATCAGTTTTGCTGATGCATTTTCCCCTCCTGATAATCGCTCTTTCTCAATCTCTTGAATTTCACTTCTTTACATTAGCATATGCTTAGAGGACCAATCAGGTTCCATAAGGAAGCTGGTCAAAAGTTTCAATTTTACTGAATTTCAATCTAAACCATTTTTTTCCACAAGAAAATAAAAGTGAAATTACTATGATGCTTTATTTAGCAGGAGTAGAGCTCTTTCAGAAAAAATTGTATGCAATTCATTTGTTATTCCTTTTAATAACCACACAGAATTATTCGTTTTACTACCTATAAGTAGGACACCAAAATATCTTTTTTCTGTCCAGGCACAGTGGCTCATGCCTATAATCTTAGCACTCTGGGAGGCTGAGGCAGGAGGATTGCTTCAGCTCCAAAATTCAGAGACCAGCCTGAGCAAGAGTGAGACCTTATCCCTAAAAATAGAAAAATTAGCCATACATTAGCCATACAGAATGTCAGATAGATGTCACATTGTGGCATACACCTGTAGTCTCAGCTACCTGGAAGGCTGAGGAAGGAGGAAGGAAAATCTTGGCTCAATGGATAGTATTCTTATTTCTACTTCTCTTTTCTGGGCCAGAATGTCAGATAGATATCACATTGTGGCATGTGCCTATAGCCCCAGCTACCTGGAAGGCTGAGGAAGGAGAATTGCCTGAACTCAGGAGTTTGAGGATGCTGTGAGCTAGGCTGATACCATGGCACTCCAGCCTGGGCAAAAGTGTAAGACTTTGTCTCAAACAGCAACAAAAAAGTCTTATTGGCAAGTCACAAAAAGTGATGTTTTTAAATTTAAATATGGATGTCGTATCTCATGGCATGACCAAACAGAAAGCTATACACCCATTCAAACTAGAGTCTAAATAGCCCTAAATGCTTTGTGCTGTGCAGAAATGGACGCAGGTGTCAATCGGGCAGAGAAACCTTAATCACAGCTGTGTTCATGGGACCAGAACCTCAGACATAAAAATGGAACATGCAGGGCCTGCCCAGAAAGTATCCAGCCGTGCATATCTCTGTTTTTCATAGTACCTGGCTGGATAATTTCCAGACAGCCCTTGTATTATATTCCTGTTATGGGGTTTGTTCAAGTTCTGTCGTTCACTTAGTATCTAACAGTCATTTCACACTTACAAAAGATACTTGATAGAAAATTTTTCATTCAAAAGGGACAATTTAGGACACACATTTGCTTACTCTGTAATCTAGGTCTTGATGTAATTAGTAATGAAAAGTGAGGCCATCTATCTCACACCCAGCTTGCAGTTACCAATAATTGAAGCAAAAGGAAAAACAAATCACCCGACCTAGATTCTTCAAACATTCTCCACTCCTGATGTCTCAATACCTTCAGTTGGGTTTTTTGCTTCATCAAATCCCTGCCTCCGATTTTATTTAAATAACGCTAACATTTGCTCACAGGGGATCGGACGGATATTATCAACTTACTTAACAAGGGCTATGAGATTTGAGGCAGACTGTGGGAAAATCTTGGCTCAATGGATACTACTCTATTTCTGCTTCTCTTTTCTGGGCCAGAATGTCAGATAGATACATCTCCAAATTCACACGAGTTCCTTCCCTTGCCCTGGCTGTACATTGCATGGCAGATGGCCGAGTGGGGACTAATGTTCTTTAGTAACTTAAGTGTGGGATGGAACCAAAGCCAAGTTATTATCTTTGCTTTTTTTTTTTTTTTCCTCGATCAAAGAACCAGCCTTGAAACTCATGACCCCATTCTTAAACAGGGAAATATCTTTTTAAAAACAATCCTGGTCCATTTTAAGTAACAAACCAGAGAGAGACTATATTCCTCATATTTATGTGTAAACTACGAGGAGCATCCTGCAACAGCAGAGGCTTTTATAAATTATTAGACGCTCTCCAGGTAATATTTTTATTGCTTCATTCTGTAATATATCATACATGCTAAATATTCTATAAAACATACATTCTTTCATTTATGTTTTATTTAGGACCTATATAGAGAAATAGATGTTATCAATATGTTAGAGCTCCCATGGGGCCCTTTCCCTCCAGCAGCGATCACCATCCTGAACTGATTGATCCTTCCTCTTTCTTCATAGTTTTACTTCATTTGTGTGTTATCATTAAACAGCTTACTCTTTGGTTTTGCCGGGTATTTTGAGGTTTACATAAATAAAATTATACAGCACGTGTGCTCATATGGTTCACTTCCTTCACTAAGTAGTTTGTAAGATGCATCCATGTTGAGACGTGAAGCTTTATGCTTTATTTATTTAGGTTGATGACTTACATAGTATAGTGTATAGCACATATGTATACATGCTATAGTGTTTATATGGCATATAGTACAATATAAATGCATAAGAATTAATTCTGCATTTGATAGCTGTTGGTAGTACCATGCTATTACTATGAAGATTCTTGGGCTTGTCTCATGATTCTCTTGTGCAGGAATTTCCTAGGGCTTATATCAAGGGGTGGAATAGCTGCTCATATCCTAAACACATACTCTACCCTACAGGACAAAGCTAAATTGTTTTGCAAAGAGACTTTAGCAGTTAACACCGCCACCAGAGTGGAGGAGGTTCCCATTGATCTATATTCTTTCCAATATGGGACACTATCTAACTTTTCATACTGCCAGTCTCATCAGTGTTGAACAGCATTGTATTAGAGTTGTATATTTCATTTTCGTGATTAGTATTGAAATTGAACATTTTTTGTGTTTAACCCAGTCATGTATCCTTTTCAATGAAAAATCTATTCCTATCTTTAATCTACTTTACTGTTGAGTGAATATATTTATGGTTCATTTCTTAATGAAAAGGAGTTCTTCATGTATTTATAATGATAATTCTTTGTTAGTTGTATATGTTTATATTATTTTCTCCTAGGTGTGGCTCATCTTTTCATTCTATTTGTACTATCAAAAGTTGTTAATTTGAATTGGTAATTCATCTGTTTTAATATTTATGGTTTGAATTTTTGTTGTCTTCTTTAAGAAACTTTTTCTTACCCAAAGGCCATATATTTATGTGTCAATATTGTCTTCTAAAATCTTTATAGCTTTGCCTGTCACATTTAAAGCTTTCATCCACTGGAGTTATTTCACCCAGATTCCCCTAATGTTAACAATTTACATGATCAGAGTGCAGTTATCAAAACCAAGAAATTAACATTGATAGAGTACTACAAACTAAACTAAAAACATTAGAATTTCACCAGTTTTTCCACTAAGGTCCATTATATGTTTGAGGATCCAATCCAAAATCCTACAATTTAATTAGTTGCCATAAATTCTTAGTTTTCCCTAATCTGTGACAGTTCCTCAGTGTTCCCTGACCTTGATACTTTTGATGAAGACTAGTCAGTTATTTTATACAGTATATCTCAATTTTGGTCTTTCTAATGTTTTTTCATGACTAGAAGGAGGTTATGCATTTTTACCAAGAATGCCACAGATGTATGGTTTGCCCTTCTCTTGTCTTCCTCTCAAGGAGTTCCTAACATCAGTATCTTAGACCTTATATGGCTAGGGTGGTGCCTTCCAACTGTCTCCACTGGAATGTTACTCGTTTCCCCTTTGTAAGTGGTAAATATCTTGGGAGAGATACTTTGAGACTGTTCTAATACCCTATTCCTCTTCAAACTGTCACCCACACTGATTTTAACATGCTTTGGTAAATGTTGCCTGCAACCATTGGTACTAAAGTCTTTGCCTAATTTGTTGTTTGTATTAGTATCATTTCTTCTCATTTATCCATTTTAATTCTTCCGTAAGAAAAGGCTATCCCTTATTCCCATTGCTTTATTCAATTTATCTATATCAGTGTGGACTCATGGATACCTATTTTAACCTATGGATATAATACATTATTTTCTTCCTTATATCGGCCCCTGGAAACTTCTTCAGTTTGGTCCCTTTTTCCTTTTGGCATGTCCCAACTTTTTTTCAGCACTTTGTTTTTCTCTGGTACCACTAGATGCTCCCAGCTCATCTTGTGTATTTGTAGCTCTAACGCTGTCATCAACTAGAGAACTTCTAGTTCCTCTTACTGCAGAATGGTGTTGAGAAACCAGGATTTGCATTCTAGGTGAGCTTATTGCTTCGGGAGGGTGCATTTCTCCTAGGTCTTCAACAGTTAGGAAACGTACTTACATGTGTGAACTCATACAATATCTCTACTTCTGTATGTGTATATTTGTGTGTATGTGTGTGTATATCTATATTAAAATTTTGAGTCCATACTGATACCTTCAATTCCAATGAACACGGTATTCATTCTAGCCTTTCCTGTTTCCTTATTTTTAATTTCTTCTTCTGAGAGTGGGGAACCTGACCCTCACTATCTATAATACATTCACTTATTCCTTCAGCCTTCCTGTATACACATAAAATAGTTACTGAATGACTAACCCATCCTCCTCTAAAGTATAGTTTTTGTTGCAGCATTGCTTTGGCTTTGGCTTTTTGTGTATGTAGTTTTTAACCCTACTGTATCCAATCAAAATATATTTTTCCAAAGTTACTCAGATCAATTTTTATCACCCCCATTCCCTTCAATGAAGTTATTTATTTATAGTGCAACTAGACTCATTATTTACTATTTACATTCCATTTTCGAATCTCTGTATCCTGGCTGATTTTACTGTAATATGAAACTTTATAAGGCTTGTGGAGTCAAAACTATAGAAAAGTTATAGTCATTGAAGACCATATCCTTCCCATCCACACTATCCTATTCTCACTCCTCCCTTCTCTCCACCTGTTTTCCATCTACCTTCTCTGGGTAACCAGTCTTGCTTTCAGATTTATCTTTTCTATTCTTTTTTTTTTTTGCACAAAACAACTGACACGTGTATATTTTCGTATATGGTTGTTGTCATCATGCCTTGAATACTCTTTAGTAGTTTGCTCTTTATACTTAACAATACATCCTAAAAATCACTACAAGTCAGTTCATAAAAATCACTTATAGCTGCATAGTATTCCACTCTGTGAATGGACCTTAATTTATTCAACAATTCTACCATGCAGGGCATTTCTATCCCCAATATATTACAATGACAATGTCTCAGTGAATAGACTTATGCCCATGTACTTTCATACTGATGAAGGCATAGCTTCAGATTAGATGGTTAGAAATGGGACTCCTGGAACTTAGGGGCAAATGAATATATAATTTTGTTAGGTTTTGCCATAGATGCCTCTAGGAGACTTGTGTTCACTCGCATTCCCACCAGCCGTGCGTGTGAATGCCTGCTTGTGTACAGTCCCGCTAACAAAATGCTGTGCTTTTTAATTTTCCCAGTTGAAATATGATAAATGGTATCTCCATGCTATTTTAATTTCTATAATTATGCCTCCACTTGAACTGTTTTCAGATGTTTGAGCACCACTTCTGCATCATTTTTAATATGCATTATTTGTTCATGTTTTTTTCTAATTTCCCATCAGGTATTTGATCCTCTGTCCCTTATTTTTCAGAGTCCTTCATCTGTGGTCCATGTTGTGAATTTTCTCCCAGGTCAGTTGTCACTTACTGTTGCTTATGCTACCATAATTTTGATGCCAAAAATTTGTTGGTGTGTGCAAATTTTTAAAATTTTTTGTGTAGTCAATGTTTTCATCTTTTTTGCCTCTGGATTATGAGTCATAGTTATGAAGATTTTCCCTACACAAAGGTTAAATAAAAATCCACCCGTATTTTATTCTAGTACTTCTACAGTTTCATTTTCTACATTTGGACCCCATTCTATTTGGAGTTCGTTCTTATGCAGGTGTAAAGCATAAATTTAAATTTATCTTTTTCCAAATGGGTGCCCAGTAGTCCACATCATTTTTAAAAAACCTCTTTCCCCTAATGCTGTGAGACGCCACCTCAGTATCCTTTGATGTGTGCCTCTTTCCTATACAATAAACTTTGGCCCATTTTCTTCCTTTTGACCTTCTTCTCCCAAATTTTTGCTACACTATCTTCCTATGTTACAGTATGTCATTTGCAAATTCATTTTCCACTCTCATTCCCACTTTTCAAATGTTCACCGTCACATCTTTTGCTGAAATTTTCCAGTCACCTCTTGGTTGGATGAAGTTCATTCTCTAGTAGATTCCTCAAGAGATGATGAGTACAGAATTTCCTAAACTTATGTATGTTGAGAAATTCTTTCCAAAACCTTAATGTTTGGTTAGATGAAAAATCCTTGGCTTTCACTTTTTTCACTGATTTTTTTTTAATGTGCTCTCTCGTGATCTTGCTTTGTATGTGACTTTTCAAAAGCCCAGGATCAGTCTCATTCTTTTGCTTTTGAGAGTGAGTTGAACACCTACCCAAAGTCTTTAACGATTTAGTCTTAATCTTTGAAATTGAATAATTTATTGGCAAATTATTTGAGGCTTTATATATGAATAATCATATCATGTGACATAAGTGATATCTTTCTAGTTTCTTTTTTTTTTTTTACAGAGTCTTACTATGTCACCCTTGGTAGAGTGCTGTGTCATCACAGCTCACAGCAGCCTCACTCTTGGGCTTAAGCCATTCTCTTGCCTCAGCCCCCCAAGTAGATGGCACTACAGGTGTCCACCACAGCGCCCAGCTATTTTGTTGTTGTTGTTGTTGTCGTCGTTTAGCAGTCCTGGGCTGGGTTCGAACCTGCGTCCCCAGTGTATGTGGCTGGCGCCCTAACCCCTGAGCTACAAGTGCTGAGCCCTCTTCCTTCTTTCATTTCTTTCTGTTCGTCAGCCTGTCTCTGTCTGACTTCCCTACTGTACAGGCCAGAGCTACTTTCTTAATTCTAACCCAGTCCAGTCCTCCTCCTGTGAATAACTCTCTTTGCCTCCTAACTCTGCCCTCCGAGTCATCCTTCCTTTTCCATAAGAAATAGCCGGAAGTTGCAGCAGAGAAGCTTTTCAAGCTTATTCCCACTGGCAATAAGTTGGAAATCCAAAGTCCTCTTTTCCTTTTCTGCTGGCTCTGCCCCCTTCAGTCCAAACTGGTATAAATAGAGATTGAACTTGCCAAGATGGCAATAAATTAAAAGTGTACTAGGCACTTTCATAAAGAGGTAAGTAAGAAGATAAGCAGTTTGGGGCTCTGATGCCAGGCTGACTTGGGTCAAACTCACAATCGGCCACTCACTAATTCTGCAAACATGGGTTCCTGTAAGTTCTCTTTATTTCCATTTTATTATCCTAAAATGTAGATGAGGGACATAATGAATGGACATTTAAAATACTTTCAGGGCCTCCTACATATTGAAAATTAGATACACGGTGATTGCTAAATGGCTGTCATCAGCCACTGTGTTCATCACCATGAACAAATATTAAAAAGAAAGATCAGCAACAAAAATTGAGCAAAGAGAACTATAAGATATTTAGCCATTTTGACAAACATTTAAATAAATAAATAACAAGTGGTGATAGAGTCTTTCTTGTAAATTTTATCTTGTTTTATTTTTTAGGTAAAAGCAATACCACTTAATAAAAAATACATATGGAACAAAAGTCAAAAACCTTGGCATTTCACACTGGCACCTCCTCTGACCAGTAGTTACAAATAACTCACAACCACCTGTATCTACAGAATAGAAATTATACCCCATCCTGTTTTCTCCATTATTATCACTCTCAAAGAAGACAATGAAACTGTCACAAGAAAAGAAGACTTATCCTTGAGTACCCACTGGGTGCCGAGTACTTGAAACACACAATCTCATTTAGACCTATCAAAAACCCTGCAAGGGGAAGTATTATTTTGACCAGCTTGCATAGAAAGAAAGTGAGACTGAGAAAATTTAAGTAACTGTTCTCCATAACTTGGTAATGCTGGATATGAATCTAGATAGAAGTACAGAAGCTCAGTTATCAGAACTAAAAGGTCACTTCTTGCTGAGTCAAAAAACCCTAGCCTGACGGACCTCCTACTGAAAGGCAAAAATGGACTTAGAATTCAGGAAAGGTTAAACCTGCAGGTGGGACTCAAACGACTTGGGTTCAGAGGAGAAAAGATAGAAATAATATCAAGCCTACAGCACCCATCAAGTTCACCTCACATCCTTCACGGAAGTGCCCTCCTGTCTTAACTTCATTCCAGCCACGAGTAATGCTCTTCTAAACCTGCAGTCCTCCAGGGTCAGGGAGAGTTGAATATCCTGATACATGTGTAACTGGATCTTTGCTTTGGGTAGCCAGCTGCTAGTTTTCACTCAAAGTTCACTTTGGAGATAGGACCCTAAGTCTCCTTCTTAGTCCCACCTGGATCCCCAGAGTTCAGCCTGTATTCCTAAGGGATCAAGTTTAGAAGTTTCAGTGGCCCTTCTAGTGATTAAAAAATATTCCAAATTTATAACCTGACTATTTTTCAGTACAGAGGACTGCTGTTGCTGCTAAAGAATTATTAAGGGTGTGCCATCACCTCTCTGTGGAAGATAACTTTTGTATTGACTCCTCCCGGGGATTGGACTTGTTCCTTGATCTGTGACCTTATGGGAAAGGACTTTGGCTCATAACATTTCATCCGAGTTTTCACTTTCTCCCCTCTGCCTCCTCCAAGTCAGCAATTGTTTAGCATTTGGCCACAGTTGCTATTATTTCGCGGACCACAGAGCTTTTTATGATATCAAGTGTATGTCTTTATCCTGATAACTGGTCCCAAATATGAACTCTGGAAAGTTGCTTGACTTCAGAATCTCTTCACTCAGGATGCTGTTTGGTCCTATTAACCATTAGAAAGTTTTGGACTTTGATTTATCGAAATTATTCATAATCTGCTCTCGATATCAAAACAGCAAAATAACGGTCACTAGCATAGCTATCTATGCTCCAAGTGGCACAAACTTATCAGTTAAAGTGGACAAACTAGATAGCTAACAGTGTTCTGACAGGAGAGAACTTTGAACCAAGCACTCTATGACACTCACCCTCTATGCAATAGAAGAGCCATGACTAGTACAAGGGGTGTACATTCATTTCTCTGGCATAATCTCCACTTAATCAAAATATCCACTGGTCATATTTATATTTGTCTAACACAACATAAGTAAGAGTAAATGAAAGCATTCATATCCTCATTTTAATACTTAACACAGAAGGCAAATACTCTTAAAATATATTTACTGCAGCTTAAAGATCAAATTTCCTAGCAATTTCCAAAGTAGCTCAGAATATGTCAAAGCAAATACCTACAGAATAAATGCTTAATTGCATTTTAAAAAGTGAGACTACAAGAGAAGCATTAAATAGGTTGGCTTTGAAGATCGTGTAAAAGGCGCATGGCGTAGGTAAACATTGCACTTGAATTTTGCTGAATGTAGACCAAAAACAAAAAACATGCTTTTATCCTAAGTGTATTTTTTTCATAAAGGACACAGACACAATGTTGCCCCTCAGAGAATTAGGAATGTGGGAATACACACTCTAAAAAAACCTTTTGGCTTCTTTTCCGTCTCCAACACACACTCCAGAGTTCATGCCATGGTTATCAGGAGAAATCTAAGGAAAATAAAGCTGAACAGAACTGCAGATCATCAACTGGCTTAACCTTGTCAGGCGGGGACGAAGCCGGAAGTGCCACGTGACACTGACTGACAGAAATGAGGAAAACACGCCAAAGGAAAGATGGCAAAACAGTTAATGAGGTCCATACTCTCCCCCGGCCACGGTCAGAGGAAACCAGTGCATGCCTTATACGTTTCAGCAGACCAGTTGACTTCCAACTGCCTTTCTTAACCTTTCTACAGCTCTGTTTACACATCATGATTACGGCCAATGAGGGTCACATGGAGAGATAACATTTCTAATTCTACAGATTACATTCCTGATGTCCTAATATCGAGGTTATTATAGTTTAAAAGTTGCACAGTGTGACCATGTAAGGTCATAAAGTAGAAAGGAAAAAAAGATTCACAGACTACAGTAAAATTCTTCTTTTACTATGTTAAAGGTTCTTTTTAATTGCTACAGTTTTTTTTCTTAATTGTAGAAAATACGCACAACCAAATTTACCATCTTCACTATTTTTAAGTGTACAGTTCAGTGGTGTTAAGTACATTCCATGGTTGTACAACAAATCTCCAGGACTCTTTTTACCTTGTAAAACTGAAAGGCTGTTTCTATTAAAACACAACTCCCCATTTTCTCCTCCCCTCGACTTCGGGCAACCACCATTCTACCCTCTATGTCTCTGAGTTTACTACTGTAGGTACCTCTTTGAAGTGGAATTCCACAGTCTTTGTTCTCTTTTAACTGGCTTACTCCACTTAGCAAAACATCCTCAAGGTTCATCCATGTAGCATGTGTCAGAATTTCCTCCTTTTCCAAGTCCCAATAGTATCCCGTTAATGTCTATACCACATTCTGTTTGTCCATTCATCCATCAGCAGATGCTTAACCGGGGCTTCTGTCTTGGCTATTGTGAGTAATGCTGCTATGGACCAGTTGTTCTGTTTTAATCCTATGTTTAGTGGTATCTCAGACCCACGTTCATGCAAAAGCTACAAGTAACTTATATTCCCACTTAACTGTATCAGGCAAGTAACACAACAATTAAACACAAAAATGTGATATGTCTTTCTGCTAAAATATTAACTTACATTAATGAAAGAATCTCCAAACATTACGTTCCATGCTCAGAAACTTTTCTTGTTTCATACTTTTTATCGTTGATATTATTTACTTTATGAAAAGCTCAATAAGACTTTGTTAAGGCAACTAATATGCACTCAATACCTGAGTTGGTCTTATCAGTATGTGAGATAGTGATAATAGCTGATTAATAATTTCTCTGAGAGAAATATATTGCAACAATTGCCATTATATCCTGAAGCTCACTTAGAATAATCTCTTTAGATATAAGGAAAGGAGGGGAATATATGATTGGAAAATTCTAGACATTTAAAGACTAACTGTAGCAGTATCAGAACATAAATAAATGTTTTTTAAAGGCATATTGGTATTTAAAAAAAAACCCAGCAGGTCCTCTTATAATGAACATTGTTATGTTCAACATTGTTTTGTTAAAAGGTTGATGAAAGAAAAAAATCAATTCCCAGCAGGTGCACCATCTGCAGACTTGCTCATTCTCCCCAAGTCCCCAGGAGCTCACTCCAGGTGGGAGGAAACCTCCCTCAACTTTAGATGAGCTGGCACATCTTCATTGTCCTTACCCAGGGGGTGCCCTGTGCTGCTGGAATAGACTTCAGCCAACCCACCACTGCTGAACTGGAAAAATTAAGTGAATGGTGCTGTGACCTATGGTTATGTTTTTATTAATCTTTCTTTCTTAAATGTATCATAACTCACATTTATTTCAGTGGTTAGCATTAGATGTGTTTGGGGTCTTTCTTTAGAAGTTTGATGCTGTTTTAGTGACCAGAAATATGCCATAGGAACTTAATTCTTGTTTCTATCAATCAGCCTGTGGTAAAATTGGCTTCACTATACGTCACAGTGCTCAAAGTCACAGCTTCCAAGAACCTACCCACGATGTTAAGTGAAGGCTTACTGTACTCACATTACATTAAATCATGAAGACAATTGTCGGAATAGATGCTGTTTCTACTGTTTCTTGTGTGAGACCAATGAAAGAATCTGCCAGAGTTGGTCAGAAAGCAAAGTGCAACAGGATCAAAGTCAGTGTCGTAACCCCTGAATACCACATTCAAGTTAGCTTTAAAATGAACTCCAAGTTCAATCAATCATTGTATTTTTGTGGGACATAAGATTAAAGCAAAACAACAGAACTGTTAAAAACAACTACTATTAATATATAAATCAAATGATTAATTTTGGAGTCAAGAAATCATTTTAACTGAAACAGAATCATAGTTCTGGCATTTTCAGAAGCAAAAATCTTGTGCTGTCACCTTCATTTAACCAAGGATATGCAGACTTCATAATTTTCACTTCATTTGAGTGTCTCAGCAACACTGAAAAGTGTACAGACAAACTTGAAATCTCAAAAGCTCACTAACGGGAAAGAAAGGAAACTCGTATTTAATAATACCTTCCCTGCATTGGGAAGCCTGCTACTTGCCTTTAAGCGCTCTCTCATTTAAACCTTGTAAGAACCCCTCAAAGATGGTAAGATTAGCTCCATCTTAGAGATGAAGAAACTGGGGCTCAGAGAAATTATGTACCTGGCCAGGGTCATAGCGTTAGTAAGAGATAAACAACAGTAAGCGCTCAGTTCTCCCTGAATTTCAAACCCACACTGCTTCCTTTAACAAGAACTTAAATTTTAGAAACTTCCAATACCACTCTACTAGATAATTCCATTTCAAATATATGTATTATTTTTAGCCATACCTTCTCCTCAAATACTTCATAAAGTTTTGAACCAATAAAACCATGAAAATTTAATAAATAATTGTGAGCTAAAGAATAGACATGAGATTAAACTATAGATGTGTAATATTTGCTGGGCAGTTCTGTGATGCTAGATTATTAACTCACTTAGAATGTTGTTTGAGATTTTCTTTGGCCACTTTGTTGTACATGCAGAATCACAAGATAATGTTGTATGACAGGATATGTCAATCATCTCATTTTGTTATTATTATCTTCCATGTTTAGTGAGTAATAAGAATTTGTTAAATAAATGAGTGAATGAATGCACAAATATAAATTAATTATCTAAATAATAAAGAGAAATGGCACTTAATCCTCTAAGGGTTTTTCTGAATAGTTCATTTTCAGGACACATGCTTAGGATCTAGGAAACAGAAGACATTCTACAATTTACTGAGTCTTTCATGCACAGAAAGTCTGAAAACTACCACGCACAATCAGATCCACTATATCCTCTCTTAAAAGTCCAATAGCTTAGTAGGTTCATGCCCATTGAAAGTGAAAGATGCCCTCCTCTTGTCAAAGTCTTAACAACAGTGAATCTTATTACTTTAACCCACAATGGAGGCTAAGTGAATGGCCGCCATTTTACTTACTTGTCTGCAATTTATTTCCCCAATAAGTCTACAGGAACTTCTCGTGCTACTAACACTTGTACGTCCTAAGTTCTCAAACTCTTAGTCCCTAAAAACTAGGGACTAAGTTAGCTGTACTAACACTAGGTAAAGACTAACTATCTTTAGATGAGGGTTGAGTGACTAGGATATCTGAATGTCCTGTGAGATTTTTTGAAGCCCTGCAATTAGAGCAATTATTAAAGCCCTCTGATGCTTTAATAGGTATCTGTAGGACACCTGCCACAATCTTGAGGATAAGACATAAAGTCTCAACTCTGAAAAATTATTTCCTAGCCCGTGAGGAGGAGGAGGATATGTTAGAATCTGGAGCAAGGGGCCAATGTGAATGGCTTAAAAAGGCTCCAAGTTATTCTGATACACATAACTTCTTGAGATCTATACCAATGGCTTCCCTGGTTTTTAGATTTTGGAAAATGGAAAAAAAAAATCCACAAAGAAAACCATTCAAAATTAAGTAGCTCAGAATTGAAGACAGTTCCTTAAATGTAAGAACTATAATTGTATGAAAAGATACTTATTTGCTATGAACAAATGTTAATTTTCTCAAGGACATCCTACCCATAGGATTGATTTCCCTCACATACTTGTGTAATTAATGTCTCACTAGTTACAAGCCAACTGCCCCATGATCTTCACCACATCCAGACAGAAAGAACAGGAATCATTATGTCCATTTCAGGAACTAGGAAATTCATGGTCTGGGTGGATAAATGTGTTACCCAAGGCAAAATGATTATGAAAAGGCTGAATTAAAAGTAGAACCCTGAACTTTCATGTGGAACACAGAACGGAAAGTGTTTAAAAAGTTTGAAACAGTTTATATAGTAAATTTTCTCTGTTAAAGCTAAAAATAAATAAATCAGGGATTATACTTTGTATTTGTTAGGGGCTTTATATCATTTTTCTCATAATTTCTCATACTGTATTATAAAATTAAAGAAAAAATTTACACAAACATAGATGGTATAACACACACACAAAAATTAATCTCTCACCACAGTAAGTTTGAGAAGCACTGTTGGATTTTAAAATTCCTCCCAAAAGTAAATCAACACCCAGTCCACTAGAGTATGGGTAAAAATAAGTATATGAGAAAGTATAAATAAGTATAGGAATTCTTCACACTGTCCCAAAATACTTTGTAAGTAATAGTTAAGGAAAACAAATATATATAAGATATGAGAATTTTCCAAACCAGTATGCAGAAGCAGAATATAATTCATAAAGACTGCACTTTAAAATGGTGGGAGAGCCAAGGACATAATCCAAAAATTAAGATTAATCAAAGCGAGGACCCAGGATGAGCTTGATAATCATCATTCCTTCATCATAGCACATAGAATAAACCACAACCCTGCCCAACCACAGACGGCACTAATCTTTCCAGGTGTGCTCTGGTCATCAGCCATCCCCTAGTTAGAGCAGCACGGTGGTGGCTCAGGGGAAAAGAACCAGTAAAGTTTTTGCAAGAAAAGAAAGGTTTATTACCTATACACGAGGCCTACCAGCTGATTCTTGGATATCTAAAATGTTTTAGGCAGTTGCCTGGGTCCTTTGACTCTTGGTCAAAAAAATGACCAGACGCCCCAAAGTAAGGCAAGCATGAAACAAAGTTTACTGAGAAAGAGTAAGGTAGGTTTACCAAGTAAGAGCAAGGTATAAGCTTACAGAGCAAGATACATTTGCCATAGACAGTGAACGAACTCCCACTGTAGTGACAAAGAAAAGGCAAAAAGGCAAAGGTTATATATAACCAGTGCTTCTCTTTCACACCCCTGGGTCAGGCCTACCTAGTGGTTCAGAGCCCACCTTGAAACCTGAGTCTTATTGAGCATACAGACCTCCCATGACCCTCTCTGAAAACACATGGGGAGGGATGAACCATGTACTATAGTCATAAGGTTGTTCTAGGTCACCTTTAAGACTCCCTTGTACCTGTTGCTGGGCTGGAGAGTCTTCTATAGCCTTTTGCAGTTGGCGCTCTAAGTTCTAATTGGTAGACTGGCAGGATTTTCCCTTCTCCCCATGTGTGAGTGTTCACTTGGGACAAAATTAAGGTGAGAGGCATCAAGATGGAGGCCTGGGGAGCCACTCTTGTCGTCCTTCCCAAGAGAACCATTCCTAACTACCTTACATGTTTGAGTGGCTGAACCTTTTTTTTTTAGAAAGAATGTCCCAGTACCCTCACTGTCACCTTGTAGTTCAGGAATAAGTGGCAAAAGGGGGGTGCTCCACTGAATAGTAGTGCGATCTGCTTAGTGTAATACCATAATTTGCTTCAAAAATCCCTGAATTCAAGTTCAATACAATTTACAGCATAAAAGCAAGACTATTTTTTGAGGCAATAGAATGTGCTCTGCAGTTTTTGTCTATTGTAAAATGGTCCTTGAAAGCCATGAAATTCATAATAGAACTGTCGTGAACATTCTTATAAATATGAGTTGTTTCATATTCAGGTTTTTGCATTGCCTTAATTTTCATGTAATTATATTCCTTTGTTCTACCCCAAGTAGCACTTTACCTTCCTTGGTATTTAGATATCCAAATAATTGCAGATGGTTATCAAGGCCCATCGTTGCTGTCTCTAAGCCAAGGTGAACCTATTTAATTCCCTTAACCTAGCCTCCTAAGTCAGACCCTTCAACCCCTCAATCATCTTCTTGACTTTGTGTCTGAACTTTTTCCAAGAAAATGTCTACATCTTTCCTGGTTTCAGGCTCCCAGAACAAATGTGGTTTTCAAGTGCCATTTCATCAGAATCACTTCCCTATCCTGGGGTGAATCTCTTGAATTCTTCACATCCCTTTGGTCTTTTTCTCCCTTCCTATATCCAGGGTGGGTCCAAGGTATTTCACTGCCCAAGGCAAAATGAAACTTCTCCTTTTCTTTTATGCCATGTAATTGGATTAATTTCAGAAGGGCTCACTGTCTTCCACTCTCTCCTCCCCCTTCTTCAGCTTTTGAATTACAAATAAACTGCTAACTTATATGGCTGTAAGAGAGGATAAATAAACCCCAGGTTTTTAATATTTGGAAAGGTCAGAGGCTCTGGGAGGCAGAATTGTGGGATCTGGCAGCTCATTTAATTCCCAAGTACCCCAGTGTCCTCATCTTAAGGCACTAATAAACTGTAAAAATAATTAGTTGGGAAGCCTTAGACTGAACAGTAGCTTCAGCTGCCTGGGTAAGCAAACCGAAACCCAACTCAGCATATACAGTAAAACAAAAGTGAGGCTTAACCAATCAGAAACTGCCAACTAGTCACTAATTTGGAACTTGCTACTGGTATGACCCAAATAAGGCTACTACACCACTTTAACCAATTAAATATTTTCTTTGCTTCCACATTCACCTTATAAAACCCTGTACCTCATACCACACTGGCAGAGCCTCTGACCCCATGAAGTCTGAAGCTGCCCAGTTCATAAATCAGCCTGCTTAAAAAACTCCTTAGATTTCCATATGCCTATATTTACCTGTTAACATAACAAATATTGTATGAAAGTAGGAAAAAGCATACAAAATTATGCATAACATCCGAGGTGCTATACATTTAAAGTAAGAGGGGTTTTTTTTTCCGGTTGTATTGTTATAATAATTAAAGGTTTATTAGAAAAACACAAGGTAACAAAATGACTTAGCAAAAAATTAACATTACATATGGAAGAAATGCTACTGAAAGAGGATACCTGGAAAAAGTGTGGTCTAAGAGAACAGAGGTTTTCTAAAGGAGGCCCAAGGATACACCTGCAAGGTCCTCCACATAGTAACCCAGCTCTTAGGAATTTATAGAAGTTTAACTTCCTGAGACCTGGAAACTAATGCTTGCTTCTGCTTTTATAAAAGCCTACAGTTCTGTAAAAGCCAGCTTGATTCAAACTGACCAATGAGAAAGATACCTGTGGACCAGAATTTTTGACTGGAGATAAAAAGAAGAAGACTGAGCCAGTTGGGGAGTGCCGCCATTTTGGACTCTGGTGTGCAGTGGCTCTGCCAGCTGAAATAAAGTTCTTCCTCTTTTAAACACGATATTTGGGTGTTCTTTCTTTCCACTGGGCCTTGTCTTCCTACAACACTACCAGTGATCCAGACATCTTGCTTCCTCTTTCAAAAGTCTTCCACATCAGGAATGACCTGTAGTTAGACATGTACTACCACATTATTCTAGTTCTTTCGGGGGAAAGAAGTTAGCACAGCCCTTAGACCCTGGGCACAGTCTTCTCCTTTACCCCTAAGAGGCAGACTTTACGTATCTATGAAACTTCATGTTTTCAAAAATCACACCATACAAGCTACCCTTTCAATTAGAATCTAAAGAAAAGAATCTTAAAGTATACAGGTTATCAGACTCATCCCCAAAGTTATTTTGCCTTTCTGTAGGAAAATTTTAAATGAAAGTGTTAGCTGTAACTAGTTCTAAAAAAAAAAAAATCAGACTACTTTCCCGAACATTTCAATGTTGAGCACTCCCAGTTTTTGTTCAAGAGAAAAAGCAATGTCTTCCCCACATTTTTTCTGACACATTCTTTATCACCTTTAACATTCTTACTGTCAGGATGATCAATCTACTTATGATTCTTATATTGTCCCACAGGATAAAGACTAACTCACTAGTAAGGGAAGATATATCCATCTACCTACTCCCACTGAATGCCTGAATGTACTAGAGCCCGCATCCTATCTAGAATTCATTCTCCAATTGTTTTGTGCATTAGGGCAAACAGTTCTCAGCTGTATCCCTCTCCAGAAATTGTCCTACATTAAAGACAGGTCCCTCACCTGATTTTTGTATCCAATGATTGGTCAGCTCCAGATGCTAAAGCCTTAGGATTGGTTGCAGACTTTGATGCAAGTGTATAGTATAGTATAATAAGTTCAACTTCTCCTGGGCATAATCCTGCTTCTTTCACTCCCTCTACATGTTGAACTCAAGCAATTCATTAAACTTCTCCCACCCCAATCTTCATCAGATTTTGTGAAGAACCCCATATGGTCTAAGGAAGCAGACTCTGAAGGGGGATTTTGCATCAGCTGTATTAACTGGCCTACTGGCCATAGGATTCTGTCATGGGTAGCAGGGTAGCAGCATCCCCTGTGTGGGTTGAGGCAGTGTACCAAACATTTGTAATTCTTTTTGCTGAGATCAGTTGATACTTTGGGGAAAGATAATAAATGGCTGAAAGTGATTAATCACAGGTTAAAATATAATTATTCAACCAAGGGTAGCCTTAGGCAACATATAAAAAGACATCTGTGTTTTACAACCACAGGGCCTTCCTGGCTACAATTAGACATCCATTATTTTTCTTCCCTCCTATTTCTGTGATAGCTCCTATCACCACTGAGGCAAAAAGTGGCAACTGCACCACCGTAGCTCACAGAAGTAGTCACAACCTATGGTTGAAACACCATCAAATTAATGTCAAGACCCTTCACTATCGAAGACAAGGCTGCCTCACATCTTTAAGGGCTGATGTCTAAGCTGGGACAACCACGTCTCATTTCTATACAAATACTATCACTGGAAAGGATAAATGTTGAATCAATGGAGATTTTATTGAAATTTAATTTTCATTGAGGCTGTTCTTGTATCCCCCTTACCCTAGAAAATGTGGACTAAGCTAAAGGATAAGATACTGTGTATAAGATTCCCTGCCTTCTCTAACTCTGGCCTGTTATCTTTCTGTGAAATGGAAGCATCTTGACTTCTCTTAGAATAGTTCCTTCTCAAGAGGCCTCTGAATACTCATGTAAACAGATTCTCCCAAAGAACCCCTTCCACCTATCCTGCAGACTTACAGAGGCATATCTGAACCTCTGGCCTCTCTCCCTTCATATCCCCATGTGGATATATAATCTCCAACATGAATATTTTAATCTCTATCCCCAATTAACTCTTCCCCTAACCTTCCTCATCTCAGAAAAATGGCCCCTGCATCTATTTGGTTGGTCAAGCTAAAAAACATAGAAGTCAGTGGTAATTCTTTTTTCCCTTGTGCCCTCTATCCAATCCCTAGTAAGCCATATCAGCATTACATTCAAACATTAATACCTCTGTGAGACCCTCTTTTTTTCCTGCATCTATTCATTTGCCACAGAGCAGAGTGATTATTTAAAATGTTCCCTGTACTGGTAGGAGAATACAGACTCCCTACCACAGCCTATAAACCTAAATATTATCTGTTTCTCCCCACCTGCATTACTTATCCATTGCTATATAACAGATTACCCCAAAATTTAGTAGCTTGAACCAACATTTATTATCTCACAGTGTTGAGAGATTTAAAAAAAAAAAAAAATCCCAGGATAGTTTAACTGAGTCCTCTGCATCAGAGTTTGCATAGGGTTCAAGTCATCTCGATGATCAACTTGGGGGGTGGGGGGGCGGGATCCTCTTCCAAGCTGACTCTCATGTTAGTTGGTAGGATTCAAGTCAATATGGCATGCTGTTTGGAGGCTCTATTATTCACTGACTATTGGCCAAAGACCACCTCCTATTCTTTGGTCCATGGTTTTCTCCATAGGGCAGCTCAAAACATTGCAGGTTGTATCCCCAGAAGAAGGGAGCCAAAAAGCGTCAGAGTGAGTTCATAACACAGAGAGTCACAGAGTGTCTGTCTATTCTTGGAAGGTTGTGCACTTGGTTCAACAGTCTCTTGCTATAATATTCAGAGAACAGAGCCCTACCTTTGCCCATCCCCTCCAGATTGCAACCTCAAGACCATTAGAAGTCAAGTTTTTATAACCTAATCCCAGAAGTGACATTCTATCACCTTTGTAATATGCTACTTGTTAAAAAACAGTCAGTAAGTCTTTCCCTCACTTAGGAAGGGGATCACACAATGGTGTTTATACCAATGGGTGGGAACTGTCAGAAGACTTCACCTGCAACTCCTTTCACCTTTGTTCTCCAAGATCCAGACATTTTGGCCTCCCTCCTGTCCTTTGAATAGACTAAGTACGACTTTACCTTAGGGCCTTGGCTTTAGCTATTCCTCTGCCTTGGAAAGCTTTTTCCTTCAGATGGTCATGTGGCTGAACTCCCTTTCATGAGTCCATGTCTCTGTTAAGATGTCACTGTCATTCTCTAAACTACCAGTTAAAGTATGATCACCCCAGTCTCTCTCTCCCTCTATAGATCTATTTTGTTTTGAATTTGAAACTAAGTCACCAAAGCCAATCACTCCTTTCTGACTCTTCCTGAAAGACCAAAAAACAAAACAACAACAAAAACACTGAGAGCTGGCCAAGTGAACAGGCAGATAGGGGAAAGAAAACCCCAAAGTTGTGAAGTGTCAAACAAAAGAAGAGCAGCCGTGCCCCTCCCCCTTTTATGTGGCCATAAACATAACTTGACTTTGAGTGCTACTGTGCACTAGACTGACTGGACCCCAGGTAGTTAGGTAGCAAGAAATAAGAAAGTAACACATTGCAGGACCATTTTCCCAAATTTAATATTTACACAAAATAAAGTTAATTTATCATAAACCTTTACTTTTCCATTGATCCCCAAAGTATAATCAACGTGTATATATATTAAAAAATAGTGAGGAGGAGGGAGGGAAATGGGGGGTCATGGCATATGGCACACATCTTGGGGGTGGGACACAATGTTAAGAGGGACTTTATCTAACAAATGCAATTAATGTAACATAATTCTTTGTATCTTCAATGAATCCCAAATAATAAAAAAAAAGAAAAAAAGGAGAAGAAAATAGAAAAAATGCTAATCCCCAGAATACAGTGGAGGCCTATGTGCTGCCAATAAGAAGAATTTCAATTAAATCCCTTGTGTACAATGTATAGTAATGTCAAATTATGTCTCTGAGAAACAGACACTCTTAAAACCTAATGCAGTGAGGAATCAAGAAAGTTTGGTTAGCTGTGAAAGGAAGTTCTTTATTTCAGAACAAGTCAGCACATGCAGAGAAGTCAGAGCTATTTTGTAAGACTCGCACACTAGCTCCTGACAAACTGAAGGAACACTTGGCCGTCATCTGCATGCTCTCCAAACAGTGACACTGTGATTACAGCACATGCCCAACACTGATAAGGATGCTTTTATTACCCAGGAAGTTGATTTTGAAAAGATTCCAGTTTCAGCTGAAGAATTTAAGACAAAATTTAAACACATAAATAAGTATTGGTTTAGCCTGTCCTTTGTGAATGTTGGTGTGAGAGTGAGACTGGTTATGAAAGGCAAATATGCTGCTTGCCTTGGTGATACCTGAACTGGGTGACCTGACCAGTGTTCATACCATCTTAAGGCCACCAGAAGGCATGTTAATCCTCGGGAAACAGCCTCAGGATACTCCAGCAGAACTTACAAAACACTGAAAAAGCACATTAGGCATCACTGCAATTGATCTACCCCCTCAAACTTTCAGGACCAGCTATTCACAAGACTTTATGAGAGCAATCTTGCTTTTTGTTCATCATAATTTCAGTCACAAAATTGGTGAGTGAGGTCAGGGGAACAATTTTCACCAAACCTAAAGATCAAAAGCTCCCCCCTCAAAATAGAAAATAGATTAAATCCCACTTTTTGCTATTTTCTAAAAACAAATTTACCTGATAAACAGAATCAAAGATTCTTCAGGTATTATGTTGCTGCTAGTAAGAGTATAAATGGGTTCAACCTCTATGGAGAGGAATTGGCCATATCTACCAAAATTTACAAGGATACACTTTTGGCCTAGAAATTCCATGTCTAGAAATTTATCCTGTGGAAATACTTGTACATGTGCAAATGACATTTATATAAAGATCTTCACTGTAGCACTGTTTGTGTTAGCAAAAGTTTAGACATTGCCATCAACAGGGCATTTTGCTAAATAAGTGACAAGTCATTTAAACCATGGCAGACACCCTTGCTTATCTTCTGTTTTGCTAACAGACTGAGGTTGCTAATCTTCTCCCCAGGCCCAGGAGATTAATCTTGAAGAGTCTAAGTCAATGACAGTCATCCATCCCATTCTCCTTACTGGAATACAATAAAACATCCAGACCATTGTCTCTGGTGAACCAAGTGTCAGGGAGATAGGTGTAGAAAGGAGATTTACTTTTCCCTAAATACTCTTCTAAACTCTTTGAATCTTGTCACATGGGCCTGTATGTGTGAAGAGAATACATCAGATTCGTTTAAAACATTGTTGCCCATTTTTAATTAAAAAACTGAGACATCAAAATTAAATTTTCATAGGTTTTTAAAACACTAGTGGAAATAGAACCTCAGCCTACAATACCTCCAGTAGGAGTCCCAGCAAGTCCCAACATCTTTGGCTATATGGTTTGCTGTTATTTAATATCATCTCTTTCCCAGTGATTATACAGAATGATTTAGAGCTGGTGACTATAAAATCAGGCAGACAGGTTTTAATTCTGTCTCTTAGTTCCTTTTGTGCTGCTGTAACAGAATACCTGAGAATAGATCATTTATAAAGAACAGAAATTTCTTTCTGACAGTTCTAGAGCCTGAAAACAACTGAACCAAGATCAAGGTGGTAGGTAAAAGGTTCAGTTGTTGGTGAGAGCTGCTCTCTCTTTCCAAAATGGCATCCGGGTACGGCATTTTCCAGAGGTGAAGAACACTGCGTCCTCAGTGGCAAAAGAGCAAAAAAGAGAATGAGCCACTCCTGCCAGCCCTTTTTGTAATTTATTCATGAAGGAGTATGGGCCGCACACCTATCTCACCTCTCAGAGGGCCCACCTTCCAATACCACCACTGTGGTGATTAAGTTTCAACATGAATTTTGGAGGGGACAGCAAATTCAAATCATAGCAGTCTCTGCCACTCTTTACCAGTTGTATAACTTTAGGCAGGTAATATAATGACTTGAAATTTTATTTTATTTATCATCAAATAGTATAGTATTGAAACCTTGGGGTTATGAGAATTCAAATCATTTAAGTAAGATAATTTAGAGAAAGCCTTTAGCTCTGTGCTGGGGTTCAGTAGGTGTGCTAGTGTGTGGTGGTCATTGTGATGTGTTCCTTTGATTGAAGCAGACTTTAAATGAGTGTTTGGTTCAATAGTTGGGGAATTTCTCATACATCTTAAAATAATCAGAAACACGGCATTAAGGGTCCTAAAACTAAGATTGGGATAACTCTTGCTGAGTTAGCAGAAGAAGAGTATTCCAGAAAGTGTTTCTCAAGCTTTATCTTTGCCCTAAAATTGGAACCGACTAAGGAGTTTTTAAAACTACTAATGCCTAGGATTCAGCTCACAGATTCTGACTTAACTGGTTTGGGCTACAGTCTGGGCATCAAAAAAATTTTTTAAGTTCCTTAGAAACCACTGGCATAGACTTACTAAATCATATGCTCTTCATCAAGTCAGCCATTCTCATCAGACTTGGTAGAGATTTTGAGAGTTCATTTCCCCTGTAGAATAGAATTTTCATCAGGGCCTTAGTTTTTTCTTTTTAACTTCTGCCTTTTAGCCCCCCAAGTACCATGTAGAATCCTTGTCATCATTATTAATTGACTGACAATTAAAGTAAAAACCCTGGTAGCAACTGGAAGCCTCTCACTTCGGGTCTTCCTCAGAGGCTCAACCTGCTTACTGAGAGTCCTAGTTGGGTGACGCCCATGATTACCCTGCTGTTGCTCCTTTTGCACAAATATTTTAGAAACTGGTTCAATTCCCATTCCTGCACGTCATCTTCTCCACTGTTTTTTTCCCCTCTTGTTTGTTTTCAAATTTTAATGGGTTAAATAATTATATATGTGAAACAGTGCCCATGTGTGACCAACTATTTTGTTTTTGCTTTCATACATTTAAGGAAGGAATGTCACAGAGCAGAAGGGGATGGGATCTGAAGTCAGGACATGTGTCCAAGTCCCAGTCTGCCACTTACTGGTAGGGAGTCACTTTGCATCACTCTAGGCCTCCTAATTTTCAGAGGGAAATAATAATATAGCACTGTTAGGGTAAATAAGATTACCTGTATACAAAGAGCCTTATAAAGTAGAAAGCATTTTTCAAATATTAACTATTATGAATGTGAAAGGAATAAGTTAAAACTTTACACTATGATTAAGCTGATTTATGTCTTTAGAATAGACATAAATTACCTTTGGTCTGTCCTTTCTTTTTTGCCTAATAAGATCACACATCCCTGTTTGAAATTTAATTGACTTAACTTTATGCTTAACACTACTAAAGTTAGTCATATAAATTCAAAGAAGGTGTGTCATTTTTTACATACAGTATTCCTTTTTCCCAAGGATCTCTTTATAATGAAGCTAATAGGCACTGTTCATTTATTCATTTTGCAAGTATGTCCCAAGAACTTGCCAGGTGGCTGGCACTGTGCAAGTATCTGTGGTTGAAGAAATGACCAGGACAGACACTGGTAGAGTACAAGTCTAGTAGAGAAACACGATAAATGTTACAACTGAGAAAGAAGGGTGATCAAGCAGAGACCTTCCATAGACAAGAGTTAGAAAAAAGTCCCCTTGAGCAGAGTAAAGCTGAAAGAATTCACCCGCTCAAACAGAAATGGACAAGATTGGCGGCCAGGCATGGAGAACCGGAAGGTCTAAATAATAGAGACCACAATTCATTAAAATAACTGAAAGAAATTCAGCATACCTGGAGCGTGAGAGGGGGGAAGTGGTGAGAGGAAAGGCCGGAAAGGTAAACATTAACCATAAATCTGGGAACCCTTGTCAAAGGATTTGGATTTTATCCTGAGGGCATTAGGAAGTCATTAAAAGATTTGGAACAGGAAAATAGGTCATCAGATTTGGGGGGGGCAGAGGGATGAGGCAAGGGAGACTGGATGTAATACTGCTGAGGACAGGTGATTGTGACCAGGGCTCGTGTGGGGACAAATGGACTCGGAGAGACACAGATGGGAGCAAGCTTTGTAAAACACAAATCTGATTCTATTATCAAACCTCCTCTAACTTTTCCCATAGTTCTTAGGATAAAATTTCAGGACCCTTACCATGGCTTAAAGGGCCTTTCATGTTCTGGTTCCCAGAGAGAACGCACCCTCTCTGTTCCTTTTATGTAGGTCAGGTTGATCGCATATAAACTACCTAAAACGTTGTATGAGACATAACTGTGTGGTGCCTTCCAAGAGCAGTGAATGAATGAAATTGATTTAAGGACTATTTAGGAAGTCAAATCAGTAGGATTCAGGGAGACAGGGAGACATTGAGGATGAAACAAACGTTCTGCCTTGAGTAACTGGGTTGATTAGGAAATAGTTTTGAGAGGAGACAGAAAAGGTGGTTCAATGTGGCTTACATTGAGTTTGAGGTGGTTGCAAGTTACCCAAGAGGTGATGCTAAATGTATGATTGGATGCAAATACTTAACACATACCAGATTCCGTGCTGGGCGTTTTCACATATATTATTTCATATAATTCACTGAAGCTAAACGTAGATAGAAACAATTAACAGAAGTAGGCTTTATGTTAATTATGTTATACAGACTATGGATAGCCCCACACCTATTTATTTACCTGAGGAAAGGAGCGATTTACTTGGAGGAGTTAAAAACTGCCTATGACTTGAATCACTTCATTTCTAAAGTATTCTTATAGCACAAAGAGGGGAAGACTTAAAAAACAAAAACAAGTATAAATGGGTTAGTGAACAATCTCATTCTCATGGGGCAGTTTTAGCCTGTCCTACTCTTTTGTGTGGGTAATCACTGGGCCCAGCCAATGTCAAATAAGCACAGTAGGGATAAAGAGGAAAATATCCTAACACTACCTCCGAGGAAACTCTGTAGTCTATATTACTTCTTAAATCAATTGCTTTAAGGGGTTCCTCTTTCTGCTTTCAGCAAGGTATTAAAGCCAAATCTATAAAGTATACCAAATCTCCCTAATTTGTGTATTTTATATATCTCTGTAATAGGTCTGGGTGCAACAATATGCATGTAAGGATGGGTTTGCGCTGCATCCTCCACCTTCAGACTCCAAGATCTTCTGCAGTAGAACTGAGTTCTTCTCTCTGTAATATTTGAGAATAGTGTTTCTCAAAGTACACATTGGATCCCGCAGGGATTTTTTTTAAAAACATGTGCTTGGGTCCTTACCCCTAGATCTAGAAAGTCAGCATTTCTCTAAAGGGGTAACACTCAAGAATCTGCATTAATAAACAGCTGCATATGTGATTTTTGTGCACACTAAAGTTTGAAAACTTGGATAATTTTCTTAAAAAGCAATGTAGGTAATTTTCATTATACATGTTGCCAGCAGAAATACTTATGGAATAAGTAACACGCCAGCAGAAATACTTATGGAATAAGTTCAAGAGACTGGTTGAACACCCTAAACTGGACTCCATGAAAGAAATTTTAAGAAGATTTTACCCACCTACAGCTGCCACTATAGTAATTGGCTGGAAAACTGAAATACAAATATTTTACACAAAACTGCTAAATACCAGATAACTACTCACTGATACTTAAAAAAAAAAAAAAAAAACAGTTAACTGTAAGAGACGCCAACATCAGAGCAAGATGATCTGCAGCTGAGGCGTGGACCTCGGGCCATTCGTCCACAGGAGTTCCTTGTGGAAGAAAAGCCCATGCCCTCAGCCCGAAGTCATTGTTAATTACTCCCCTCACCTGTATCATTCCCTTTCAATAAAAGGCTGGTGCGGATGTTGCTCGGGGCTACCCGGAAAGTAAGGGCTAGCCCGCCTTCCACAAGCTTGTGCTTCTAATCTGCCTCTTGCCTGGTTCCTTCCTGCGCTAACCGAGACCAGGGGCACAGGAGCCCGACGGGTCTCGACAGTTAACTGAAGATAAACATACCCAAAGAGGGGTGTTTTACAATTAAGATATTTTACTGAGAGTAGGGAAGATACATATTACAAAGTAATTCCTAGGTGATAAGGTTTTTTGTTTTTTGATTTTGGTTTCAGTAAATGCCTTTCAATGAAGTTTACTAAATAGTGCAGCAGAATTAATTCACTGAGTTAAACTCTCAACTATTGCCCACAAACCTTTGTATAATGTCTGTATCATAACTCATAGAAAAATTGTATTTTTACATTCATAATTTTTTAATATTCAACCCAAATAAAGATAGTGCAATGTGGTTAAAACTCTTGTTTTCAAACACAAATACTGCCATTTGAAAGATGCTAAATAATTGGAAGTATATGAAACTAGATCTCTACTTTTTTAAGATAGATTACCATAGCATCAGTCTACCCCACAGCAATCCCAAACTCCTGGGTTCAAGTGATGCTCCTGTCCCAACTTCCTGTGTAGTTGGGATGACAGGAGCCTGCCACCACACCTGTCCAATTTTTCTATTTTTTGGAGACACAGGGTCTTGCTCTTGCTCAGGCTGGTCTCATATTTCAGAAATTTGAAAAAGAAAAGAAAAAAGTCATTTCTGTGAACATTTGCTATTCACAAAGCTATCGCCTTTTTTTAGTCAGCTACTAAATAGTTAATTTTAAGTACTTTTCTTCCTCAAAATAAGTAGAAAAGTCTATTATTCATCAATTAAACATAGGTAAGAAGTAACAGGCAGTGAACAGAAGAGAGATACATATTATGCGTGCAAGGAAAATTAAAACTTGGGATGTTAGGGGGGTTGTGCTTTGATGTACAAAAGAACCATTGTTAATGTGGGACAAAACCTCCCCAGTATGGAACAGAGATAAAAAGGAGGGAGTTTCTAGCAGATCAAGGTCAACAGAGATATGTGAATAACATAAATGCTATTAATCTAGTACCAATGAATCACAGGAGTTCAGCAGGGTATGGTTATGTGGCAGAGTTCGTGGCAGGAGTGTTTTATGTCACTTTGTATTAGATAATGAGCATATTCATCAAGATTCCTAAATACCATCCAAACTGGCATAGAAGAAGCTTTAAGGAGCTTGAGAGAACAAATCAAAGAACTATATCTGAGGCTCAGAAAGGTAATAGGGATGTTCACACGGGGCAGCAAGTTTAGATACTCGCAGGCGTCCATACAATCTCACTCTGCAGGAAATAGCGTGAGAAAGGATTTCTTAGTTAGATGGCCACTTATTATGTGTCATGTTCCTCACTCATTATGTCTTAGTTTAATAGTTAGAAAAGATGCAGACAGTGTTATCTAAAAGACTATAGCTGGAAGTTTTTATCTCTCATGATTTATTTAAAATATGTCTTTTTTTCTTCAAGGTAACCATTAAACCAATAAAGAAACATCATTCTCTTTTCTTAGATTCAAATCTGCCTAAATGTTTGTGACTCCTTTGGCCTCAATCTTATTTAAATATATATTAGTGATATGTAACTAATGTTACCAATATTATTAATATATAATATATATATAACTTTCTAGAACCATACCTTTTAAATGCACAATTATGAGGAGTTGAAGAGAGGAAAGGTCAAAAAAAGAAATTTAAAAAAAAAGACAGAAAGAAAGAAAAGTACATGAAAAGAAGAAGAAAAAGCACTGCAAAGAAAACGGAGGACTGGTAACTGGTAATAGTGGACTAACCCAAAAGGAAAAAAAGAAGAAAACAAAGAATGTAGAAATAACAAGAGGGAAAGTAAAAGCAAGGAAACAATATAAAGATTAGTTTTTGAAAGGAGACTATAAAGTAACACTCTTTTCACTAGCAGATTGCATTTCCATCCGTTGAATGAGGCATAAAACCTTATGTAAACAGGCTGAGAACTCCTAAAGAGCAAGTGCCCTGGAAGATTGGTCCATGAATGGCATCCTAATTTGAACACAACTGGAAACATGTACAGAGTTCTTAACACTTAGGCCCTATTTCAACTTCATTCATTCATGTATTCATTTATTTATTCAATAATATTAAGTGCTTAAGTGGAGTAGGCACTGAAGATCCCATAGTGAATAAGATAGACACGATCCCTGCCCTCTAAAACATATTGTTTTAAGATGGATGGTGGTTATACTGGGTTGAATAGCATCCCTCAAAAAGTCACATCCACCCAGAAACTCCAAATATAACCTTATTTGGGAATATTGGTCTTCATAGACATAATTAAGAATCTTGATATCAAGTCATGTTGGATTGAGAGTAGGCCCTAAATCCAATGACTGATGGTCTTATGAGAGAGGAAGACTCAGAGAAACAGAGAGAGAATTAGGGGATGGGAGGCTGGAGGCAGAGACTGGAGTCAAAAGCCCGGGAAGGCCAAGGAGTGCCAGCAGCCACCAGAGACTAAGAGAGAGTCGGGGGATAGTTTTTCCTTAGACCCACCATAAAGAACAAACTGTGCCAACACCTCAGTTTACTTTCTGGCCTCTAGAATTGTGAGAGAGTAAATTTCTGTTGCTTTAAGCCACCAAGTTTGTGGTAATTGTTATGGCATCCCTGGAAAGAGAGGTTAACAGAGTTGATGCAAAATGAGCCCCCAAACTGAAGTCTCTGGTGTCACAGGGTCACTGAGCACGTGCATGGCCTTAGGAAACACAGACATGGGTGTGGCACTATCTTTAACAAAATGTTCCATAAAGACACCCAAGAATGCAAATGGGTTCACTAACAGAGGCACAGACTCAGGGCTGGAAGGGACTTTGAGATTAGCTAGAGTTATCCTGTTGTCTTATAGGTTCCTTTCTCCTTTGCTTCAGGAGAAAGGCAGAGAGTTTGTCTTATCGCAGACAGAAAATCTCCACCTGGCTAACACCTGGAATGATTCTGCTGCATTTCCAGAGAACAGGGATTTCTTACCAGGAAGATAGTAACTACAAAATGTGTTTATTCAACTGTTGTTCTAGAGCACCTACTCTGTAAGCTACAATAGGGACAGCAAAAAATATGAACTCTTTTTTTTTTTAAGAAATGCTAGACACTCCCAGACATGAGACCTCTTACATTGAAATTACACATAAAGTGAAATGAATAGACCTTTGGTTCCTTGGGTTTAAAGGTAGAGGTTCAACACAAGGCAAGTAAGAAAGAAAAATTTTCTTGGTGTTGTCTGGCTGCTATAACAGAGTACCTTAGACCGAGTGGCTTCCAAACAATAGAACTTTATTTCTCACTGTCCTAGAGGCTGAGAAGTCCAAGATCAAGGCGCTGACAGATGTGGTGTTGAATGAGGGCTCACCTCCTAGTTCATAATAGCAGTCTTTTCCCATGGCACTAACCCCAGGAAAGGATTAGTTATGATCTCATATTAGTTGTGAGTATTCTATCCTCATGACCTTATCACCTCCCAAAGGCCCTATCTTCCAATACTATCACCTTGCAAATTAGGATTTCAACATAGGAATTTGGGGGGTGGAGGGACATAAACATTCAGTCCATTGCAAAACATAAAACATTTCCACTAGTGGTACTTAAAACAAGGTCAGAACTTTGCTTTCTGGCTTATAGCAAACCAATTTTTCTACTAACCCTAGAAAAACTAGAAAAGTAGGACAACATGCACACACACACACACACAAACCCTATTTAATAACATAAAAGAACTATTTAATAACATTAAAGAACTACAAAAGTAGTCAAAAACTTGAGGGGTGGGGGTTAAAATCCTTGGGGGGAAAAAAAGTTTATCGTGCCTAGGCAGACAGTCTGAGAAGCTGAGTAAAGCTGTTAGCAGTCTCATGGAGCTAGAGAGACAATATTATCAAGAGAGCAATGAGGACAGAGACCAAGATTCTCAAGAGGTGGAAAACGTAGGGAAATAAGTCTGATAATTCAAGGCACTTTCCCTCTTGAAATAGTTAGCCATTTGTTTGTGGTTCAGCTCAAGAGAGAGAAGCTGCTCCCAAAAGTACTTACTAAGAGGCTGAAACACTAAAACTATTGGCAATCTCACTGTGCTAGAGAGATTTTACAAAATGGAGTCCAGAGACCACCCAAGTGGGGGTACCCAAGTAAACACTCCAGGGTTTCATTTGAGACTTCCTGTACCTCAGCATAAGGCCAATCCCCAACAGTCCAATCTTTCAAGTCAGCTTGCTTCCCTATTGGATTAAGATGATCTGCTCCTATACCACTGGACTTCTGGAAACTGAATACCATCGACCTTTCACAATTCTTCATACAGTGCATTTCATGAAAGAGCATCAGGCACACCCAGAGAGATACCTAAGAGAAACAAACCATGGTAGAATTAGACCCAGCAGTGATTCAGAAACTGAAATAATCAGATTCAAACTCTGACACAAGGGCAGGACTCTACACCCACCACCACTGTAGAGGACGCCAAGAGACAAATGACCTCTAAGCAAGATGATTTACAGCTGAGGGGTGGACTCTCAGGCGACTTGTCCACAGGTGCTCCTTATGGAGAAGGAGTCCGTGCCCTCAGCACATAGCCATTGTTAAATACTCCCCTCACTTGTACCATTCCCTTTCAATAAAAGGCTGGTGCGGCGGTTGCTCGGGGCTACCCGGAAAGTAAGGGCTAGTCCGTCTTCCACAAGCTTGTACTTCTAATCTGCCTCTCGCCTGGTTCCTTCCTGCGCTAACCTAGACCAGGGCCACAGGAGCCCGAAGGGTCGCGACACACCACCACCACAGATAGTTTACAAAGGATCACAGGTAAATCTGTAAGTAACCAGAAGGAAATCTGACTGGGAATCTTGGAGACTCAAGAACAATCTTCTCTGAAAGCTGTTGCTGTCTGATGGTTGTTCTCACTTAATAGGAGAAAATTTTGTCTATTGTTCAGAGGTTCATTTCTTTACCACTTGATGATTATTCATGAAGCTATGACCTTCCAAAATTCCTGGTGTCTTGAATTGTTGCAGAGTACTTGAATTTTCGAATATCAGAGCTGAATTGTGTGTGAGGATGGAAATTTTAGAGTAGACTCAATAGTGAGGTGACTAACAGGGAACTCAAAATATCACTCGTGAGTTTCCTATGAGTTGTAGTAGGGCTCAGTCACTGTCACCGACTGTGGGAAAGAAGTAAATAGAGTTACCACACAGATTTAATTAATATTCCTTTAGTTTTAATCATCAGACTATAGTGGAGAACATGGAATGAGGGGGCTTTAAGAATCTTAATTCCTTAATCTATTTTTTCTGTCCTAATCACATTAAACCACAAAATAAAGAATAAAATTAACAAGCCTCCCCATTACCTGATTCACTTTACCTGCCTTGGTCTTATCTCTCTCACTTCTCTTTCCCTAGTTTCCTCCAAGGACACTACATTTCATCCTCTTCCCTTCAGGTATTCTAAAATCTTTAGACACTTCAGTCTTTCCCAACGTCCTGGCAAGGCACTGTCCTTGGGGAAACAGCTTCTGATACAAAGACCAGCAAAAAGGAAATGGAGGGGGCACCCAGCCTTCATCCCTGGCAGCATTCAGAACTCTCAGGATGAGGGAAGAGCTCTAACCCTGGTGAGTGACTACCTGGGGAGTGACCTATTCACTGTGCTGTCACAGAGCAGATGACAGGCCCTGTTCTGGGTACCATGCTTGCACGATGTGTATTTCCAGGCTGAAAACAAAAGAGAGGATTTTTACCTACATTATCCCTTCCCATAATTACTTTTAGTGGTGAAGCAGTTAATGCAATATTCCTCCTCTTGGCTAAAAGTTTTCATTTTTTATTGGCACTGTTTTGACCTGGAGACAATAGCAGATTGTTTCTGGTGTGCAAGGAAGATCTTGTTCTGGCAGGCAGGCTTCCAGTCAACAAGCTTAACATCCTCTGGAAAGAACGTGCATGTGCCTTGTTCTAACCTGACTTTCAAGTATCTTTTTCTAAAGACAGTCAATCTAATCACAAGCTGCAATAGCATTAGGAACTGGCACAAAACTGAAAGCAAAAATACTCTTAAAGAGTCGAAGGCAGAAGCAAAGCTGAAAGGGTAAGAAGAGGAGGCTGCTACTACAATCCTTGGGCCAAAATGCTTCTGACTTTAGACTTTCTTCACTCCACCTGATTAGAAAAAGCCTTTGCTCCCCCCTCATACCTCTGACCTGGTTAACAGCTTTCAACTATCTATGTTGGGTAATCTTAACTGCAGCAATCACCCCAGATTAGGAGCTTTCCTGGCAGGAAGGAAAGGAATTTAAAGCAATGAAGACAGACATCGCTTCTCGACCTTTTGGCTAAAATCAAGTGCAGAGCAATGTAGAAGTCCCTGCTTGGACCTAGGGATCTGTCCCCAAGGCAGGAACTACCATAGCTTCCTTTCCCAGGCCATGATTCCTCCTGCACCTGCCACTGCTCCATTGCCCTAATACCCTGGGAAAAATCATCACTCAGATGGTCTTTAAGTGAGGCTCTTTCTGGTTGGAATAAGAAATCTGAACTTACAAGAAACAATTAGACACTCAAGTAGTCAAAGTTTGTATAGCACAAAGCATTTTGACTTACTATAATCTCAAAAAAAATAATAATAAGTGAAGGTAGACAAGAGTTTAAAGATAAGGAAATTCATCAAGGTTAAGGGACTGGCCAGAGATAACAAACCTGGCAAATGACAAAGCTGGCTATTTAAATCAAGTTTCTGGAGAAGAAAAGACAAATCTCACAAAAGCCATGTAAGTGATGGAGATCCTGTGTCCTCAAGGCGGGAGAATATAACTGCCCACTCCCTACAGATGGGCTTTGCCTAATGAATACCTTTCAAAGGTTATGGTGGGGAGAAGGAAGTACCTACACAGCAGAGAAACCTGACAAACACCACCCAAGGCAGGTCATCAAGGTTAACCTTCACAGTGACAATTCATGTTGCTAGTATGTACTCTTGATTTGACACAGCACTTTGCCTCCACAGTCTTCCTCACAACAACCATAACCTCAAACTAATCACAAGAAAAGCAGCAGACAAATTTCTGTTGAGGACAGTCTACAAAACATGTGCTCACTACTCAAGACTGTCAAGATCATCAAAGACAAAGTTGGAGAAACTCTAACAGCCAAGGGCAGCCTAAGAGACATGATGACTAAAGGTACTGTGATGTCTTAGAATCCTGAAACAGAAAAAGAACAGTTGGTGAAAAACAAAGCCAATCTGAATGAAGTGTGGACATTAGCTAATCAGAATGCATCAGTATTGGTACAACGATCGTAACAAATGTACCATACCAATGGTAACATAAAAATAGGAGAAATTGTGTGCTGGGTATATGGGAATGCTCTTAACTCTCAATTTTTCTGTAAATCTAAAACTGATCTAAAATTAAAAATTTACTTACCTAAAATATCAGGGTTTCTTCCACTAACCCTCAAATCTTTCCATAAGAGCAGATGGGTTCTACTTCGTATGTTGTAAAAATTTTCCTGGGTGGCCAGGCGTGGTGGTTCATGCCTGTAAACCTAGCACTCTGGGAGGCTGAGGTGAGTGGATTGCTTGAGCTCAGGAGTTTGAGACCAGGCTGAGCAGAGTGAGACCCCTATCTCTACTAAAAAAATAGAAAAATTAGTTTGGGCATCATGGAGGGTGCCTGGAGTCTGCTACTGGGGAGACTGAGGCAAGAGGATCACTGAGCCCAAGAGACTGAGGTTGCTGTGAGCTATGATGATGCCATGTCACTCTTCCCAGAGCAACAGAGTAAGACTCTGTCTCAGGGGGAAAAAAAAAAAAAAGAATTTTCCCGGGAATTGGGAAATTGGTGATTCAATTCCTGTCCACCTCCCTTATTGGACTCTATATTCCTAGAAGGCAGGGACCATGCCTGGTTTGGGGGAGCCTTAGATCTCTGGCACCTTGCACAGCATCTAGCATGTAGGTGATACTCAATTAAGTATCAATAAGTAAGTATAATAAGTAATAATACTCAATAATAATTGAGTAATAATTACTCAATAATAAGTAATAATACTCAATAAGTAAGATTGACACTAGAGCCAGGGTGTTTAGAACTAGTTTATCTAAGCAGATTAAATATAAACATTCAATCCTAGGTCAGAAAGGATGCTAATATATTTTAAATATCAAAATAAGGAAATAAGACCCCAGAGCCTATTTTAATAAGGTGTTAATTCCACTGATGGAGTTGAATGTGGACATTTAAAAACACAAAACAAACTAGGACAAGGCTGAAAATACCATTTGGAGCCCACATAACAAATGAGAGAAGAAGAGTCAATGAACTGCCCTGACCTCAAGATAAATATAAATGATGCAATGTTAAGTTAAAAGCCAGTAACGGCAGTGCGCACTCAGAGAAGGACATTTGTAGGCCAAAAAGTTATCCTTTCTTTCTCCTTGGCTTCTTGGATGTATTCAAAATCCTGGGGAAAGATTGAGATTCCCTGTAGTAAACATATGAGTATTAAAATTAAAGAATAAATAATACCCCTAACTTGATAAGCTATGAAAGCTGACAAAGTTTAGACTCAATAACAATCACTTAACATATAACAAGTTTTTCTAAGTAGAAAACTGATTACATCTATGGCTTCACAGAAGACCAGACAAGAGACAAATGAGCTTTAACTGGAAAATTCCTCTTTGATATCCCAGATGGCTTTAAAGAGAGAATGGTCCACTGTCTGGTCCACGTGGTCTACTGTGGAAGAAGGATGGCCTTTCTGCAATCCCTTACACCCCTCTCAATCCATCATTCCACTCTTCTATTCTGTCTTGCCTCTGCGCACAAATATAATGATGGCCTTTGTGTGTTCCTCCATCACCAGCCGGACAACGGCCTTCATGTGGGCAGAAACCACTTCCATTTTGATCATATTTTGTTCACCTCTCTACTCAGCTTCTGGCTTTAGAACCTGGTAATGGTGCTTAAGAAACACTTGTTAAGCAAGCAAATTATCATGAGCCATGTAAAAAGAGTTACCTTCTGCTTTTTCAGTCTTATGAGAACACAATGTAGAAGAATAGAAGCAAAAAAAAAAAGTCATTAACATTGATTTCTATACAATCATCTAAAGAACTTAAATGTGTATCCTAAAGAAAAGCAAAGGAAAAAGCATAAACAGTGCCTGACACATAATTAGCATGTTATATTTTCTCAAACCAGCCACACTTATACCTATTTCATCTCATATGCTCTTCTTACTACGTGACTTCAGTGCACTTCCACCAAGGTTTGCATTCCCTTCCCTCAAATCTATCCAGGCCTGTAACTGTCCCAACCAATAGCATGTTGCAAAAATGACTGGACTTCTAAAGCTAGCTCATGTTGGCAATATGTCTTCTCTCTCTCCCTCTGTCTCTTTCTCTCTCATCTCTCTCTCTTTTTCTGGATGCTGACCTTTAGAACCCAGCCATAATGTGGGAAGAATCCCCAGTCACATGGAGAGACCACACGTGGTGACACCAAAATAAACATAGGTATGAATGAGGCTTCCCATGGTTCCAGGCCCACCTATGAGTCTTACACCTGGGACTGCAGTCATCAGGAAGCAGAGACAAGCTGTCCCTCCTGAACTACAACCAACATCCTGACTCCCAGATATGATTATGTCAGGTATCACTAAGTTTGGGGCAATTTGTTATGCAGCAATAAATAATTAATACAGGCACTTAATGGTTCCATTGGTTGAATGGGCTTGGATATCACCAGTTCAGCTGGATTAAGTTCCTGAATGCCTGCCTACTCCTCTATGCCTGACACAGTGTCAGGTGCTGGGAAATGTGAATAATTGAGTCAGACATGATTGCTTCCTGTCACTTGCTTCCTGTAAGGGGTAAACACAAAATTAAAAGGTAATTTCAGATTAAAATTTTCTGTCTTTTGATACCTGTGCTCTCCTGGCTTAAATTTGGATCCTGAACTAGGATGAGATGAGAACTCCTGTAGGCACCTATTTATGTGAATCCATCACTGTGTGAACTCAGGGCTTTTCTTGTGAGAGTGATAATGAGAAATTTCGGAGGCAGAGGAGATTTTTTTTTTTTTTTTTGAGACAGAGCCTCAAGCTGTCCCCCTGGGTAGAGTGCCATGGCATTACAGCTCATAGCAACCTCCAACTCCTGGGCTCAAGCGAGTCTCCTGCCTCAGCCTCCCAAGTAGCTGGGACCACAGGCGCCCGCCACAACGCCCGGCTATTTTTTGGTTGCAGCCGTCATTGTTGTTTGGTGGGTCCGGGCTGGGGATTCGAACCCGCCACCTTAGGTGTACGTGGCTGGCACCTTAGCTGGCTGAGCTATAGGCGCCGAGTCAGAGGAGATGTTTTTGAGGCTGAAGCTCATGAGAAGAGGGGGAGAGATACAAATTAAGTGAGTGTTTCTGTTTTGCGTTGCAGACCTGATTGTGAATCTCTCCGAGAAAGTGGATTGAGACGTGGAGAGAGTTAAGTTCCTGAAAGACCTTGTGAGACTCAGCACAGTCAGAGCCATTTCAAGGCCCAGGGAGGAAAGGCACAGTTTACAAGAACTTACCAAGTACATAGTTAACATGTTGTTTATTTTTCATTAAATTAATACATCCAAAGTCTGTTACTTTATTGCAGTTAAATATCCATAACTGAATTTACCATTTTAAGTGTACAATTCCGTGGCATTAAGTATGTTCATAATGCTGGGTGACCATCCCCGCTGTCCATCTCCAGGGCTATTTCATCATCCCAAACTGAAACGCTGTACCCATTAAACAATAACTTCCCATTCTCCCTCTTCCCAGTCCCTGGCAACCACTGTTCTACTTTCTGTCTCTCAGTTTGACTCTCTGTCATATGAGTAAAAGTGGACTCATAAAACATTTGTTCTTTTGTATCTGAATTATTTCACTTGATGTAGGCTTTTCAAGGTTCATCCATGTTGTAGCATATGTCAGACTTTTCTTCCTTTTTAAGACTGAGTAATATTCCACTGTATGTACACATGTTGTTTAATCGTTTTTCCATCCATGGACACTTGGATGGATTGTTTCCACCTTTTGGCTGTTGTGAATAGTGCTGCTATGAACAGGAGGATGTAACTATCTTCATGTCTCTCCTTTCAATTCTTCTGGGTATATATGCTCAGAAGTGAAATTGTGCTATATAGTTGGTCACTTGGATTCCTTTTTCTCTCAATTCCCCTGCATCTCTGAGCAAAACTCAATCCCAGTTTCCATGTTTTCTTCTCAGTCCTTTCTGTAAGTGGATGAGCTTCTGGGACAAATCTAACAGCCATGCATATTGGCCAAGAAACAAAAGTCACACATCTGCAGCCTCAGCTGGGCTCACAGCACTGCCTGTTAATGCCTTCATTATTCTAGAACTCCATCACCCACCCAGTCAATGGCTATTCCAAACCTCCACCACACTCCTCAAGCCCACACCCTTCCAGGGCTCTCTTCTCTCATCTCATCTTTTATACCAAGGCTCCCCAGCCTCCATCATTCACATAGCACTTTCATGGCTTTTGTCCCACTGATTTACTCAGGCACTATCATTTATTTAATGTTTTCCTTTATATCATTTCATTTAAAAATTTTATCCAGGCCCCCATTGTGCTATGCAAGATATTTTCTCTATAACATAATTATTTAAAATGTTTATCCACACACTACCTATAATTATTACCATCAGTAAATATACTACAACTTGGAAATCTGCCTTCTGCAAATGAGGTTAAAGCCATTGGGCACTGGCTGCTCAACTTCCGTAAATTCCTTTACATCCATACCCACCTTTTCCCCCTTCACTACATGCTCAGAAAATGAAGTAGATATTCTTCTTCCAGGTCAGGTAGGATTTTATCACCTGACCTCCTGGTTCTAACACTCCTTGTCCTATTAGGAAACTTGATCTATCAGGGGTCTCCTCTCTCTTCCCACATCTTGAACTACTCTGGTTCCCACTCTCATACAAGGACTTCATCACCTGTCCCCACTTAAGTCTTCAGGCTCTTCTCCTAATATACCTACATCTGACTTTTGGCTCAGCAACACTTCAGTGCCTGAGCTTTCAACATACACTGTCTCAGCTTTTTATCATTGCCTAGCCTATATTCTCAGACCTTAATTTATTTTTTCTATTTCCTGTCCTCATTCTAAAATATTAAATAAAAATTTATGTGCCTATCAGAAAACAAAAGATTTGACTTGTATAATATACATGTAACATATATAAGTATATAATAACATGCTGACATATATTCCTAATGCTTAAATCTAAACTACAATAACTACTAATAACATACCTTAACAACAGAGAAATTTGTCCAAAAAAAAAAATCAAGGAATGAACCAGAGCCACATGCATCAATGTGGATGAATCTCAAAATTGAGGGAAAAAGCCATCCACAGAAGAATACATGTAACATAACTGAATTTATGTAAAGTTTAAGCCACACAAAACTAAAAACATATCTTAGATATGCAGATAGAGCAAATCTACAAAAAAAAGCACGAAGACTGCTGTGGTTTGAATGTGTCCCCACCTAAAATTCAGGTGGTACCAATGTGCCAATAGTCTCAGTGTCCCAGTGCTGTGCTTCTCAGCCACCCCAGGCCCAAGTGTAGCTCAGAAAGCTTCTCTGAAGGGAATAAGCCATAAATATTGGCAGAGTCCAGATGGCACTAAGTCTTCAAACTTGCAGAATACAATATGAAGGCATGGGCACCTCCTCCTGGACTTCAAAAGATGCCTCGCAGAGCCTCAGAACCCAGGCAGAGATACACAACAGGGCAGTGCTTAGTGGAGCTATGGGGGCAGGGCCACTGCTGAGGCCTTAGAACTATAGAGCCACTGGCATGCCATGGCAGCTTGGAAGAACCTTAGCACCCGACTGACTCCAGGATGTTAGGGCTGGGCCCAGAAAATACATGGGGTTGGGATTCCCTGGAAACCTGAAGGACCAACCTTTGCCCCAGTGTATCTGGAAGATGGCAAATTGAGTCAAGGGTGGTTATTCTCTAGACTTATAATATAATGGTATTTCCCTTATTAGGTTCTGGACTTACATGGGACCTGTTTACCCCTTTCTTTTTTCTTATTTCTTCCCTTTGGGATGGAATGTCTATCCTATTCCTACCCCATCATAATTTGAAAGCACATAACTTTCACATCACAAGCTCATAGCTGATGGGGAATTTACTGCAGGATGGATTATGCCTTGAGTTTCACTATACATAATTTAAATGCTATTTAGATGAGACTTTGGATTTAGACTTTATAGTTGATAGTGGAATGTGTGAAGACTGTTGGGGCTACTGGCATGAAATGAATGTATTTTGCAGGTGAAAAGGACATAAATTAGTGGGGACAGGAGTGGAATGCTGTAGTTCAAAAGTGTCCAAAGTTCAGGTGTTGCCAATGTGATAGTGTTAGACCAAGAGGGTTCCTCCTTCATGAACGGGATTAGGTGCCCTTAAAAAGGGGATTGACAGAGGGAGTTGCTTCTTCTTCGTCTTTCTTCCTGGCATGTGAGGACATAGCAAAAAGGCACTCACTAGATCAAATGTCACCGCCTTGATCTTGAACTTCTCAGCTTCCAGAACTATGGGAAATAATTTTCTGTTCTTTATAAACTACCTAATCTGTGGTATTCTATTATAGCTGGAAAAAAAGACTAAAACAAAGACTAAAATGTTTGAAGAAAAACAAGAAGATGATAAATATAAGGTTCAGAAGCTTCCTGGTGATATAGGTGGAGAGGTGAGATTAAAGATCATCCAAGGGTCTTCAACCATTCTCAAGGTGAGTGGTAGGAGGCAGATGTTCATTCATTCATGTCACAGTTGTGTTTTATGCATCACAGGCTACAAAAAAACTTAGTATTCACAGTATTCAGTATTTAATAAATATTCAACATTGAATAAAAACTTTACAAAAAAGAAATAATATGATCAGTTAGATATGTAGAATAATTAAGAATATTGGAATATTTCTATTTACGTAGCAGACTGGCTTACATTCTGTGAGAAGATTAAGGTCCCCCACTTTTAACTGAGGTTGTATAATTGGGTTCTGAATCAAGAAAGTTCACAACTTTTTGTTGGCGACTGGACATGATAAAAGTAACTAGGCCTTTTCTGTGAGGTTTTATGTTTATCAACCTAGGAGTTAGGCTGTATTCATTGTTTGCTATAGTTGTAGGAGTAAGTAGGTAATTTTTTTTTCCAGCATCTTGGCTTCTGTCTCTTCTGTTGTGTTTGGGCTTCCCTAGAGATTCTTTCTTAAATAGGATCTAAGGTTTGCAGTGTAGGGAAAATTGTTCCCTAATCTTTAGCATAGTCTCACTTTCTACTTGAGAGACCTCAAAAGTCACAAGACTGGCATGTGAGTTGTGTATGGGTAGGAGGTCAGAAAACTGGCCTCCAAGAGAGACCGTGTATGTGAGGTGTGGCAATACCAGGCCTTATGTTTATGGTAAAGATTCCCAGATTGCAAAGGTCTCTTGGATGCTGGAGGCAGAGGTCTTGCCTAAGGTCTGCAGATTTACAAAAACAAGTTGGAGACATTCTATCCAACACTTTCCATGTTTCCCCCTTTTAGTGCTAATGTCTGATAAATAACTTTTAACTACTTTTTCCTGCTTTGTGATGACAAATATGGACCTGAGGTTTGCTCAGGAGGATTCCTCAGTCCCCTGACACAGACTCTGTGTTAATCTTTTTCATTCTTCACACCAAAACCCCTTCATTGTAGTTCTTTCAGATATAATTCTGTTATCACACAGGCATCTTATTTATGTGATGGTTATATATGGGAAAGGGAAGCATTCTCCTCTGATTAGCTCTGTCTTTTGTGAGGCACTGGCTATGTCCTTTACAACCAATGCTGCTCAGGAATTTTTCCTCTTTAGGTGAAACAGGAAGGCTAGAGAGGTCTAGAGTTATGTATTTCTCTCCCCCCAGGTGAGAGAGGCTCTGATGAAACCCATGATAATTAGAGTGTGATATGATAAATTCTCTTGAGAGAAACAGAATGCTCTGGGCATATTTTAAAAGCTACTGCCCACCACCCCACCAGGAACATAGGGGGATTTTTCTGCAATCTTCACTCAGAACCTGGAGGCAAAGCTCACAAAAGAATTAGGGAACCTCTAAAACTGGCCCAAAGAGTTTAACTCTTAAGCTCATCCAGTCTATGCCTCCAGTAATTTGTCAATTATAGTTCAGTTTCCCTACTCCAACATTGGCTTTTATTCCTAATAAGCTATGATTCTCTGTGTTGGCCTTTCTCTTCAAATTTGTGGGCTGGCAATCTCTTGTCCTGTGACCTCAATGTTCTGAAAGATCTTGAAGGATCTAAGACATGTTTAGCTTTTTCTTAGTTAGTTTTACTTAGTTTTTTGGTTTGTTTAGGTTTTTCTTGTTGTGAGGACAGGTATGATGACTTTACACGTCAGACAGGAAACAGGTGGCTTGCAATTTATTCTAAAAACTTATAAATTTTATCAGTAAAACTTTATAACCAAGATGTTTGCTTTACTTCCTTATTCCTGAATAGTACACTTAATGTCTAAGGGGGAAAAAAGAAACAAAATCAAAAGCAAAAGGATTGGCTGTGATGAGGGGTTTCCTCTAACAGGCAAGGTCTGATCACTAGTTTGGATGGGTCACTCCAGTCAACAGAACAGTAAACTGGAACCAGTGACTGTGCTGTGATGTAAGGGCTCTCCAAACTCCTTTATTGTTTGTGGTAATCTGCATTTTACAGTCTTGGCAGGAATAAGCCCTAACAGAGCACCTGGAAATTCAATTTCACTTTCAAGCCACCCTAACACTTTCTTTTTAGAAAACACATCTGCAAATATGAATATTTTCTATATCAAGTTAAAAATGCTTTCAGGAACAGTTTCACAGGGATAAGGTGTAAGTTGTATAGAGCTGGCTTGGTAACCTTCATGAGCTGATTTTAGAAAGAATGCTTTGTATTACATGTGTTCTAAGCATATTCCAAATCAGATGTGAAAAACCTTATATGTTCACCCGGGGAAGTAGAGGCCAACACCTCAGTCAAAATCTTCTGAATTCACCCAGAAAATTGTAGTAGAGCCTTATTGACTAAAGCTAATTTTTTTTATTTTCATTGAATGAAAATATCATTGTAAGAAGAATGAGTTAGAACTCGTTCAATTTTAAGTGCCAAAACTAATATAACTTACTTAAGCAAAAATGATGGAATGATTTTAGAGTAGCTAGTGAAATCCAAAGATTTGGGAAAAGCAAGTTTTCAATACTCCAGTGAGAACTTTACTACATGAGTTTCTTCCTTCCTCCCCACATTGTGTCTGAGCTACCAAAACTACTAGTCTGTGTATTTTAAGTTTTAAATTTCCAGAAGAGAAAAATCTCATTGGCCTACCTTGGGTAAGCTGTCCACCTTTGAGACAATTAAATATGGCCAGGGGATTGTAGAAACAACAGCTGAAATAACAACTCCATGTTGAGGTGAAAGGCTCCTCTCAGTTACAGAATTAGCGTAACAGGGATGCAATATTTAGTGTAGACATTTTGCCTTAAAGGGCAAAATCACGGTTCTAACCTATTGGCTCTTCAGAATAAGATCCTCATTTAAATTTAGTTTTATAATGCAATATTTTTCCTCCACAAAGGGAAACTACTGTAACAGCACTGACATTTATTTCAGTTGAAATTAGAGTGGGAACTCTTTCCAAATGTATTAAATCTTGATGGAACTAATCTATAAAGTGAAATCTCCCCCACCAAAGGCTGATATTTAAACTTTTATAGGTATTTTATTTGAATGTATAAGGTTCTGATGTAAATTTTTGACTAGGTCCTTATGCTAATAACTATGTGGAGACATTGACTCTCATAGGGTGCTTATTCAGGTGTGCAAAAAGTGTTTATTTTTCTACAACTTAATTTCTTGAGCCTTCCTTCCATGAATGACATAAAATTAATGCTAGTTGAGCAGAATTTTCTCAGCCAATTCAGAATGTTTTCTCTATCCTCTTTCCATTTCTTTGAGATTGTATCTATAAAAAGTATCTATAACATCTGGGCCTTGGGGGTGGGATTTGGAAGGCATCTGGAACCTGTTCTCCACTGTTCATCCTGGCATACTTTGCTGGTCCCTATCTATGATGATGTCCACCAATGACAATAGTCTTATCTGATCTTTAGTCTAAACTCCTGGAAATTTTCTCTGTGTCACCCTTATAGCTGACCTTGGGGTTTTATGGGTCCAACAGTATTGTCGGCCTATTTCTAACCCATCTTAGAAATAGGACAAGGCTTTAGACCTTTTCCCTGTCATGTTGCCTAGGCATCCTGACCCATACCATGACATGGGTGAAATCTGGGACCTGGCCCCTCTCCTAAATCCCAGCCAATGCACTCCTGCCTCTTCCAGCCTATGCATGGAGTCCTTGACATCCTCATACCAACTTCTAACTATGGTAAGTTTAACTAGTCTAAGCTATTGTACCAACTAGATCTGTCTAATATTCCTCTATATGTTGTCTTTGGCACAGACTTATGCGTGATTTTTGACACTGGTTTTCTTACAACTCAAAACCTTTTTCTGTTCAACTATCTTTGCCATGAATGTCAAATGTGTGTTTGAGAAAAATTGAAAGTTGACCTTGACTTTTTTGCATCTTTTCATTGCTGCTACAATGAACATGCACTGAGAACTCTTGGGGCTGCCTTCCCAGCACATGGTAGGGAGTCATAAGAAAGACCAAAGAAAGAAGCATAGATTCATAATTCAGGCTATTATCTCATTGCACTTGTTTAGGAAAAACACCAACCATATTTTTCCTCTGCTCTTACTCCACAACAAGCATCAGCACAGAAGAAGAGATCTGTAGCCAAATGTCAAGGCAGGCAGTGGGGAGGACTTGCTCCACCACCACGTGAACAATCAATACTGCAGCAGACACCAGCTGAGTGTCCTCCAATTCAGCTCTGACACCATTAACCTGGAGATGGCATTGGATGCCACAGGTTGAGAGTTCAGTCCCCAAGGTTGCCCCTACCTTCAGACACCAATATAGCCAGTCTAAGCCTCTGGGACTTCTGACCAACCAGCTTCCATGAGCAGGTCCAACTCCAGAGTTGTTCTTCCTCTTTGGGTTCAATTAATTTCTTGGAGCAGCTCACAAAACTCAAGGAAACACTTATATTTACCATTTTATTATAAAGGATATTGCAAACAACACAGAGAACGAAGTGCATAGGATAAAGTATGGGGGAAAGGGCACAGAGCTTCCAGACACTCCCTGGGTACACCTCCCTCCAGGAACATTCAGGTGTTCAGCTATCTGGAAACTCCTCAAACTCTGTCCTTTGGCATTTTAATGAAGGTTTCATACACAGGCATGATAGAATCACAGGCAACCATGTCAAAATGTGATTGGACCAAAAGGATACACTCTAAACCCAGCAAGGCTTGTCTTTCTAGATTCCTCTTGGCTTCCTGAGCAGCATTCCTTCCTGCAGGCTATGGCCGGGCCCTCTGAAACAGGCAAAAGAAGTGTAGAAGGTTGGAGAGAGAGAATTTGTTTACGTAACAAGGGCTATGGGAGCTATGAACCAGGAACCAGTAGATGAAAACCAGAATATGCTTATCCTGATAGCATAGGACTAAAGAAAATTTTGCCATTATTTTGGATATTTCATTTGAAAATAAGTATGGCTGTAAAATTGTAAGGCATCTTACTTTAACTTGCCATAAATGAGTGAAATGGTACATTTATTAATGATACACCATTGAACAGCAAACTTATTCATGAACACTCTGATCTGTCTTTATTTGAAAGTTTTCTTTTGATATAGTTTCAGGGTCCTTAGTTAAAGGTTATGACATTAATTGAAATGTTTCTCAAACATGTTTCCAGGGGGACAACTTTATCCAATGAACACTCCAAAGCCCCAGTTTGATTTGGCCAATGTGCCCTGCCTGGACGGACACAGATCAGAACAGCAAGGACACTGTGGGCATCTCCCACAACCTCAGCTCTTTCGTTGAAGAAACAGCTGCAGTTCCTGCCTATCACAAGGAGCTGAATTTCTGATCTATATTGGATTAGCCGGCACAGGTCGCCAGCATCTAGAGTTTCAAAGTGGTTTAATCTAATCTCCTCTCGCCATGTCTTTACCTGTTACGTTACTTTCTCCTATTCTGGCTTCCAGAGCCAGGTGACCTAAGTCCACTCAGCACATTCATCTTTCCTTATAGCAAAATCTGATGGGAAAGAATGGCATCTGCAGTTTGTCAACTCATCTCTGCTTGCAGCATCACCAAATTTAGAGGTTACTTCACATTTATTTTGTTCTAAATATCAACAAATGGTTGGGCTGGCCCTGGCCCTTGTGTTCTCCTTTATCTTCTCACGTTCTGTCTATTGAGGGAGGTTGTTCACTAAGAGACATAACGCACGAGACAGCGCTGAAAGATGCCCCAACCTACTGTGAAACTCAGCTTTACTAGGAGAGCCCCCAGAGTTCACAAAAGACCCATGATCAGAATCTTCATTCTTTTAGCTACTATCGAAAGCACAAATGTCATAGTCCATCCACCTCATAGGCTGGACGATGACTGTATTCATATTTCATTTTCAGATGTAAGGCCACGAACATCTTTATTATTTTTTCTTCTTTTGAATTTTTCCATCTGTTAAATTCCATAAATTAGACTATTAAAACTATTACAAATTACAATTATAACAATTGTATAAAAATAAAATTTAGAATAAAGCCTCATTAAGAAGAAGTAGAATGCAAGTTTGCCTGAATTATAATAATAATGGTGCGTGTGGTCAAGACCTGGAAGGAATATGCCAAAATGAAAATTGCATCAAGATAGTGGGATCTCAGATGATTTCTTTTTTCTTTTGAAAGTTTATAAAATATTAAATTTTGCTGGAATTTTTTAAAAAACACTTAGGTTTTCTAATTACAGAAATACATTAGTGTGCATTGACATTACTATTCTGCATAGAGTATGTAAAAAAAGTAGGACTTTTCTTTAGAGCATTATAGCTTTTTAATAAATTTTACTTGCATAAGTTGGAGGGCTTAGGATTTGAAAAGCATATGAAGAACAAGAACAAGAAACAGTGCCCAGTCACTACTGCAAGAACTTTCCTCATTAATATGCATATCTGGTAGTCATAACAATGGCTGATCTACTAATTAAACATAGATTAATAGTAACATTTTCATACTTTAGTCTCCATTCATTCACATTTTAATTTAATCTTGTCTATAAGTTCCAGAGGAATGACAAAATAAACAATGAGAATGCAATAAAATTAAGGTTTAACGGCTTTACTTTACGTGGACCAGGGAACAAGATATTTTTTCTCTGCTTGTGAAATTACCCTTAAAGATGGCTAAGAACCATTAATACATTCTAATTGCTTAATTTAATCAAAATATTATAGACCTCAATTCTTTCGTTTGTTTCCAAGCATCATTATGTGTCACTTTATTGTTACTTCAATAATTAGGTGGGCTCTAGCATTCAACAAAGAGCTTTTATTTTACATCTAAAAATTCCCACATAGGCAGATACTATTATTATAAAACAAAATCAGTGTGCCTCATTCATGTCACTCTGAAATAGTAGTCTGAAAATGCCATAGACTGCTGTGAGTGCTGTATCTTACTTTTCATTTTACTTTTCTGAAGTTCTTTTGACCAGTAAGTTTGTGTGTCTATGTGTGTGAATGAGACTCTCTCTTTGGTTAAGATTCAGCAGGAGAAAATCCAAGGAAAGGGAGGTTACAAGAAAAAAAGGCATTGACGTTCTCTATCAACTTGTATTTGCCAATCTGGAAGGGAGTTTTGCAAATAGGTCACTCATTAAAAGTTTATATGGTGAATTCAGGAAGTCAGGAAGGCTGATCCTGAAGAGAACAACAGTGAAGGTTTTATAGCACGTTCTGGGTGGGCATAAGCATCAGGCAAAACCCAAAGCCTACATAAGCCACTTCTCTTTCAGATACTCATCTAGCCACTCCGTAAGCATTCAGTTATTACTTACCCTTAAGTAAACACATCTAATCTCCTTTTCTTCTTCTCAGGAATCAAGAGAAGAAAAACTTGGTGACACAATTAAACAGGTCATTCATCCCTCAAGTCCCTTTTAAACACATGTGATTGCTGATGAATGCCAGATCTAGGGAATGTGGGCGTAAAATAAATTATTTAAGGAATTAGCACTACTTTTTTTTTTCTTTCCTTAAGAATGCCATCCTTTTTAATTAAATTTTTTTTCAAAATCCACCACCAAAAATCTGTGAAACAATTAGCCACAATATGTAGTAGAGATAAAAATGTTTAAGTTTTTAAGAGCATGTTTAGTTTTTACTAACATAGGCAACAGATAATATACCTACTTTGAAAAAACATAAAAAAATCTTCTCCAGTAAAAGCTAAAAAAAACCCCTACCTCTAAGATTCTTGCTAGCTTGGTTTTGTAGCTATTTCTAGAAAATGTTCCAAGTATACAGCTCCCATGTATGTCTGCCGGCTTCAGTCTCAGGCTTCAAGACCACTGCTTCATGGTTCTCGGGGTGACCTTGCTGCCTTCTTTTCATTCTCCTTCCCAGCTCTCATCACAGGGCCCCTCTCTGATGTCTTCAGCACAGCATCAAGTGCAGGGTGTAGTGATCATAGGGCTCTATCTGCTTCTGTCCAATCACACTCTTAAAGACACTGAGATAAACAACTCACAAATGACCAACAGTATTTTTCTCTGATCTAAGTCACTTAGAAGTCTAATCTTGATTTTTCTTGATTTTTTTTCCTGGTTTAGATTTTATTTAACTGCACAATTGAAATCCTTGCTGCTATGAGTGATTTTTGAATGAAACCTGACCATTCCATGCTCTGTTGTTGCTATTTAGCCGTTGTGTTTTAGCTGGCTTTCTGCAGTACCAGAAGCAAGTTGTCAGTTACTACCAAGTGGAAGGAAAAGCCCCAGTTCCCACCTCTGCCTGCATGGAGACTCCTTCCTCCTTCCTCCTTCCTCTGGGAGGAGGGAATGGCATTCCAACTCCTGGCCTGTTTTCCACTGACACTAAGGAAGGAGTGGCCTTGCTGGGCAGTGATGAAAGTCCTGCCTCCCCACTAGGCCTCTGTGATTCCCAAGAGCAGCCTCCCCACTTGGCCTTCTCACCCCAGCTGGGGGAGTGTGGTGCCCGTGACAGCCTGGCAGTTGTTGACATTAGTGGGGGTGGGGGTGGGCCCACAGGTAGGGGTGGGGCTACAGTTTTTCCTGCGCTGTTTGGCTATAGTCAAGTGATTGATTATCTTGCTAGTCTGCCCCTCTCCTGATCCTTCAGGTAGAAAGGTCAGAGTTTTGCTGGGGGCTTTTCTGTTAGTGCCCTTTGCTGTTTCTGGATTGCTGGCTTTATTGATTTCGTATCTGGGATATATAAAGGCAAAAGGAAGCTCAGGGAACACATCTTCACGTTATTCCCCAGAGCCCAAGATCCCTAGCCAGGACACAGCCTGTTCTCTACTTTTTAGTATCTTCCTACATTCACTTTTTAAATAATGTCCTGGGTTTTTAGTTGCACATTGTGGGAAATAGGAAAGGTACGTCTATTCCACCTTCCTGTAAGCAGAAATTCTCAGTCAAAATCTTTTAACTTGTCTTTATTTTACCCAGAAAAAAATCTGAAGAAACTGCATTATGAGAGGACCACACTGTACTGCTAAACTCCATTGAACTTTAAGCCCAAATATTTTGCTTTTAAATCAGTTCTAACCAAATATGTGAAAGCCCATCCACCCCGGGGTGGATCCTTCAGTTTGGCTGTATTTCCAAGTGTAGGAAAGATAGCAATAACTTCCTCTCCATTTCTACACAAGAATCTGCTCCAAATAAAAGTAGATATAGGCCAAGCACAGTGTTTCACGCCTGTAATCCTAGCATTCTGGGAAGCCAAGGTGGAAGGATTGCTTGAGCTCAGAGGTTCAAGATGAGCCTGAGCAACAGCAAGACCCGTCTCTACTAAAAATAGCTAGGCATGGTGATGTACATCTATAGTTCCAGTTACTCCGGAGGCTGAGGCAGGAGGATGACAGAAGTGAGGTTGCAGTGACCTATGATGACACTACTATACTATAGCCCAGGTGACAGAATGCTACTCTGTTTCAAAATAAATAAATAAAGTAGCCCTTTGGCCAGTGCCAGCACTATGAGGGGTATAACTGACACACAGAGTTAGGCAGAGAGTGCCTCGGAGAGGGGCACGTCAGAGTCTGTCTCCTGTGGATTTGAGTTTGGGACTCAGGGATCTTGTGAACTTGCTTCCATCCAGTTCACACAGATCAAACAAAGGGTTGAAATGGGCCTTTGTAAATAGCTATGATGAGCCAGGCACAAGGGGAATAAGCTGAAGAAACCAATTGCAGAAAGAAAAAGGATGAAGATGATACCAGAGACCAGCAGAGACAAGACACCCTGGAGCTCCAGAGGAGCTTGTGTGTCTGTGACTTGGCCGCTGACTGCTGTTCAGTTGCTAATTCCAGGTCTCTGTACAGACAAGCTACAGGCCCTGCCTTTGGGTTGCACAAGTCAGGTATATCCTTCTAAGAGCTTGCTTGAGTATGCATCTGATCTTTGCAAAGGCCTCTTAATCTCTGCGTGGGTCTCTCTGCACGGACCTGTGTTCCCGCTACTGCACCCCTGCACATGCAGTATGTTTCTCATGGACCCTGACAGAAAGTCCCCCACAGCCTGAATTACTGGCTCCGTGTGCCTTCCTTCCCACATACGTGCTTTCTTCCCTTTCGTTATCCCTCCGAGCTTTCCTTCTATCTTCTTTGCCCACTTCTACTATTCAACACAGTTACTGAATTTTGATAAATATTACATAGTTTATGGGAATACAAAAAACCGAAGGACACATAACTAGATGAGAATTGCCAAAGGCTACCAAAGAAAATAAGCCCAAAGCAGAAATGACCATGACACACGGTGGAGAGCAAAGCATCTTATAAAAGAAGATCCAATAGGCAGGAATGGAAGTGCAGAGGAAAGAGACACTAACTCAGACTTCCTCCTGCTTCATCAGGCTAGGAGTCATGGTCCCGCCAGCAACAGGGACCCGTGAGTCCTTGTCTGGCATAGATCATGACAAGCCAGTAATCAGACATTGTAGAATATACTCGCTATTAGGCATCCTAAATCCAAGCAACTGTGCAGGAATTATACAACCAAAAAAACTGTATTGGTTCAACTGGTTTGATGACTGGAGGGGACAGTGGGGTATTTTTGAGAAGATAACTTCTTGATATCTTCTGAGCCTTCTACTTATAAGCCAAGTGGGGTCTGTTTGATGATCTTGCAACAGATAAAAACCCTCCTTTAAGAGGGTAATGGAACATCTCACCAAGAGCAAATCTGATAGGTGTGTGAGTCTCTGAGGATCCCAGTGCTGCACTTTCCCACCTGGGACATGCAGATATTTCAGAAACAGGTAATGAAGCGAAGCAGTGGCACATGGAGAATCATGATATGAACTCTATTACTGCTTAAACTAGATCAGAAGAATTAGCTCAGCTAAATGAACTCCTGCCCGGGCGGTGTCGAGTGGTGACCAGCTTCCTGGGGAAGGAGTAGAGTGAGCCTTCCATGGGGAACAGAGTGCAACTGGAACTCTTGTGACCTGTCAGCTCCCCATAGGAAAAAGAGATGCTGAGCAGAGCACACTCATATATTTACATTTCAGATCTACCCATCAAATAAATGACTCCCTGGGGAAGAGCTAATGAGGTAGAGAAAGGCCAGGAGTTAGTCACTGCATTCCCTCCACATGGAAGAGACTCCTAAAGTGGGGGAGAGACATCCCCCTCCCCGTCATCCAAAAGTACATTCAATCTTAAAACAAACAAACAACAGTCTCTCATTCACAGACATATAAGTTATCAGCATCAGGAGAAACATTTCCTAGAGTTTGAGGACCCAGACATTTGCCAATGCATACGATGTAATTTCTCTTTCAATTCTCTTCCAGACTTTTAAATCTTTAGGCATGATCTCCTGTTTGACAATGATAATTAGGTTTACATTAGCAAGAAAATGGTGAGAAGAGGGAGGAGAAGAAAAGGAAGAAAAAACAAGAAGTAAGGGAAATAGGAACAAAGAAGAGGCAAGGGAAGGGAAGAGGTCTAATGACTGTTAATAAGCAGGTGCGAGCAGTCCCGGACGCTTCTTGAAGGAGTCCCCTGAATTCTCCACGGACTTGAGACTGGTTAATTCCAAGATCTGGGCTCTTAACAAGTGAGAGGTACATATCTTTATAGAACTTTATTACATTTTCTTTCTTTAACTCTTCTGTGCAAATCTTATTTTTGTCTGGGGAAATGAAAATTGGGGTAAGAAAATATTTATTTCTAGCTAAGATTAAGAGGGGGTGAAGCAGCACACAAAGTCATGGTAATCGCCACTAACACATTACAGAGAAGTACCTGAGCAAAGCTTTTCTGGTATGACAACCTGTGATCGTGAGGCTCATTTATCCTGCATTAGACCAGATGACGGAACTCTGGGCAAGTGGGAATGGAGCCTGGGGCTGAGAAAGCACTCAGTATGTGTGTGGTGGTGGGCTGTCTTTGGACCTACATGACCGGCAAAGTCTTTACCCAGAACCTCTCCTTGGCTGAAAAGAAGAGTATGACTTAGTTCTATTTCTAAATATAAAAACCAGGATTACACATTTAGGAGCTGGATTACCATGGTAGGGAGTGCCTATTTCACCCAGCCATTCTCATTTGTTGTTTACCAAGCAGAGATTTGAAAATGGCACCTGCTTCCCTTGGCAAAATTTTATTTGTAGTCATTGTGGGCAGCATTGAATGATCTTTGAGACAGCTATTGAAATTGTGGCTGCTGACCCAAGCCTGTCTCAAGAAACAAGGGGGAAGCAGTGGGTCTCAGTGAGAACACAATTGGAGAATAGAGAATGAAGGGGTGAGAGGTGAGCAGCTATAAACCCAGTATTTACACACGGCCACCATACAAGTGTGAGCAGTCTGGTGTGAGGAGTTTGGATGGTCAGTAATCCCTGTGGGAAGGTAAGACTTGCAATTTTTTTCATGTTGGTGGCTTCTCATAGCCTGAGAAGCTCACCTGTCAATTCTAGGGTAAGAAGGTTACAGTAAGCACCATTAAAACATAAAGTAAAACAAATAAGTAAATAAATAAAAATAAATAAAGTCCATGATTTTGCATGTCACTTTAAACCATGCATTGTCACTGAAGCTATGACCACCTCCAGGCATATTAAACACAGTCCAAACTGTGAATTGGGACATAGTACAAAGAACCCAAACTGGATATCTAGGTTGTACTTCAGCTCCAGATGAAGAATGTGGAGAAAGGACAGAAGGGTGTAATGGTTAATTCCATGTGTCAACTTGACTGAAGTAAGAGATGCCCAGACTGCTGGCAAAACATTATTTCTGGAAGTGGCCCTGAGGCTATTTCCAGAAGAGATTAGGATTTGAATCAGTAGAACAGGTAAACATCTGTTCATACCAATGTGGGCGGGCACCAATTTACCGACTGAGCCCCCCCCCGCCATAATGTAACAAAAATATGAAGGCAAATTCTCTCTCTTTTCTTGAGATAAGACACTTATCTTCTCTTGACTCCAGGAATTGGAGCTCCTGGTTCGTGGGCCTTTGGATTCCAGGACTCCCATTGCCCCATCCCAAATCTGAGTCACACCATGGCTCCCCTATTTTTCAGCCCTTTAGACTCAGTGAATTATACCACCAGCCCATCAACCATCCTGGTTCTCCAGCCTTCACACTGAAGGTAGTAGGACTTCACAGTCCCCATAATCACCTGAGCCAATTCTCATAATGAATCTCCATATTAGACAGATACATAGATACACATAAAAAAACATGCATAGAGCCTGTTGGTTCTTTGGAAAACCCCAATACAGAGGGGTTACAAATGTCTGTAGGTTTAGCCCGAGAGCAGCAGGATACAACTTTGTCCTAAAACAAGGAAAATTCATTTTAAACCCAGAATCATGTTGGTCTTTTCTCAGACTAACCAGACTGGATTTTCTTGTCAACCCTGGCCCTTTTCCTCCTAATATCCCAGTTCTAGAACTCATTAGATGAAGTTATAAAAGTTCATAAAGTAGGATATTTACATGCTGCAAATATCAAGTCCTGGAGTGAATATCAGTTTACTCTTCATCTAGCTCAGTGATTTTCAACTGGTATGCCATGAGAGGATCTTAGGTGTGCCTCAGAAATTTTTGAAGATCATTAATATTTTCAAAAGAAGTTCAAAGCACAGTAAGCATATTCTTTTTTTTTAATCAACATAATTTAAGTGTGTTGAAGTTTAACTATAGGTTCAAGTGTTTTGTGAGATTAAAAAAAGTTGAAAAATCCTGATCTGGAGACTAAAGACCTAAGAAAATAAACCTTGGTTTCTTAGCAGAAATAAACTATGTTTACTGAAGAGCAGTACTAGCCCTTGAGAACTATTTCCTGTGATATATCGTAACTGGTACACTTTTACAGACATTGTACCTGGGATCCCCTCACTTCTATATGCAACCAGAAGTTATGCTGACATCACAGATCACAGGATCATCTTTTTTTTTGAGACAGAGCCTCAAGCTGTCCCCCTGGGTAGAGTGCTGTGGCATCGCAGCTCACAGCAACCTCCAATGCCTGGGCTCAAGCAAGTCTCCTGCCTCCGCCTCCCAAGTAGCTGGGACCACAAGCACCCGACACAACGCCTGGCTATTTTTTGGTTGCAGCCATCATTGTTGCTTGGTGGGCCCAGGCTGGATTCAAACCCACCACCTTAGGTGTATGTGGCTGGTGCCTTAGCCACTTGAGCCACAGGAGCCGAGCCACAGGATCATCTTAATAAAAAATATATGTGGAAAAGGCTCTAAGAATGTATAATAAATTGTTAACAGTGGTATTTCTGGAGCGGGAGATGGAGCTGGGAGATACATGAAAAGGGTGCTCTCACATTATATACGCCTCTTGTTCCAGTGGAGAAGAAGAGCCTATACCTTTGTTGAAGTCTGTAGTAATATATCCAGTGGTAAAGTGAGTGGCTCACAATGACCTGGGGGAAATTTTGAACTTTTAAAAACGTTTACATCAGAGGTACATCAGAGGCTGTGACATTACACCAGACTCGAATCCTGCCCTATTGCAGAAATAATGAGCCATGAATGAAAATTATGTGACACACAGTAGAAATTGGTTCAATAAAGGCTAATAAAATATTATGAGCATTAGAAAGAGAATGAATTCTTTCTGAGGAGAATCAGGAAAGGCAGAGCATCATGGAAGAGATGGAGAAATATGAAGATGCTTATGAAATGCTTAAACATACTGCACACTTTAATTCATTATCTAGTTCCATTGTCACCTCTGTAGCGAAGGGTGCCCTCTTTTTCAGAGTTCAACTGCTCAGACCCATGAACTTTGTTTCTGTATCAACAATACCATGTTTTCCTGTTTATAAACCTTCTTCCATTGACTAAGCCAAAGGCCAGAAAACGTTTTATGTATTTCAGTACACACACAGCGTTGCACTAGCATCCATCCCATCCACCATTCACTGAATTTATTGAGCTTTGCACTAGATGTAGAGGGACATGCAAAACTGAGTAAGATGTATCATTGAACACAGTAACACAGAAGTCAACGATGACAGCACAGTGTCATAAGTTCCTTGACAGAAGTAATGTACAGGGCTCTGGGAATCCTGAGGACCAAAATCAGAGTAATAGGATGATGATGATGAAGCTTCCCAAAGGAGATGGTCTGTAAGTTGTTTTTGAAGAAGTTGGAAAAACGAATAGGATACAAGATAGATTTTATGTGGAGGTTATGACATCATCCATTTAAGAGCTATAAATAGGCACTTGGAAAATACTTAAATAGCCCAAATTACAATCGGTACTGTTGTGTACCTAGGTTTGAATCTAGGGGACTTAATTCCTATCTAAATATTTCCCTTTGAAGTAACAGACATCTTTGAAGATAAACCGAAGGCTGACTCATGATTACAGCAGAAAGCTGGTGAAGCAATATCTTCTAGAATCAGAAACAACCTCCCCACCAACTCATTACCTGATCACTGCCCACAAGAATTTCAGCCCACTGGCTCCTTCAGCAAAAGAAATGAGTCACTAGCTAGAAAGTAATACCATCAAATCAATTCAGAGTGAAAATCAGAAGGACTGGGCTCTGGACTCTTCCCCAAGCTTGTGGCTGGAGAGATCTGCACAAACTTCCTCTCCCTACCAGGGAGTACGCTTTACTGCCTGGTAAAAACCACTCCTTTCCCCTCATTTAAAAGACAGGTGTCTTTTAAAAACTCATCAATATTAACGAACTAATGCTACATATTCCCTGTGGTCTGGTGTCATCTAGGCAACTTTTACTTTAATTCCACTTGCAGCAGAGAAGACTCAAGGAGCAAATACAAGGTTAACAAGATCCTGTTCTAATCACCCATTTTCAAAAGGGCTGCAGGTACAATGCCCACATCAGGCAAGGACTTATTTTAAGTCCTGGAGGCATCTGCTAAGACTTAACAGGCAGGCCAGTCAGGAAACACAACAAGCAAAGATGTAATAACCAAGGCTACCTTTTTCTCTCTAATCCTTAGGTACATATTGTGCTTCCCAATAAATAGGTGAGAGAACTGACGCTTCACACAGGCAGACTGCCCAAGCTTGTGTGACAGCTGATATTTGAGTCCAGAGTTAATCTGGCTCCCAAACCCACTCTTCCTGTTACACAAAGCTGCCTCTCTCAATAATCCGTAGGCCCCCTGACAGATAGGAGAAAGGAAGTTTCTAGAGGAAAGAAATCCTATTTTTTGAGGCCAGAAAAAAAATGAATATATTCTATTCTATATGATAGAATAATCTAACTCTGCTCGCTTTACAGTATTATGGAGGAAGTAACTGCTCTCTCAGCACAATCAGCTCCATTCTGACACAACGCTCGCACACTGCCCTGGTGATAAAGCCCTGCAGTGCCGTGTTGTGTGTATACAGGCATTAAAACCAGAAGGGCCTTCATCCAGAGGTCAGAAGGCAGAAAGAGCTCAAGAAATGCTCCTTAACCCTTTAAGATCTCATTTTACGTGCCTCTTCCTTTCCCTGGAAGAAGCCATCCTGATAACACTTGCCCTATCATGTTTAACTTAATATATATGATATTAAACATGTTATGTTATATATATGAAGCCAGATACAGAGAGGGCACAAAGATGAGAAAGGAATCAACAGTACCACTAACCCAAAATTCTAGGACTTCATCATGGGGTAAATTTATTGCATTGGAACTTCTGAAACTTGAGACTGAAACATTCGTTTCCTGAAAACTTCTACTTGATTATGATACATCATGTTGAGTAACAATCACTGCTCTGAAGAGAGGTCCTATAGAGTGATTCAATCAAAAATTCATCCTTGGAGATTTACTTTATGGCATTAGGAATCTATAAGACACAGGTGTCTTTTAAAACCTCATCAATATTAATGAACTAATGCTACATATTCCCTGTGGTCTGGTCATCATTTTTAAAAGTCTAGCTTTGGGAAGTGAGGCTTCACACTTACTCTATTATCCTAGTCAGAGTGGTCAACAGCGCTTGCTTGAGCAAGTTAAGAGTCTTTAGGTCATCTCGCTGAATGAGTAAGATGGAAATTAAATTTTCACAGCTCCAATCACACAGATTGTACACCCAAACCAAATCACTATGTGAGCATTCAAATGGCTGAAAAACTAAATTTAATGGAAAAGAAATAACATATTTCCACACAAGGAATTTATGTACTGTTCTTATACCTCCAAAGAGTTCCTACTTTTCAGTAAGGTTATGCGCTATGCTCCATATTCTAAAGGCAGTGGCTATCTTCCAGATGTCTTCTCAGCTTTGGGCAAACTTTTGTTTTACTGCTGATCTTGCTATACTTCTGGTAAGGCTAAGAGAAGAAACTCTACTCAAGGAGAGACAGCCCATGTCCTTTTGTGTCACTGACAGTCAAGTGTTGATTTAATTTAAATGAACACACACAAAAGAAGTGAGAGAGTAATAAAGTGGTTCTTTCCAAGTATGAAAAGATAGAAAAACCACCCCTATGATTCTGTGAACTGAACGTGTGATTTTGGTTTGGTATAATCTTAGCTCTTAAAAATCTAAGAGCCCATCTCTTCTCCATTTAGTTATTTATTTAAAAGAAATAGTTTTCATTAAAAGCAGGTGAGTTTTTTAGAAATGGATAACTCACCTCACAAAACAAAGACAGAAAACAACAAAAAAGAAAACTAAGCTGAAAACGTCAAGAAAGTGAAACATGCAAATACGCTGAGCTCAAAACATTTTCTTTTTAATTTTTGAAAAATATGAAAATTTTTTTTCGCTTCTTTTCTTAGTAATTTGAAAGAAATTTTTGGACCTTAGGTCTTACATTACAAGTAAAAAAACAAAAGCCCATCAGCAGGTCTGGCCTATAGTGACCTTGGTTATTTTATAAAGCAGAAATGAACATAAATTATTTTCAAAAACCTGGGGTTTTTGCAATTATAAGAGGGACCCTACCTAACAAATGCAAACATTGTAACCTATTTCTTCGTACTCTCAAATTAACCTGAAAATCAAACTGCAATCTTTCTTCTAACCTACAATAACCAAATGATATAACGCCAACCTAATTCCACGCCAGAGTTGTTTTCATCTCAAATCTTGTGAAGTCTGCCATATAAACATTTTAGTGAGGCCGAGGTGGTGATAATATCTTGTGAATCTTAAACTGGTTTTCAAAAGGACACATCACAGGGTCAAATTTCCACATCCATAGGACTTCATAACGTTAAAATACCCGCCAGCGTGTTTTACATATGACAAGGATATTTCTGTGATGATGAATGGTATGTTATTGTCTAACATTTGGATCTTTAGTCAGAACAAAGTTTTTAAAAATAATAATATGTTAACATTTCATGATTATTTGAATAAAAAATTAAAGTAATATTTAATAGCACTTAAAAATTTTAAGTCATTATTTACTATTTACCACAAGGTAGAATCATTATGATGTAACTTTTATTTTTGAGAAAAGATACTAATACTATGCCTGTTTTATAGGCGAAACACTGGTAAAGTGGTTGGAAAGGACTGTGACAACAGTAATTAGTTCCTTCCCTTTCCCCATCTCTCATAGGACAGTGGGACTAAAGTAGCCACTTCTCAGCAAACGGTGCAATTATACACAAGGTGGTCATCTAACTTATCCCTCAAATTAGGACACTTTTAAGAAAGGAAACACTATTCAGTTAAGCAAATTCAAGATGTATATCACTTTAGTTAAGTACAGTATCATCCGTACTTTTGTGCTTTTCGAAAACAGTACAGTTGAAAAAAATTCTGTCAAATTAAGGAATCTGAATTTTTCTATACTTGGATATTCTGGACTCCATTTTTGCTATTATGAGAAGTTTTTTTGGAAACATTAATGATTATTGTTTAACAGGTTAAAATCTATGAACAACTTCAAAAGCATGTCTAAAATGGGATATATCTTACACACTCAATAGGTTCGAGATTAGTTTGTTTTTTTTTTAAGCTTTTGATGTCAGCTTTACTTTTTTTTCCCACTTTAGGCAAGATTACAAATAAATTGCATCTTGAGGCCAGGCGCTGTGGCTCATACCTGTAATCCCAGCACTCTGGGAGACCAAAGCAAGTGTATTGCTTGGGCCCAGGAGTCTGAGACCAGCCTGAGCAAGAGTGAGACCCTGTCTCTACTAAAAATGAAAAAACTGAGGCCAGAGGATCACTTGCGTCCAAGAGTTTGAGGTTGCTATGAGCTATGACAAAGTGAGACTCAGTCTCAAAAAAATGATTTTAAATTAAAATAAATAAATAAGTAAACAAAAGTGCATTCTGAAAGATCACATGAAGGATTACAAAGGCAAGGAAAAGTGGGGGTTGGTTGGTTGGTTTTTGAGACAGAGTCTCACTTTGCGCCATGGTGTCACAGCTCACAGTAACCTCAAACTCCTGGGCTCAAGCAATTTTCTTACCTTAGCCTCCCAAGTAGCTGAGACTACAAGCACCTGCCACAATGTCCAGCTTTTTTTTTTTTTTTAATTTTTAGTAGGGTGCCCAGGGTGTCTCACTCTTGTTCTGGCTGGTCTCAAACTCCTGAGCTCAAGTGATCATTTGCCTCAAGATTAGTATTTTGAATTAAGCAGCTTTTCATTTTAACTGAATGTAATGGGATTTGTATTATAATTTTAAATTTCTAAAATCTTGAATACCCTATATAGAAAAATGTTATTTTTCCTTAAGATTCAGTTTATTGAATAAATACATAAAAATGGATTATCCTAGCTATAACTAGCTTACTCAAATACAATAGAAATAACTTAAGAAATTTTTACATTAACTGCCAAGCCCTAATTTATGCTTATTCAAAAATGTTTAGATACCCTAACAAGTATTTTACTTTTCAATCAAAGGCAAGAGTGCAAAGCTTGTCAAGTGTCCTCAAAACACAACAACAGCAGCTGTTCATGCTCACAGAAAATGGACGGAAGTATGCAGAATTTCAAAAATCCAGAAGAGAATGTTAAATTTTTGAAAGTAACATTCTGATTCCCCTACTTAGATAATGAGATTTAAGGCTACCATTACATTATACCAATTATAGCAGATTTAGTAACAGGTATACTTGAACCTTGAAGATTTGGGGGGAAAATCAAAACAAAAAGTGAAGTTTTGATGTTGGATGAAAAGTTATAGATTTGTATTCGGAAACCACGAATAAAGAGCACAAAAAACAAAAATGAAATTTTAATAAATTGATGTTTGACAGCTGGGCTCCCAAGTAATTTAAAATTATTATGTACTCAAGCTTAATTTCATTTAGAAATTATTAAAAGAACAAAATATGGGTCTATAGAAAATTATCCAGCATAAATTTGAGTTTGCATATGTTATTGTGAACTCTAATTTTAATTAATTTCCAAATCAGGCAACAAAGTTAAATACTTTGTTTCTTTACCCCATACTATTGTTTTACTTAAAGGGGTGCAACACAGGTATTTTAAGTGACAACAAAAATTCTACATAAAGAAATAAACTAAAAGAGGGAAAACAAAAAATAGGAGGCTTAATTAGCAAAACAAAACTATGTTTTATTTATCAAAGACAACAAAGAATTAGAAAATACAGAGAAATACAAAAGAATTTATAAAGCATAATAAATTTTATTTTTTCAGCAATGGAAAAATGTCCCTGAATAATCAGATGTACCTTTTAGTAGTAGTGTCTAATAATAAATAAGCAATCAACTTTATATATTCTATATAGCTATATTAAATAATGTTTAGGTTTAAAAGTTGATATACCGTAACTTTTAATGTTGGCACTCAAAAGCAAAGATATAACAGAAAAGAAAAACAGATAAGACACAAAATGGTTTGAAAGATGCAAAATACAATAGCTTATGAATGTTGATTAGATTCCAGTTGTAATACTGCTGATACACACTACACACACACACACACACACACTCTCCCCTAAATCCCACAGGCCCATTTCCATAACTTGAAAATGGATATTTTGGGTATCTGAACATAGAATACGTTTTTGACAAATTAATCTATAATCATACAACAGGAAGCTATTAACAGCACAAAATTTTATTTGCTAAGCTTAACAAATTAACCATCTAAACAAAAAATTATTACAATGATACTGATAGATATTTTTATTGAATTTTTAAAAGACACATGTAAATGAGAATATTTGGAAAATTAATTTTCAAAATTATCTTAAATGAAGTAAATACAATGTCTAATACAACCTCTTCCTGCAAGAATCTCTAAGACAGTCAATTCTAAAAACCAAGCTTCTTATTGGAAAAATCCCTAAAATTAGTATGTCCCTTAAAAGATTTTTTTTTTCTCATAAAGGACTTTGGTACACCCACATTTTCTTAATACTTGCCTTAAAAACAAATTCTATGTTTAACACTCAAATTTTCTATATATATATATATATTTAGTTCACTTAATTTAAAATTAATGATAAGATATCTAGACACAATTTATAAGAAAACAATGCAAAAAGTACTTTATCCATGGTTATTTACAGGAAGAGTTTTCCTAAATAACAATGTTGTATCATGTTCAAAAATCTGACAAATCCTTTCCAATAATCAGCACTGCAGGTTTTAATAAACTTTAGATAGAACAAAGGATGTTGCATGTGTAGAATGACCAGATGAATTGAAGACCCAGAAACTAAAGCATTTGACATGGTCAATAATTTCATTTTTATTACACTAAATGTCAAGTCAGAAGTCAATGGCATTTACATGCTGGAAGACTCTTTACCACTCAACTCTTTCAATTATATCAAACACTGATTAACCAAATGTGACTGGACTTTACCGCTACAACTTTATGGTTTCTTTCAAGTGTATGTAAATCTTTCAAAAGCAGAAATGTGCAGATGTGCAAAACAAATGAAACACAGGTACTTAAAGAATGAACAGAAATGGCTTAAGTATAAACCACCCTGCTATTCAATTTTGAAGCTTATCTTTTCTTCACTAATTTGTCTTCTATTATTAGTAGTCTTCTATCCTATTAAAGTTGTAGGTTTACAGATGATTTGAAAATTTCACATTGGCATAAGAAAGGAATGTCGGGTTGATGCAGTCTAGGGACAAAGAAATAATTAGTCTTAAAATGTATTAAGTTGCATTTATCTAAATCATAGTACAATAAAAAACTATCTTATAATAGTATGGCATAAATATATAATGTTCTTCTGATAAAGATAACATACAGCAGCATATAAAAGTCTGAGATGCAGGGATATACAACTTTTTTTTTTCTCTGCTGAACAATCTAAGAATAAGAATTGTCTTGGGGATGAGAAAGGTGGTTCCCACCTATAGTCCTAGTACTCAGGGAGTCTGAGGAAGAGGATCACTTGAGCTCAGGCATTTAAGACCAACCTGAACAAGAGTGAGACCCTATCTCTATCAAAAAATAGAAAAATTAGCTGGGCACTGTGGCAGGCAGCTGTAGCCCCAGCTACTCAAGAGGCTGAGGAAGAAGGATTGACTGAACTCAGGAGTTAGAGGTTGCTATGAGCTAGGTTTATAAGGCCATGGCACTCCAGCCTGGTTGACAGAGCAAGACTCTGTCTCCAAAACAAACAAAAAAAAGAGTTGTCTTGGGTCATATGTTAACTACACAAACACTAGCAAAAACAAAGTCCATGCATACTCTGCATGATATCTGACACAGATAAGCAAAAAAAGGCTCCACAAAATAAGCACGGGGCCTGTGGGCCCCAGATTGGATACTCTTGAAATTTTTCAGAGCATATTTACATTATATTTTAGACTCTTCAGAAATGCATACAAGATATTCACACTATTCATAGCATACCATTCTAATTATTTGGTCTTTTATCTTATTTTTAATAGTGATAAACTTTTAATGCCACTGTTTGCAGACACTTGACTTGTTGAGAAGATGTGACATCTTTAAGGGAGGTACCTTAATGGAACACCTAAAAATGATATTTTAATGGAATCCAGAAATACAACTATATGCATTGTACTCTTCAATGGAAACAAGTAAATAATATAGCTTATGTATAATGCATATAAATCTATAAATAAAACTTAATCAAATCACAAACCATACAACTTATTTATAAAAAAGTATAGTAACCCTAAACGCTTTGTCCTGCAGTTCTACATTCAGAAGCGTTTTAGTAGAATCCCCATTTTGCTTGTGGAGTTCAAATACTTTTAAAGTTTAAATTATTTATAGATATGAAGTAAATGGACTTGTTTTAAAAAACAATAGGAAAATAAAAATAAAATAGAAGATAGGGTTTAAAGGTGAAGTCTCTTTATGTACGACTGCTCCTGGCTGCACGACAGATAAATGTCATTGCTCTATACAGTGCCTCCAGAAACTCTCTGCTAGTAAGTCAACCCCTGCTCATTTCTTTATATTCCCTTTATTCCAGTTGTAGCTTTCACTGTTGATACACACTGACACATTAAGAAAAAAGTAACAGAGCTCCTATTTTCTTCACACAATTTTTATTCCTTGATCCAGATCATAAAGATGACTGCACAGCAAATTGTTTTTCAATCATAGATTTGCTTTTTTGTTTTGGGTTTTTTTTTCACCAGATGTCTATGTGAATTTCACATTGTTTTAGGCAAAATTCCCATCCCTTCTGTGTAAAGTACTTTGTCATATTTTGTTTGTTTTTCAAGCATTCAAATTTTGTGCTGGTGGTTACTTCGTACATCTCCTGTGGTCAATCTTTAAAAAGAAATTTAAAAAGTCTGATTTAAAGTTACAGTGTATTCATTATGAATTTAAAAAATTAAAATTTATGAAATTCAATTTGAAAAATCTCCGAGTTTTCTAAAAAGGTCTACAACTTATTAAATTTCCATAAGCTGTTAAAAGTATAAAAACATTGGGCAGCACCAGTGGCTCAAAGGAGTAGGGTGTTGGCCCCATGGGCCAGAGGTGGCAGGTTCAAACCCAGCCCCGGCTAAAAACTGCAAAAAAAAAAAAAAAAAAAGTATAAAAACATTAAATATGCTATCTTTGAGTAAAAATTATGAGTACAGCTTACATATTTAGTATGTTTCTGGTACATTTTAATATGTAAGGGGAATAAACAGAGTTAATATATTAATATTCCTTACCTCTATAATAAGAAGAAATATCTTGTTCTATGAGCCGCTGCCATACTTTCAGACATGTTTCTGACTTTTAGGTAATTAACAAATCCTCTAAAGAAAAGGAGCAGGCCTGAGAAGGTTGAAATAATATAGGTATATTATGTTCTTATATAGAAACGGGCCATGATAAATTAAAAATAGACAATTATAAATAAGATCCTCTTGGTTTAAGAAAAGGAATTTAATCTGCAGGATTTCATTCATTCCATAACATACTTTACACTATAATGATAACTCCATCATGAAGAAATCAAGTTTTGTTGCCATCCACATTTTTTTAATTTGTTAGTCTTAGATGAACCAAAAATTAAAGGAAATCTAGCTATGACTATCCAGAATTATGTAAAAACCTACCTTTATTAAGTGGTTTCTTTAAATAGCAAAGTTACCTGGTACATTTAAACTGATATAACGCAAAGAAATTATAGTGAAATTATTTTAGTGTTGTGACTTTACTGGGAAGTCAGACTCCTTAAGGGGGGTTAAAAGCCAATCTGTATTGCAAATTCTGTTCTGACCGCCTATATTCTGTGTTCTTTATTGAGTTTCTTATCTAAAACTGAAAAAAAAATTATAAGGCCTATCAAATATTTAAGCATATCAAATATGTGTGTGTATATATATATACCCACCCCCACACACACATGTATGTATATAATTTAGAATTTGGAGGACTCTTAGGAAGGTAACTGTGGGACAGAGAAGAATGCAGAGGACAATCCCAGTTCCACATTAAGAGCCATAGTCTAGCATTTTCTCAGGGGAATGTGAAAAATCAGTCAGTGATAAAAATGTTGCTCTCACATATACTATACCACTAAGCAAACTAAGAAATATATTTATATAAAGTAAATAGAGAATATACTCATGTAGTTGCTAAATTATGGGGAAAAAATAAAAAGCTTTATGTAGCAGTATCAAGTACCCGTCATCTATATAATCTGTATTTGATGACATGCGCATTATATACATATTTTTAATCATGAGTTCTTATTTTCAAGTAATAATAAAAGATTATATAAAAATTAAGATGAAAAAGACAGCAAAGATGACTTGGGAAGGCAGTCATTCTAGCAACTTTTTGGATTATTTGGAACACATGTTATTTCCCCTCTGTGACGTAGTATTTTGAAATAATAATTACAGATTTTTTAATAATTAAAAAAGCAATGCCTGAGAAATGCTTAATATTTCAGATGAAAAATATTAAATAAGTATAAAAGCATTACCATTATTAGCATAAACCTTTGAAATATTTAAGCATATAATTCTTAGGGAAACATTTATTAACTCCAATAAATTTTTAACCAGGAAAAGGGAGGGGTACAAAAACACAAACAGAAAATATGTACTGTATCTGTGTAGTTTTGCTCACCAGGAAGAAAACTGTCTGTGAATTTAAAATAAAAAGTCCCAACTAAATTTGCATTCCAACTCCGAGACAGTATTCAAAACACTAAAAAAAGAAGCATGCTTATACTAAATTGAAGAAGATAGACGAGATAGACAAATGATGATTTAAACAAGTGGTATAAATTTCAGCTGAATCTAATCTCAATCTGCTTCTCACATCCTATCTAATTCCCTCCAACTGGGACTCTCTCTGAATTCCACCCTCATGCCCTTACACCAGATGCTGTCCAAGATAATGAATCACTATCTAAATATAAAAAATTACTGAAAAATGCAAACCCAAATTATTTGTGAGATACCTTCTTTAGTCAATGAAGCTGATGTTTCTAAGTTACATTCTGTTTCTACTCAGGCATCTTCTAAAATAAGCCGATTCGTATCTAAAAACTAATCACTCAGTGGCTTTTGTTTCTGAGCATTCTATGGAGGGCTTGATATTCTTTGTAGTATATGTGAGAGCAACATTTTTATCACTGATTAAGTTTTCACATTCCCCTGAGAAAATGCTAGGCCATGGCTCTCAATGTGGAATTGGTATCGTCCTCTGCATTCTACTCTGCCCCACAGTTACCTTCCTAAGAGTCCTCCAAATTCTAAATATATACAAAAACATACTTATTTGCAATGCTTAAATACTTGATAAGACTTCATAATTTTTTTCCCCAGTTTTACGTAAGAAACTCAATGAAGAACACAGAATACGTGTGGTCAGAACAGAATTCACAATATAGAACTGGGTTAACCTTTTAAGGAATCTGACTCCCAACACAGGTCACAACACTAAAATAATTCCACTGTAATTATTTTAGTAATTACTAAATACAAATTACTAGAAAAAGAATTTAGTGACCTTAACTGACCACTGAGAATTTATTTCCCAAAAGATCCTAAGGATCTAATAGCACGACTACATAAAAACTCAAAAGAGAAGACTGCCACCTACTGAATGGCTATGATTTTCTGGTGCAATTCTTAGAGAAATGTGGGCATTTTAACCTAAGTCAAAGCAAAATGTATTCTTTATGTCAGTAAATTTATTTGAAGTGTGGATGAAAGGTACAATGTGATTTTAAGATTAACGTAATTATCAAAGATCTAAAGTAAAACACATGGGAACAAAAATTGAAAATTGATAAAATTCCATCAATATTAATAAAAAGACATATCTCATAAGAAGACAACTCAACAAAAGTACTGTGATCATTAGGCATGAAGCCTTTCCTTATGCCTGGCTGATTAATGATTAATGCAGGAGACATTTCAAAAGCATAAAGAATGTTTCCATGATCCAAAAATAAAGGGTAGAACAACCAAATTACTCTGCTCTCAAACTTCCAAAGATCATTAAAAGAAATCATCCATGTATATTTCTAAGATGAATACTAAAGGCAATTTTTTGTTAATCATGTTAGGATTTTAAAATTTTGTACTATTTAATTATCACTCAGTTCAACAACTGATTCTTTACATTGATAGCCTTTAAGATTTTAAATCTAAAAAATCTGGAGTGCTATACAGAATATCTGAAAAGGCGAGATGATATTAAGGTTGTGGATATGAGAATTTTACAGTAAAAAATTTATCTCCATGTAAGTTATGACATAATTTTACATCATACAATTTTAAGAAATCTCAAAGTTAAGCTTATTAAACTGAAATGCGTTAAGAAGAAAACTTACCAAGTACAAGAAATATCCACCAAAGCCAATACTGTCCATTGAAATATCCAGTAAAATAATCAGAAAACTATGAAGTGAACATAAATATATTAACTGCATTTATATACCAAAATTTGAAAATCACATATTATCTTTAGTTTTAAACCTCAAATAATCGCTAACACTTAAAAATAGCACAAAAAGAAAAATAAAAATACTTGGTGACATACATTAACAATTTACGTATATGAAATTATTTAAGAAAAAATCTTATGCAATGAGATTGCAATAGCAAACAAAGTTATGCAAAGTATTTTAGAAACAAAAAACAATGTCAAACTGCTTGCAAGAAAGAAAAGTAAATGCTATATATCTGGATTATCAGAATCACACATTTTTTCATTAAAGAGTTCACATGTCAGCCCTTTCTTCAGACTCTCCTAAAGCCACAACCACCATCCCAAACACACTAGGGCAACCCGCTGCTTTAGATATTAACACCAAAAGCCACATTAGTTTAATCTTATCAGATGGGGATGTTATGCTGACCTCTCAAAAGAAGAGCTTTTGACCTTCTGTACATCCCCTACTGTTAATCACTGCCAAAAATACTAGGCGCATAAAGACCCCCAACTCATTAGAGTCTTTTTATTTTTAAACTAGATGCCCTAGCATTCAGTTCCCAACAGTGAGCTAAGAACAGCTAAATGAACCTTGAAGTGGCATTTCAACAGTTCCTATTAGTGGCCGTTGTAGACAATTTTATATTCTCTGTGATGTGAGAATATGAACAGGCGGATGGAAGGCAGGGTTTGAGGATATTGAACACAGGTTTTTTTTTTTCCTTGATTAGACTCTAGACATAAAACTTCAATAATTTAAAAAGGTTTAAAAAAAAACCTAATTCAGTTACTTCAGATAATTCTTCTCTATTATCCTTTAATAATTAAACAATTCCCCAAATAATTTTTTTAAGTGTTTAATAATATAACCTACCCTAAAACTATTAAAAATTAGCTTGAGTTTACCTACCCTGTTTCTAATGGTCTGCAAACTAAATCTGATTTAACCAAAACTGATTGTGCTAAATGCGGATTTGGCCTCAACTCCAAAATTAATTAAAACATTTTCAACATTACTGGTAATCATTTCCAACTATTTGTTATAATTTCTATAAAAGCTTAAAACTCCTATAGATAACAAATTTTTTTCCCTATAATTTTTTGATAACAAAATGCTTACAAATTATAAGTAAGGTCACCATGTAGTAAGCATATCAACTAAAAAGATCTGTTTTTAAAGCCTTTTGAGTATTTTCTCAGAAAGTGTTTTTAATTAATAAATATAACCATGATCTCAATCAGCTTAAGAGTTCTAGAAATTTCAAATATTTAAAATTTCAAAGTAATATAGAAGAAGAAAATCCCACATACTCCTATACTTTTAAAATATGTACAACAAAAGTAAGATTTGAAGATTGGAAAAACACAGCTTATAAAATAGGAATGTACTGCACTACTTTTAAATCAAGAGATTAGAAATAAAAGGTTTTCATATGGGTTGTAGAGGCTATAAAGCCAAAAAATAATAAAATGCCAAAACATATTTTTAACTTTCTGCACTTGATACCCAGTTAAGAGGAAACTGGAAAATCAAGAGGAGTCATTCCTCACCAAAAAATATTTCTATAAATCTATTTCTTATGTACTCCCAAGTGAAGAATATAATTACCTCCACCCTGAAGTCAAACAGAAAGATTCACTATGTAAAAAGGATAATGAAATATGCTTTCAGATTCATTACAGAGCTATCAAAACTGTTCTCAGAATACTAAAATCACAAAACTGAGCCATACTGCTTTTACAAAGAAGTAAACCAATCAGTGTGGTGCCTGTGGCTCATAGGAGTAGGGCGCCAACTCCATATACCGAAGGTGGCAGGTTCAAGCCCAGCCCCGGCCAAAAACTGAAAAAAAAAAAGAAGTAAACCAATCATGTTGATTGGCCAATGACAGGCTGCTGAAATCAAATTTTGAAAAATATATTGACTAACATTAAACATTTATCTGATTTTATTTTATTAATATAACATCAATATTATTTACAACCTACTTAAAAAAACTTGTTACTTTTTAATAAAACACATGCATTTTTAAACAAACAAAAAATATTGAAACCCTTAGAATTACCAACAGAAGTATGGGCTAAAGATATTCATACAAAAACTAAGGTTCATGGCAGTTCAGAAACAAAAAAGCAGCAGTATGTTTTATAAATTACTTATTGTCTAATGAAAGGAAACACCAGGCTTTTAGGAGAAAACTTTTCTCTCAGCACTAACCTATAAGAGGAATTTACTGCTTGGCATGTTACAGCAAAAGTCAAAGGAGAGTGTAACGGAGGCAGCACAAAATCAGGAGAAGGGGCGTGGGATAGAGCCACACCAGATTCTAATCTACATAAAATCTGTGGAATCTTACTCTATTTATTCTGAGTTTCAACACCAGCAAAAGCCTAGATCATCACCAACATCAGAAATACAGATATGGTTAATAATAGTGTTTATAACAAATTAAGCCTAGAACACACTAGGTGCTTGATGAAGGGCAGCTATTATTACTTTATACAAAAGATTTTTAAAAATCCTTTTCTTACATCAATTCTCAACATATTCACTAAAGGTATAACATTATCCTTAACTCAGTAAAGGTATTTTAAAGGGAAACTAAACAGTCCTGGTGATCAAGGCTCTAATACCCCAAATGCACAGGTTACATATAATGCCTTAACTTCTTTCTTAAGGATCTAGTGATATCAGTAACTTACCCACTTCAAGAGAATTATAAAAAAAAGTTCTCAAACTATCTTCTGTGTTTTGAGATTTAGATGAGAAATCCCATTTGAATAGTAGTACTTAAGTCTATTACTATCATAACCAAGGTTGGACATATCCAGCACCAAAGTTGACATATCTAGTGCCAACTATTTTCTAGTAATAACTTCTGCAAGTGTGGAGATTATGTCTTTGGATTTGTATGTTCCCTAATGCTTAATGCATTTATGTTCATGGCAGAAACTCACTGTATACCTTTCGAAATAAAATTAAAATGGCTTAGATTTTAACCATCTTAGGAGAAACCAGTCCACGGGTCCCAACCAAGAATCAACTAATTAATAATCAAAACCATAATCTGGTCTGAACCAAGACAGGGTCTATCTGTCAAGATTACTGAGACCCTGAGAAGCTATAAAATACGTACAGTAAAAAAATAATGAAGAGGTCAGGTACAGTGGCTCACACCTGTAATCCTAGCACTTTAGGAGGCTAGGGCAGGAGGACAGCTTGAGGCCAGGAGTTTGAGACAAGCCTGGGCAATAGAGAGTTACCTCATCTCTACAAAAAGTAAAAAAAAAAAAAAAAGCCCAAGCCTTATCCTAAAAAGACTAGAAGGAACATTTGTAAAAAGAAGCCAAAAGGCGGGGCAGCGCCTGTGGCTCAGTGGTGAGGACACCAGCCCCACGTACCAAGGGTGGCGGGTTCAAGCCCAGCCCTGGCCAAACTGCAACAAAAAGATAGCTGGGGGTTGTGGCTGACGCCTGTGGTCCCAGCTACTCAGGAGCCTGAGGCAGGAGAACTGCGTAAGCCCAGGATTTGGAGGTTGCTGTGAGCTGTGTGACACCACAGCACTGTACGGAGGGCGATATAGTAAGACTCTGTCTCTACCAAAAAAAAAAAGGGGGGGGGGGCTTTGAGAGGCAAAGGTAGAGCGCTGGGCGATGACAATGCCAACCATACTAATGCCTATGCAATCTTTACAGAAAACTACTTTGAGACTAGAAAAGTTATTGAGATGGGGAAAAGAGAAGGGTTTCCCCTTGGCTCCCTACACACCACCTTGTTAATAAGAAGTAGGCAGAGGGTGATTCCAGAGGACAACAGGACAATGGGAAGGCAGGCTAAAAGAAGCAGACGTGAAAAAAGTTCTGAGAGCTACTTTCACAGGCTTCCACTTCACTTCTGAGCTCTCAACATGACCAAAAAAAAGTATCACAATAGTAGTAGCCATGATTTACTAAACACATATTTGTGGACAGAAATTGGGCAAAATACTTTAATTATATTATTTCCATACCTAATAAAAATCCTGCCAGGCAGCTGTTAATAATTAGAACATTATGAAGAAACTAATGCTCAGAACCAATAAATTGCTTAAAGTTAGAATACAGATATAAAAAAGGTGAGATTCAAACTTAAATTTTTCTTGATTACAAAGTTCTTTCCACTATACTAAAAACCTCTCATATAGTAACTTATAAAATGTTCATACCATAGAGATTACTACAAAGGAAATTTTATAGCTTTTCATTTTAGAAATAAAAGAGTTAAAGGTTATTAAGACACTCACCCTGACAATTAGAATCCATTTGATCAACGAAAGGCCAAATCCACAGATAGCACCATACCTTCCAGCTATGGTATTGGTGATACAGAAGGATAAACAAAACCCAAGCCAGTTGAAAATAAAGGCCACTAGAAGAAACAGAAACAGTTCATTTAAAGACCCCAATGTGGAAACAAATTTAACACAGATATAATGTTAAGAACATTTCATCACTCAATGGGAATAGCAGCTCCCTTCTTTAAACTCTATGCTTACCTTTTGCAAAGGTATTATTTATTTATTACACTGTACATCAACAAAGGGGTAAACTTAATTTTTTGTTGGTTTGGTAAACAGGAATCAATTCCCAGTGAAATTCTATTTTTAAACCAGCTAAAAATCAAATCACAATATAGCTCTCATGTGGTCCCACCCAAGAAGGCCAGCCTAAGCCATCAGCCAACAAAATCAACTTTTTAAAAAAGATAAAACTATTGATCTAATACTTCACAAATATTGTATGGTTTTCTTAAGGTACACTTACAATTCTTACATATTCCTTTTCTGATTTAACTTATAAAATATAATGCTATCTAAAAGCTATATACACATAGCTTTCCATGTACAGAGTAAGTCATCAATGTGTTGTTTTTTAGTATGTGCAGTATCACAGAACTCCTTTAAGAATCTTAAGTTTTTAAACCTGCATATGACAGGTGCTCAAAAGAATTTACTGAATAAAGATGCTCAACATCATTAATTGTTAGAGAGAAGAAAATTAAAACACAACGAGATACCACCATACATCTGTTAGAATGTCTAAAATTTTACAAAAACAACAACTGTTAATACCAAATGCTGGCAATGAGGCAGAGCAACAGAACTCTCATTCACTGCTGGGGAGAATACAAATGGTGCCGCCACTTTGGGAGACAGCTGGCCATTTCTTACTAATCAAAATTCAAAACACTCTTTGAATTCTTTTTAAAGTTACAAATAATTTTATTTTTATGCTTCCCTCAAGTCTAAAATGGGAATTAATTTTGATTAATTATTACCATAGCATGTTGGTGTTAAGGTTCACAAATGTTACAAATGGCTAAACCTTAGAAAAAAAGTTTTCTGAACAGCCATATACAACCCATCACATTTTGAAGCACTAGAGGTTCAAAGTCATTTCCACAGACTGTCAGTTATTCAATGATCCCTATCTTAATTTCTAGTGTTTAATTGACAAATAAATGAATTCTATTCCATTTTCTTAAAAGAATTCTTAAAAACAAGATCACAGAGGTTAGGCATATGTATGAGACATTTTGCAGTAATACCTTAAAGGATTACAAGAAGCAAAAACATTATCAGGGGATAGACACATTTCTTCCTTTACATTTTCTGAACAAGAACATGCAATTATCTTATCAAATGTAAGTGTACACTTTTATGAGGGTTGAGTTAGGTAAGGTGTTGAAAGCAAAGGTGGAAAGAATTAAACTAACAAAAAGGTTTTAACTGAAATATTCTTACTGATATTCACTATAGTTTTATTTGCACAAGTTATATAATCTGAAATGCTTAAGTTATAAACTACATTAAGGAAGATCTACTTTTTACCATCCTTAGCTACAAGATCATTTAAGTGGCATGGAAAACACAATAAGCTGCAATTTGAGGAATAGCCACTAGAGGGTGGTGATTACAAATAAATCTGTTTATCAACACAAGCTCTAGGCCCACTAGAAAAAATGCATCAGGAAATGAAGGTAAAAATAGAAGTTTACTCTTATAATATTGGTATTATATTTATAGAATAGGAATAATTAAATATAAGATGTGGAAATTTAATTTAGCAAAATTTTAGTAAAAGATAATTTATATTAAATATTAATATTTATGCTAACTAATACAATCAATGGCTACAGATAAAGTCATCCAGTATGTCTAAGTTACCATGAATTTACAAAACATTAGTGAAATGTTTTCAGGTCTAAAAAATTAAAAATAAAAAGACACTGGGGTTAAGGGAAATATAAAAATGGAAAAATAACTCTGAATGACCTCAATGATAGCAAGTAATATGTTTTTAATCCTAAGAAACAGGTATTTATACTACAAATAGTACAATAAATTTAGATGATTTCTTTTCTATTTAAGATTTCATTAAAAACACAAAAAGCTACTCTTTTTGTAAACAAAGTATGTAGGAAGTTGTTAATATTAAAGAATTACCAGTTGAACCAAAATTAAGATAAAAACCATGAATCTACAACATATTAGTGAAATGTTTTCAAATCTAAAAAATTAAAAAGATACTGGGGTTAAGTGAAATTAAAAAATGGAAAAATAATAACTCGGAATGACATCAATAATATCAAGTAGTATGTTTTTAATCCTAAGAAACAGGTATTTATACTACAAATAGTACAATAAATTTAGATGATTTCTTTTCTATTTAAGATTTCATTAAGAAAATAACCACAAAAAGCTACTCTTTTTGTAAACAAAGTATGTGGGAAGTTGTTAATTAATATAAAGAATTACCAGTTGAACCAAAAGTAAGATAAAAACCAAAGTCCACTAGACTTTGTGTACCAAAGTATTCCTTTGTAACAAAAGAATTCATTTCCTTTCATCGCACCTAACATATCTAACTAGATATTGTAACTAAAATCAACTTAAGATTTAAATGTTACACATATGTAAACTAACAACCTGACTATAACTTAGTAAATTTGAAGAAGAAAATATAGCTGCCTGCCCTCATGTCACCTCTGTTCTTCGGCAGATGAAATAAAAGAAAGGAAACAAAACACCATTTCCAAAAGATTAAATAAACTTTTAGATTCAAAAGCAGCAACTCATGAAGTTCGTATTTTTTGTTTTTCGAAGTTGAACTTTAAATAGTTTCTGTTTTATCTCTGAAATTTATAATTAAAATGAATTAAAACAGTATTCTATCCAAGAATGAAAAGCATAATCATTAAAGCAGGCTGAGGGCAGAAATTAATCATACAATAGACTAATAAATTACTCACATGAATATTGGGTTTCTACTACTGGTTATACCCGTTTAAACAGTTAATATTAAATGTCTTAATATTATTTAAGGGAGGTACTGAAATAATGAAGACTATGACAGTCTCCTCTCAAGGAGCTTAAATCTATAAGCCAAATACTGAATTAGGATTTTGCAAGATGTTCAAACATATTAGGTTTTTGACCTTCTACTACTCACCATTCCTCCAAATAAAACACATTTCATACCTTTCTGTCTCAAGTAACAAAGTTCTAGTTGAATATCCCCTCTTTTCTAACCTTTTTTTCTGGCCCAAGGATACTTAAATGGAAGTCTTCTGCCCCAAAAGCAGAATTCAGTTTGATTCTGTACGTCCCTACAGCAATGAACAGACACCAGTACTGTGGCACTTCTCTAACAAAAGCCTAATTAGCTTAAATACGTTCATGTACTTTTATACTGTCAACATAGCATAATGGTTACAATGCATAATTATTAAGTTACAATGTTTAATAAATTCTAGGGTTTGTACTATAACATGTGATTAGGGTATTCCTTAGTTCAGTATCAGGAACAATCTACACTTTTAACAAGGTAGATACATTCTAACAAAATTTGCCTTTCTTTTTACTTTAATATACCCGCAGCCAATATATACAAGAAAAACAGTTCGGGAAGATCACTTACTGAAAAACGCCAGCATGAAAATGCCATCGTTACCCACTCTGAGCTGGTCTGCATCACTGAAGTCATCTCTTGGTGGACATTCTTCCTCCTGAATCTGTTAACATAAAACAATAAGATAGCTCACTAAAATAATTATAACTTTATTATGTTAAATGCAAGGAAAAAAAACTTCAACCAAATCCAATGCTCTCAATTTGCTGTGTAGAGAAAATGAGATAATGAGTAAAATGTCTGGGACAGAGTAAGTAATCAATAAACATCAGCAACTGTTACTTTTCCACCAGTGCCCCTGAAGAGTTACTTTTAAGGTAAACACAAAAGAGATAATGTCGAAGAACATTAAACACATGAAAACAGTCTCCAGGAGACAGATGCAACGCTGCTGCACTTTTAGCATCAAACTTTCACAATCAATGGTGGAGTATAAACTGGTACAACTCTATGGCTGGCTATTTGATGATTTTATCCAACTATTTATCAAGCATCTATCATAATTAAACGTACATAACCTCTGATCTAACAATAACAGTTTTTACCGCATATTGTAGAAATACATACATGTATCCCTACTTACAGGAAATGATGTATTAAAAATAACTCATTGCAGCAAAGCTACTAAGAGCAGAAGATCAGACAGGATCTAAATGTCCATCAATAGTGGACTATGCTAGGAGATAATTCTCCATGGTTCTGTCATTTTTCTACATGTCTGTCAGGGAGAGGCACTGGGGTGGGAAAGGTGTGAGACACACAGTGTTTACACAGTAGAGACCTCTGAGAGATAGTGTCTTCTCTCAGAGTAGAGGTGTGGGCATTTTTATTGGCCATTAGAAAAGAACTGGGTTCCCTATGCCCAGGGTTCCCCTCCCACAACCCACCCCACTGAGTGTGGAGGTTATCATTTAGCCCTCTTTGTGTTGCCCTGGGGGAAATGGAGGTCAGGGAACTGGCACAGAAAATACTAACACTCAGGGTACACTACTGCTGTGAATAAAGAAGACTTTTTCTCTGAGCCAGCATGCTCAAGTCTTCCACCAACATCCAGGAAACTGGGACAACCCATTCTGTTAGTTTGAAAGTCCAGTAAAATCTGACTATTCACAGTTCCTGACAGATACGTAATATAGTATCTATCCAATAAAATTCAAAAAGCTGTCCCCAAATTTAAAAGTAAATTTTAAAAAAAACCAGTTTTTATTTTTTTGAGATAGGGTCTCATTCTAACACCCTGGCTAGAGTTCAGTTGCATCATCATAGATCAATCCAATACCAAACTCCTGAATTTTACTGAGTAAAATAGAATTTGATCAGACAAGTGACATGGCTTGATTTACATTTGCACCATCTCCATCTCTAGATTGTATATATATAATCTCAGCTGAGTGTTAATGATTCAATTTTGTGAGGCTCAGGTGAAAACTTAAGAGCCCTGCCAAAGACCACATAATTAGGAAGATCAACGTGAACACAAATCCAGGACACTGATGTTCTTTCCACCCAGTAATGGTAGTCTAAGTACATTGCTCTCCTGAAAGAAAGAAACTTTCAAAACCATGTTATGTTGTTCATTATTTGGGCACAAAGATCCCTTAAACTCTGCAATAATATCATAGGCAAACTTTAACAACTAGCAATGACTGAATGCATGTTAATAAAAATTTCTTATAATTTCAAATTAATTGAAGAAATAAACACCAAAGCATAATATGAACTGCCACCTCCCCGCAAACCTGTCAATATAATGGCAAAAATGTAATTATTTAATAAGTAGCACTATGTATTTTAAAACACTACTCCAGAGATTTTATCAAAGGATATCATCTTTTATTTTATTTTATTTATTTAGTTAGTTAGTTGAGACAAAGTCTCACTCCATTTATTTGAGAAAGTCTCACTCTGTTTCCTTGGGGTAGAGCACTGTGGCATTGTCATAGCTCACAACAACCTCAAGCTCTTGGGTTCAAGTGATTCTCCTGCCTCAGCCTCCTGAGTAGCTGGGACTATAGGCACCTGCCACCATGTCTGGCTAGTTTTTCTGTTTTTAGTAGAAACGGGTTTCAGTCTTGCTCAGACTGGTCTCAGACTCCTGGCTTCAAGCAATCCACCCACCTCAGTCTCTCAGAATGCTGGATTTACCAGTATGAGCCACCACACCTGGCCAGGACATAATTTCTTAAAAGATAGAAGACAAAATGTGCAAATATTTCTTTTATAATACTAACACCTGAAAAAAAAGCATAAACACAAACATTTGATGAAAATAATCATATCACTAGGGAGGAATGGTCACTAAATTATAATAGTAAATTGATTCCATGGAATTTCACTCAACCATTAAAAACAGAAAAATATTTATATAAAACATTTAAAAAATAAAAGATCACATGGATGCAATAATTTCAACTACATTAAAAATTAATTTATAAATCTTAAAATTGGTAAAAGACATTCAAGTATTTTAAAATGAAGAGCTATAAGAGAACACCCGTGGTATTTTCTTATTTCTAATTTCCCACATTAGGCAATATAAAAAAAAAAAGAAAAAAGTGCACATTAACTTAACAAACTATCATTTACTAAACAAATATGTACCAGATAACAGGTGCTGGGAATGTAAATGCAAGGTACATGTCTCAGATTTGCTCACAAATTACTGAGTTCTAGTTTTTATAACAAAAGACAAGTTACCGAATCAATTTTAAACAAGTTACAAAAAATTGAGCTCTATCTATTACTGTAAGATCAAAACCCTCATGAACATGCATGCTCTAAAAGTTTTATAAAATTAATGACTTGGAATTCAAGTATTTTTCATAGAAATATTCAAACTGGATAATTCATTTCCATAAAATACAAACAACTCTAAACATTAAAATAAGAACTAGGCTGGGTGCCTGTAGCTCAGCAGCTAGGGCGCTGGCCACATACCCCAGGGTTGGTGGGTTGGAACCCAGCCCGGGTCTGCCAAACAACACTGACAACTACAACAACAACAACAACAAAAATGGCTAGGCATTGTGGCCGGCGCCTGTGGTCCCAGCTACTTGGTAGGCTGAGGCAAGAGAATCGCTTGAGCCCAGGAGTTTGAAGTTGCTGTGTGCTGTGCTGCCACAGCACTCAACACAGGGTGACAGCTTGAGACTCTGTCTCAAAATAAATAAATAAATAAGAACTAGAAAACAGGACTATTTCAAAGTCTCTTGACTACCTACATTCTCCCAATGACAGTCCATTTAAGAAATAAGCATTCAGCTCACCCAGGTGAGACTTATTTACAACTGAATGTATTCAAATACTAATCCGACCAAGAGTTTTTTTTCAATTATTTAATTTTTAATAGTGGAAAACGGCACTATTTATGGTGTATGACATGGTGTTTTAAAATACCTATACACTGTAGAATGGCTAAATCGAGCTATTAGCATATGCATTACCTCACACACTTAGCTTTTTTTGTGGAGAAAACAATGTAAAAACTACTCTCAGCAATTTCCAAGAACACACCAGCTAATTTTTTATCTAAATCAGAAGATACAGAGACTTGTACACATACACTCCTACTTTACAGTAAGAAAATGCTGGAGCACTAGCTTAGGAAACACTGATAAATTTAAGACTTTTTATAAGGACGTCCCTTAGTCTCTTGCGTACAACTCTACTTTCTCTTCTGGGAAATTTTCCACATGTCCAAAGCGCTGAATATGATAGTGAAGGGACAGAATGGTAACATTTCAGAGTTTTCTTTCTAAAAAGGGTAGACTAAAGTCACCTTTATGCTTTTCTCAAAGCACAAGCACACACAGTAAGAACTAATGCATCCTGCTTTGCCTTTAGAATAGACCTAACATCCTAACTGTACCCAAAGCTGTTTATACTGATGTTTAACCCTGTATGTTGGAGAAAGAGAGTTGGAGCAGGTATGGAAAGTGTGTAGCTTAGGAAAGACACACATCCAGGACACGGGCTCACCTCTCGGAACCTCTGCTCTTTGGGCTCTGACCTCAGAGTAACAAGAGCGTGCCATACAGGGAAGCACATCTCCCTCCTTTGGCTCCTCACCTATGTCTAGTTTTCCTGGGTGAAGTGATTTTTTGTGTGCCTTTTTCCTAAACAAAATGAGATGAATACAGGGATCGGAAATGACAACTCAAGTCTGAAGCAAGAAAAAAAGGCAATGAATTCTAGCCCTGCTTGTAGCCACACTAGGAGGTAAATAATTTCTGCCTCTTACCTGGCTTCAGAACAGCACTCATGTATCTGACTGACCTCATCACTGAGACAGCCTCTCCTTTTACCAGACAAAGAATAACACCACCACAAGTATCTCCTTGACCCCATTACTAAGACAGGAAGATGAGGGCAAAAGGGGAAGTAGAATTCTTCATTACTCCAAAATTCTAAGATATGTTAAAAGGGACGAGCAGATTAGGTCACAAAAATAATTTAAATAATTTATAACTTATTTCTGTATGCTTTTTAGCCTCTCTTGAGTTCATTCACAGAGTTACTAAACTGGTGATACTAATATATAAAACATGAGTAGGAAAAAAGATTAGGTCATGATTATAATGAAAGACCACAGGATTTAAACTATATAAGGAGGGAAATAAGCACGTGAACAGTAAAGAGGTCAATGGACAGGAGGTCCAAGTGGGAGAGAACTGCTGAGTCATGGTAACCGACGGGAATGAGTTAGAATGATGGGAGGTGAAGGTTAGCACGAGAAGATGCATGAAATCAAAAGTTGGGAAGTAATAAATGTATTTGTAAAGACGGGATGACCCACAAGCTGTGATGGGGTGGAGAGGAAGAGCAATAGAGATGAGAAAGTCAAAGAATGAAGCAGGGAAGTTTAACTAGGAGAGCACCAATTTCACCAAAAATGACAACACACACAGCAGTAGTAGAGAAAACACAGTTGATCCTTGAACAACTGGGGCGGGAGGGACACAGACCCCCACACAGTCAAAAATCTGTACATAACTATGGTTCCCCCAAAACTTAACTACTAATAGCCTGCTGTTCACTGGAAGCCCTACTGATTACATACACAGTAACTAACACACAAATAAGACGAGTATCTACATATATTTTACATATTCAAGACATGCCTAACTTTTTTTTATATATGTTTCTAGGCTATGAAATTTGTTCACAGGTTTTTTTTCAAATTGTTGCAGATCTCTAAAAAATTTTTAATAGAGTCAATGAAAGCAATCTGCATATAAGTGGACCCATGCAGTTCAAAGCCATACTGTTGAAGAGTCAACTATACTAAAAAACATCCTGACACACAAATACTCTGATACATAAAAAACTATTTGTGCTATTACCAAGTGCACATATTGATTAACAAAAATAACACTATCAAAAGAAAGAATGAAATGTTCTTACTCTCTGAGATGTTTCTGCTGCTGCAGCTGCCATGGCAGCAGCTTTGGCCTTCTCAGCTTCATCGTACGTCGGGAGGGAGGTAGCAACACTGTAGGGAGGTGGCACAGGAAAAAATTCCCCATACACTTCTGTATCTGAGGAAAGAGGGTTTCAAAGGATAACCATTACAAACAAACTAAGATGAATTGTATGCCACAATTTAATAATTTGCAACAGGTCACTAAAGACTACTACTGCTCTGGCGGCCCTATGTTACAAACTCTACAACATGCATATTGCCATTATTATCATAAATCTTAATTTAGTCCACATTCATCTCGAAGAGAAAGAACTGATGAATACCATCTAAAAACTAATAAATAAAACAAGAACCTCAAAAATGAGATTTTGAGAAGAAGTACCAGACAAGAGGTAAAACCTCACAATAATAAATAAGCATCCTCACCACAAGTACTTAGTCTACTTGCCCATTATCTCACAGCCAAAGCTGCCCAAAAAATCACAACATTTATATAGTACTGACCACCTCACACACAACTTCCATATGCATTAATCTTGGCAACTCTGAAGCTCAGAAAAGGTAAATAAGGCCCCACACCGTCAAGTGGCAGACCCAGGGGTTCATGACCCCCAACACTTTGATAACATGCACACATTTTGATTTCATAACTGTCCTGATCTCTTAGGCAAATTCAAAACTTTTCTTTGCTAAAAGATTTAAGAAATTTTACTTTTTTAAATTCTTGTCCCTTTCTCCTCTCATTTTTAATTTATCTCCCTAGTTCTTTAGATTTTCCTTTTCTTTCTCTAATTTTAAACTATTTTTAAATGTAATCTTCAGAAATATACCACAATATGTAGTTAAGTACAGACTGCTTATTTTAAAAATAAAACTGTAGCACTTATTTCCAACATATGTAGTGTAAGTAAAATGACACAGGCCAATCAAACAATTTAGATCAATGTCAGAACCACTGACATGGCAACAAAGGCAGATCCTGAAAGGAACAGATACCACTGTGTTTGGCAACACTTGTGTAATTTCCTCCATTATAACTACTGGTTCCCTGGTTTCATGATGCTTTGCTTCATGATACTGCATGGATACTGCATTTCTTGCTAATTGAAGGTCTGTGGCAAGTGACCAGTCTATCAGCACCATTGATAGTGGTGCTATCACTGCACTGACCAGTCTATCAGCACCATTTCTCCAACGCTATGTGCTCACTTTTGTCTCTGTGTAACATTTGGTAATTCTCAAATGTTTTCAGTATTACTATTGTTATGTCATTTATGGAGCTCTGTGATCAGTGATCTCTGATGTAAATGTTTGGGCATGGAAGGCATATTAGACAGCAAACTTAATCGACAAATGTTGCGTTTGTTCCAACTGCTCCGCCAACTAGCTGGTCCCCAACTCTCACCTCCTCCTGGGGTCTTCTTTACTCCCTGAGATACAGCAATATGGAAATTAGGCCACTTAATAACTTTATAATAACCCCTAAGTGTTCAAGTGAAAGGAAGAGTCACATGTCTCTGTTTAATTCAAAAGCTAGAAGTGATTAAGATTAGTGAGGAAAGCTCCTCAAAACCCAAGACGGACCAAGATAAACTAAAAAAATAAATAAATAAAAAATAAAATAAAAGTTAGGCTTCTTGCAAGCAGCCAATCCATGAATTCAAAGGAGAAGTTGTTGAAGGAAATTAAAAGTGCTACTCCAGGCTGGGCCCCGTGGCTCACACCTGTTATCCCAGCACTTTGGGAGGCCAGGGCAGGAAGACTGCTTGAGGTCAGGAGTTCAAGACCAGCTGGGCAACATAATGAGATTGCTAGCTCTAGAGAAAAAAAAAAAAAAAAACTGGCTATACCTGTAGCCCTAGCTTGTAGCAGCCCGTATAGCTTATGGCTAGGAGGAGTGAGAGTTATAAGAAACACCTGTATAGCTCAATAATGGAACACCTTGGTGAAAAGGGCATGGAGAGGGATTTAGTTCTAACAAGCACGAGAGAGCTTGTGAGATGAGAGCATTGGTGAATTGGCAGTCTCTCAATCTCTACACCTGTGGTGTTGAGAGGCACAAGATCAGCCTTATATTAGGCTGGAGGAGAAGGCAGTCAAAAAGCATGTGCATTCCATCACAGACTCGCTGACTCTGACTCTGTCTCCTCTCCTGCCTACAGAACGCCAGCACGGCATCTCTCTGCTGAAGATTACCAAGCTCTGCTAAAGACTAAGATCAATCTTTCTAAGAAGACTGCTTTACTCTAAGACATTCTCTCTCCAGTTAAAGTAGATAGCCCTCAAGCACCTAAGAGAAACTGTACCTAAGCAAGGTATCTTAGCGGTCCACGTCTGGAACCTACCTAAGCCGGGCCTGAGACCTGGCCAGTCCCGGGCCCTGACAAGTGGTGTCAGAAGCAGGATAGTGAACACCACTGACACTAACTACTCCAAAGGCTGGGCCAGCAGGATCACTTGAACCCAAGAGTTGGAAATTGCAACTCCAGTGAACATGTCACTACATTCTGGTCTTGGTGACAGAGCAAGACTGTCTCAATAAAAAGGCTGTAGGTGAGTCAGTAGCCACTCTACTGAACACACGAATGATAAGACGATAAAACAGCTTTATTGATGATATGGAGAAAGTTTTAGTGGTCTGAATAAAAAAAAAAAAAAAAAAATCAAACCAGTAACAACATTCCTCTAAGCCAAAATCTAATCTACAGCAAAGCTGTAACTCTTCAATTCTATGAAGGTTGACAGACATGAGGAAACTGCAAAAGTCTGAAGCTAGCAGAGGCTGGTTCATGAGGTTTAAGGCAAGGGGCCATCTCCGTAACATGGAAGTATAAGGTGAAGCAGCAAGAGCTGATGGAGAAAATGCAGCAGGTTATCCAAAAGATACAGCAAAGATAATTGATGAAGGTGGTTACACCAAACAACAGATTGTCAGTACAGACAAAATACCCTTCTAGCGGAAGATCCCACCTAGGCCTTTCACAGTAGAGAAGAAATCAATGCCTGGCTTCAAAGCTTCAAAGGACAGGTTGGCTTTCCTGTTAGTACAGTGGTTCTCAACTTTCCTAATGCCATGACCCTTTAATACAGTTCCTCATGTTGTGGTGACCCCCAACCATAAAATTATTTTCGTTGCTACTTCATAACTGTTATTTTGCTACTGTTATGAATCGTAATGTAAATACCTGATATGCAGGATGTATTTTCATAGTTATAAAGGGGTCACGACAGGTTGAGATCTGCTGTGTTAGGGGCCCATGTAGCTAGCAACTTTAAGTTAAAACCAACACTCTACCACTCTAAAACTAGTAGGGCCTTTAAGAAGTATGCTAAGTTTCTCTGCCTACGCTCTATAAATAAACAACAAAGCATGGATGACAGCACATCCATTTACAATATAGTTTCCTGAATACTTTAAACCCATTGTTGAGACCTACTGCTAAGGAAAAATGTTTTTCAAAGTATTATTGTTCACTGACAATGTAACTGCATCATGCCCAAGCGCTGTGCTGGAGATGTATAAGGACATAGATATTGTTTTCATGCTTGCTAACACAACATCCATTTGTCAGTCCATGGATTAAGGAGTCATTTTGATTCTAAAGCCTTATTATTTAAGAAATACACTTCAGTCTAGCCAGGGTGACAGCGTGAGACTCTGTATCAAAAAGAAAAAAAAGATTGATGGGAGGAGGTCAAAATATTAATGTTAACAGGAATTTAGAAGAATCTGATTCCAATTCTCATGAATGACTTAGAGAAGTTCAAGTCCTCCGTGGGAAAAGTAACTATAGATGTGGAAGAAACAGAGAACCAGAAGTAGAACCTAGACGTGACTGAATTGCTCCAAGTTCATGATAAAACTTGAAGGAATGAGGAGCTGCTGCTTCTGGATGAGCAAATAAAGTGGTTTCTTGAGATGGAATCTACTCCTGACGAAGATGCTGTGAGCACTGTTGAAATGAAGGCAAGGAATTTAGAAAATCAAATTTAGAAATTTGGCTGATAAAGCAGCAGCAGTGTTTTGAGGAGATGAACTCCAATTTTAAGAGAAGTTCTACTGGGGGTAAAGTGCTATCAAATAGCATCATATGGCATGGAGAAGTATTTTGTGAAAGGAAAAGTCAAATGATATGGCAAAAGTTCACTGTTTGTTATCTCATTTTAAGAAACTGCCATCTTAACCCTGAGCAATCACCACTCTGATCAGTCAGCAGCCATTAAAACAGAGGCAAGACCCTCTCCTCTGCCAGCAAAAGACAGCATGATGCAGAAGACTTAGATCCTTAGCACTGTTCAGCCTTAAGGCATTTATATAAGCTATGTAGTTTTAAAAACATAAAGCTATTACAAACTTAATAGACTACAGTATAGGGTGAACATTACTTTTATGTGCATAAACAAAAAGACTGCTATGACTTACTTCACTACACTATTCGCTTCATTGTGTTCGTCTGAAACTGATGCAGATGTATCCCTGAGGTATGCCTGTATTTTTACATTTGTTTGTAATTGTCTCTATCTTCATCAGAATTTCTTAGACTTCCAACATGAAAAAACGTTTTATTTTACCAATACTTACCCCACTGTATTTTCATGGCTTTAGCACAACAATCTTTTAATGCTATCAATAACAGCTAAGTATTTCAATGTTAGGTCATGTTTAATCTAGTGACCGGAAGTGGTACTAGCAATATAATACTGAATGTTACTCATCAGAAGAGAAAAGAGTGATAAATTCCTAGGGAAAATTTCTTATCAGGGTGTAAAATTTACATATGCAGTCAAGTAAATAGATTTATTTAGTTCTGAGATCAGAGTAGAAGTAAAATCTATTTGCAAACAGCGCTTATAAATTTTAAGACAATAACATTTAAACTGTACATTTTAAGAAACTGGAACAATGACACACATTATCCAAGGAGATGTAATCTTTTATATTAACAGGTTTGTAAATTTTTGAAAAGTTTTAACACTCAAGATAGAAAAAAAAAAAATACCCACCACTAATAGATGACAGTTGAGTAGAAGCACTAAACTGCTGTTGCTTTACTTTTTACTTTTTCTTCTACCCTTTACAAGTAGTGGTCTTCAACCAGAGGACTTAAAAGTCTGGGGAGAGCCAGTTCTAAACCCTCTTCTTAGAAGTTCTCTGACTTTAAGCAAAATATTTAGCTACTATGAAGCTCACTTTTTCATCCATAAAGCTGACACAGACAGTTACTTGCTATTACAGGAAAACAGAGAAGAGCATTCAAGACAACTCTGGAAAGTGTGAAGCCTTGACACAAACGCCACGTGTTGTTATTGTTGCTCAGATCCATAAAAACTAGCCCAAAAATGACCTCATGAGAAATGCATCTCCACAGAAAACTAGCATGGACTGTGTTTAAAATACAATCCCATGTCACTTGACAACAGGGGAATGTACTGAGGAAAGTGTTAGGTGAGTTAGCCACCGTGGAACATCACAGGGTGGACTTACACAAACCAAGACGGGAGAGCCTACTCATACCTAAGGGTAGATGGTATACAGACGATTCCTCCTGGGCTCCTATGTGACTATACTGAACAGGAACTGTAACACAGTGGAATGTATTTGTGTTATCGAAATGTATCTAACCATAGAAAAGGTATGGTAAAAATATAGTATAAAATACAAAAACTGGTACACCTGTCTGGGGTACTTACCATGAATGGAGCTTGTAGGACTGGAAGGTGCTTTGGGTGAGAGAGTGGTGGGTGGGTGAATGTGAGGCCTACGACATTACTATACATGACTGCAGACTCATAAAATAAACACTGTACATTGGGCTACAACAGACCTATTAAGTACTTTTCTTTCTTCAACAGTAAATTAACCTTACCTTACTGCAATTTTTTATTTCGCATTATTTAACTTTTTGACTCCTTTGTAATAACACTTAGCTTAAAATACAAATATGCTGTACTGCTGTACAAAAATATTTTCTTCCTTTAAATCTTTATTTAATAAGCTTTTTTCTATTTTTAATTTTGTATTTTTTTCTAAACATTTTTATTAAAAAATAATACACAATTAGCTGAGCATTGTGGTGAGCGCCTGTAGTCCCAGCTACTCGGGAGGCTGAGGCAAGAGAATCACCTAAGCCCAAGAGCTGGAGGTTGCTGTGAGCAGTGTGACGCTGTCACAGCACTCTACCGAGGGCGAGAAAATGAGACTCTGTCTCAAAAGTAATAATAATAATAATACACAGGCACACATTAGTCTAGGTCTACACAAGTAAGGGTCATCAATATCACTGCCTTCCACTTCTACATCTTGTCTTGCTGGAAGGTCTTTAAGGGCAGTAACACCAAGCATGGAGCTGTCACCTCCTAGGTAAACAACGCCTTCTTGTGGAATACCTTCTGAAGGACCTGCCTGAGGCTGTTTTACAGTTAACTTTTTAAAAATTTAGTTAAAGGAATACGTTCTAAAATAACAATAAAGTACAACATTGTAAATACATAAACCAGTAGGACAGTCCTTTATTATATACTGTACATAATGCATACACTATATAGTCTTACATGACTAGCAGCACAGTGTAGGTTTATTTACACCAGCATCATCACAAACACACCGTGATACAACAGCAAAATGGCACGACAGCTACCACATCACAAAAGATAACAATTTTTCAGCTTTATTATAACTTATGGGACCATCATCACATAAGTGGTCCATCACTGACTGAGATGTTATGTAGCATGTAACTGTCCATGTTCTAATAAACGAAAACAACCCTGTATCAGACCATCCAGAGTAAGTTATTAGTTTTACCATGTCTTGAAATGTCCTTTACATGGAAATGTTCATGCATTTTTTTAGTAACAGGATCACATACGTTATTTCATATTCTACTTTTTAAATCTGTTATTTTCAAAGTATGTGATATCAATAAACGTTCTTCAAAAATCCTAATTTTAATGACTGTGCATTATTAAAATATATTGTTGTTTCAAAATGTACTGAATGATTCTCTTATTGTGAGTATCTGTGGTGTTTCCATTGATTAGTTATTAAAATCGCTTGCTGTCTTCACTGTCTCCCTGTTTGTGCTTTTTTTGGCCCATTATGCCAGCCTTCTGTTTGTAACACTCTGAAAAAAACATTATGGCAAAAGTCACCAATGACCTTCTAATAGCCAAAAGCATAAGACTCTGCAACTACAAACAGTGACTGCAAACTAGATTTATCTGGTTCAAATTCCATCTTTACCACTTAGAAGCTATGTGATCATGTGCAAATTATTTATTTTTCCATGATTTTTCTTCCTCATCTGTGAAATGGAGCTCATTTTTACATTACCTTTCCTTAATAATGGCCCCCCAAATGCAGGAGTGATGCTGACAATTCAGATATGCCAAAGAGAAGCCATAAACTTCTCCCTTTAGGTGAAAAGGTGAACATTCTCAACTTAATAATGGGGGGGAAACTGTAAGCTGAGGTTGCTAAGATTTATATTAAGAACAAACCTGTGGAATTGCCAAGAAGGAAAGAGAAGTTTTTGCTAGTTTTGCTCTTGCACTTCAGATTACAGAAGTCCTGGGCACAGTGCATGATAAGCACTTAGTTAAGATGAAAAAGGCATTAAATCTGTGGGTGGAAGACATGAACAGAAATTCATTCCAACTGATAGCAACATGTTATACCAGAAAGCACTGAGTCTATATTAAGACTTCAGCGAGGGATCCCCTCAAACAACTGACACCAAGATATTTACTGCAAGTAAAAGATGATTATACAGACTCAGGATTAGATTTGGAATGAAAAATATAAAAATTACTGGAGAGGTTGCATCTGCCAGTGAAGAATCTATCCCCAGATTTCTAGCAGAGTTGAAGAAGCTGCTTAAAGAGAAAGGATATTATCCAAACCAGGCTTCAACTGTGATGAAACCAGTTTCTTCTGGGTCTTAAAGATGCCCAGCAGAACCTGAATTTATTAACTTGCAAAGGAGGCATCAAGGCATAAGACATGGAAGGGCACATTAACTCTGGTACTATGTAGAAACACATAGGGCATATGACAAAGCCAGGATGGTGTACAGAGTGAAGACCCTATGCATTTCAAAAATGAAATCAAAAATTATTTCCCCATGTTCTGGCAACATAATCAGAAAGCGTGGGTGACAGCCATCTTGTTTATGGAATGGTTCCACCAATGATTCATCCCAGAAGTGAAAAATACTTGGAAGAAGGAAAGCTGAAATTTAAAGTCACATTAAGAATAGACATTGCACCTGGCTATCCTGAATCTGTTTGCTATGAAAGTAAAAATGTCAAGGTTGTATTTTTAACTCCATACTGCTTTTAACCATACTGCTTCAGTCCCTTGCCCAAGGCATCATTCAAGTTATCAAGCCCACAAATACCCGCCTGGTATTTGATTACATTCAAACAGCAATTGAGGCAGACCCTAATCTGGACATAATCATTCACTACTGCTAATGCAATAAAATTAACCAAAACTGCAATGAATGAATTAAAACCAGAAACTGCAAAGGCCTGCTTGAGGAACTTATGGAATGAAGTAGTGAATGATTTTAAAGGCTTCCTAAAGATCAATAGAGAATTTAATAAAACCATTCCTGCGGCAAGACAAGTTGGTGGAGAAGCATTGTCCAACATGCTTGATGAAGAAGTTAAAGAACGTATTGAAGAGCACTGACAAGTGTTAATAAACGAGGAATTGGAAGAACTTGCTGAGCTGTCTGCAGAGGAGGAGGAAGATGAAGTAGAATCAGCAACGTGCCCATTACTAAAATTTGCCAAAATGTTTTGAACTGCATAGACATTAAAGGACAACATTAAGGAACGTGATCTTTGGAAGGAACACAGAATTAAAGTCACCCGCATGATCACTGAAGGATTACAATCGCAGTAACAGGACTTTGATAAATTAAAAAGAAAGAGACAACTTCATGTTATAATGTTCTTCCAAATGATTTCAACCCAAAACTCCTTTCAACTATGAAGAACCCATAACTTATCATTGAAATCATCATCTGCTCCTCTCATGGAACCATCACCATCTTCATGGCTAGATGACCGGGTCACCTGAAGTAGATGATGCTCTTTCTGATGTATGTGTCAGAAAGTCAACAGCAGCCCAACCCTATGTCCAATGCCTTTGTTACTCCCCTCGCTTCATCTCATCGTGCAGGTTTATCATCTCACATCAGCACAAAAAGCAGGGTGGGGTAAGCACAACACAAGAAGCTATCTGCTGGGGGAGGGGACCACATTCGCATTACTTCTATTATATATAATATTACAACTGTTCCATTTTATTATTAGTGTTAATCTCTCACTATGACTAGTTCATAAATTAAACCTTATCATAGATATATATGTATAAGAAAAGACATAGAATGTGTAAGATACAGTACCATCCATGTTTTCAGACACTCACTGTGTATCTGTGAACATACCTCTCTCAGACGTGGGGACTACCGTAATTTTATAACCAGGTAACAAAAAGATAACCTTAAGGTTTCTAGCCTGTGGAAGTCATTTACTGAAACAGGGAACACTGTAGAAGGGGAAGGTTTGGTGGTAGGGGAAAGAGAAAGTAATCTGTTGTAGTAGTTTTAAAAGTCAGTTTACAAGTTCTCTGAAACTCTTCTCATCAAGAAGTAGAAACTAATTCCTCACCTCCTGAATAAGGACTAAACTTAGTAACCCACTTCTAATGAACCAGAGACAGCACAAGTGTTACCATGTGACTTCAGAGGCAGTATTATGACAAGTAATATAACGTATACCTGGCTTTTTCTCACAACACTTGTTCTTGAAAGCCAGTCACCATTCAGTGAAAATGCCTAGGCCACAATGAGAAGCCACATACAGGGTGGCTGAGGGCCACAGTCCAAGTTGAGGGCTAGCTATACAGCCAACTAACTAGTTCCAGCATCAAACACAAAACATGTCACAAAAAGAAAGCCTCTGAGATGATTCCAGCCTCAGGCATCATCAGACAACAATTACATGGGAACTTTGGGAGGGAAGAGCATTGCTCACGCCAGTCCACTCCCAGAACCATAAGAATTAACAGTACTAAATGACTGCTATTCTACCCTATTTAATTTAATGTTATTTATTACACAGCAATAGCAATGGCAGCCACAACAAAGACACCACAATTTCACTCTTAAAATTACCACCTTTCATTCTTCAGACGTACACCTCATCAGACATACAACATTTTCTTGTTTCAAAGTTACCATCAAATTGATTTTTAAAAAAGAAAATAGGGTAGCAAATTCATTATATTCTAGAAACTTGTACAGTCTGGAAGAAAATTTAGCAAATGTTTTAATAAGCAGCAAACCAGCTATTAAATCTTACAGCCAAAGACAAATAAAATTAAGAAATATCAATATATAAACTGTGCATAAACCTGAGCACTGAACAAGTAAATCAGTCAAAGAAACATTATACAAATAAAAAGACTAAGCACTTATTAATTTAATTTATGGGAATACTTTCATGAAAATGATTTTCACTAAATGAAAAAAAATATGAATTTGGTGGAAAAAATACTGGCTCTATTTACACATTCCAGATGCAAAATAATAACCAGAGAAAGCTGGCAGGAGTGTGAGAAAAGTAGATAATATTAATTTCAGAATACGATACAAGAAGCACAAAATATTCTAGCGAAAGTTTTTTTCTATTAAAATGTTTTTCAATAACTGATTTTCAAAACAAATGTTTAATAATGAATTTATAAAATATTAGACGCTATTTACAACTTATTTGCCAAATACCTAGAGAATTTATAATACTATATAAAATCAAACAATCACACAAATTAAATAATATACGAAATCATGATATTATTTAAAAAGTTATCAAAACGACCAATTTACCATTGCTGGGAAAATAAAAATTGTGGCCAGAGTAAGAGACCAGTTCTTTAGCATGCCTTGAATAAGATGAACAGTAGCAAACAGTATTACTGCTTTGTAGTCAAGAATCATTACCATGTGTTTGGATAACACCACGTATCCCCTTCACCTCCAGTCACACATACTCACAATCACTCATCAGTACCATCTTATTTTACGACTCTGTAAGTATGTACACATATACACATGTCTATACACCTGGATACTCAAGTATGTATATGTGCATGTATGTACATGTGTGAGTATGCATGTGTGTTTAGAAGCCCATCATAACTGCACAAAGCACACTGTCAAAAAACATGAACCATGAGAACATCACTCGCCGTTTCGCACCTGAAGTTGTCGGTACTTCCACAGTAATACTACTGTATGGTGGAGGAGAAGAGTCAGTTGCAAGTGCTGGTGCTGAGGGAGCAGTCTGCATGGTCTGTGGTGACGGGTGTGAAGTAGACGGCTGCTCTACAGAAGGTGATTCTGAATTGTCCTCTTCATTGTGAAGCTAAGAGAATAAAAGAAAAAGAAAAACTTAATGTAAGGCTACTTATAATTTTTTTAATTCAAGCTAATATTAAAAGATCATTTCCAGCAAAGAATTACTTTTTAGCTGAACACAAAGTAAAATCAGCATTTTAAAAAAAAGAAAAAAAAATTTAAAGGCCTCATCATCAAGATGCTTAGAATTTTAATACTTAGTTTCTACATAATAAAAATGAAGTTCAAATTAAGAATTTACAAAGAAAAAAATTACAGTTCAAAATCGATTCTAATTCATTACTACAGCAGAAATCAAAGGTCTGCCACGTACAGTTAACTACATACAGTAAAGAAAAGCAAGAATCCTAATAACATAACCATAATATCATCTCTACTAAAACTTAATCTAGAATAATTAGAAATGGAAACAGAATTAATGAAATGGAATAACAATGTATATACATTCTAAAATGTGAAGTATTTTTTAAGTAGGTTTTCCCAAATACAAAAAATAATTACCTATAATGTAACATAAGCCAACATGTATATAAAATTGCAGAAAATGTTATTCATCACAGCAAATTCACTGAGAGTTCAGTAACTGCTAATACATTGAGCTCTTAACTCATTTAATCCTCACCACAAACCTATAGGGTAATGACTGTTATTATCCCCCTAATTAAAAGAAAAAAAAAAAAAAACCACCCTGGGAAATACAGAGACTTACTTGCCAAATATCCCAACAGCTAGGAGAGGTGAAGACAGGAATTAAACACAAGTGTGTGGCTACTGACTTTTTACTTCATATACACAATCTTTAAAATTGTCATTCTTTAGGAACTGATAATAACTACATGCAGGCAAACTAATGATATGAGCCAGAGATACTGACACTATAAGTGATTCATCAGCTGGCGTGGTGCCCCCACTGGTAATCCCAGCAATCTGGGAGGCTGAGGCAGGAAGACTGCTGGAGATCAGGTGTTTGAGACCAGCCTGAGCAAGAGTTCCACAAAAAAATACAAAAATTAACCAGGTATATTGGTATGCACCTGTAGTCCTAGCTAATCAGGACCAAAAAGTGAAAATAGAAAACTCAGCCAGATGTGGTGGTTCATGCTTCTAGTCCCAGCTACACAGGAGGCAAAGGGAGGAGGATCACTTGAGTCTAGGATTCTGAGGTTGCAGTGAGCTATGATGACACCACCGCACTCTAGCCTAATCAGAGTGAGACTCTTGTCTCAAAAAAAAAAAAAATTTTTTTTTCATCAAGAAGGTACTATAATTGATCTTGAAATGTATTTGGAAAAAGCCTTATTAAGATATTTTTAATAGGCTTGGCACCTATGCTCAGTTGTTAGGGCTCTGGCCACATGCACCAGGGCTAGCAGGTTCAAACTCAGCCAGGGCCTGCTAAGAAAACAACAATAACAACAACAACAAAAATAGCCAGGTGTTGTGGCGGGCACCTGTAATCCCAGCTACTTGGGAGGTTGAGGCAAGAGAATCACTTAAGTCCAAGAGTTTGAGGTTGCTGTGAGCTGTGATGCCACTGCACTCTACCCAGGGCAATATAGTGAGACTCTGTCTCAGAAAAAAAGAAAGAAAGAAAATATTTTTAATATACTTTTAAAATTAGCATATCAGTTTGAAAATAAATTGCCAGTTTTTAATTAAATTTTATTTAGTTTTCATATCTTAATTTGTTACTTTATGAAATTTAATGTCAAAAAAACTACTCAAAGAAATTTTGCTATGGAGCTACTATACATACAAATTGAATACTGTGATGCAGCAAAACAACAATGAAATCTGGAGTTTAGAAAGAACAGCATGTAGATTCTGCTTTATCTTTTAGGAACTTTGATAAACTCACTTTTTCTGTGCTTTAGTGTAACCCCTAAGTTCTGAATGCAGTCAAAAACCTCATAGGGTTGTACAAAATATTTGAAAAACATCTAGCATAACACCACACAGGAGGCATTTAGTAAATACTGGTCTCCCCCTTTTATTTCTTATACTTTATTTCATGAACTCAAAACAGAAATTATGTGGTACTATTAGTCCAATAAATAGTCATACTCTTATCTCCAAAACTAAAAATACATATATGCAAAGTAAAACAGGAGGTCAATTTACAGCATTGCTGTTTGCATGTCTTTGTAAGTGATCACACTAGCAAAACATGTCTTGGCAAATGAAAAAAAAGCCATACCACTGGCCAATCCACCAGGCCCAATGGAGGGCCCTGTTTGTCACCTAACACTTGATAGCAGCACATCCACACATCTCATCTGGGTATTTTTTGAAAACATTCAGTGAGGTATCTACCTTCCAGTTATTACATGAGTATTTATCATCTTTAGGTAGAATGAAGGTCTACACTACTGGAGACATACCAGTGAAAATGAAAGAACAGTTGATAGGCAGGAAGCCTATATTCCCAGCCGGAATTAATCATAATGCTTATAGTTTTCTTATAATTCTAAAACACTTATATATATTTATAAAGACTATCTACAGATAATTTTAAGAAAGCTTTCTTGGCTTCCTTTTTTCCTTCAGGCAAAAAAACAGTGGTTCATTCATCATGTGACTGTTCCCCACCCAGTTACTGTATTAAAGACATTTTAGTTTTCATCTGCTATATTGCCCACATTTTTTTTCAGGAGGCCCATAAGTAGGAAGAACGGGAATGACAGCTTTGGGGGTGAGGTGTGAATAGGGCACAGAGCCTAATTTATTACTGAACTATATACAAGAAGGTTCCCTTCACCTGGCCCCTCTTTTTTTTTTTTGCTATTTAGGCAAATGTAAAAAACTGTAAAATAAAACCATTGGACAACATGATTAAGGGAAATTATTCCCAAATGGCATTGTCTAATTTAATATACATGTGATTTGATTTGAACTCTTGTAATGGACTTATTTAAAAGGCAATCAAAGTTGGTTTATTTATAGAGGCAGTTTTACTGCTTACAAAATGTCAAAATTAAAATGTTGCATTTGAAGTAAATTGGAAGTTACATGCTGCAGTAGGCAGCGGTTGTTTACTGAGTTCTGGGTTTTACTGTTGATGCATGGCAGTGTTCACTGTGTATCATAATCTTGTAAAAGTAAAACTGTAGGTGTTAGGTGGGGCAGTTGAAATAAATCAGGGTATGTTTCACAAGTTCCAAAGCTTTACTTTAAAGCTCATGTGTAATAGTGTCTACAGTTATTTCTTTTACTGTGGTTCTTTTCACTGTATTTTTTGAGTAAATTTTGCCATGTTTTAAAATTTTACCATTAATTCTGGGGAACACATTTATGTATTTGATGTGCTGAGGAGTGTTTTGCCATGTAAAGATTTTTTTCTTCAGTAAAGTTAATTGTATCTACATTGGCAGCTCAATATGAGATGCGGAGAGTGGTTTTCTCTTTTTGACACTTTCACTATGATATTGTTGACATTACCAAGGAAATATCTGTGCTTTCCTTCTTTTGCCTTACTTGCTTATCTAATTCTTGCCCTTCAAGGTATAGTTAGTTACAGATGACTGCCTGAGGCATTCTCCAAAGTATGTGTAATGGAAAAGTGTGGGAGTTGCTGGTCAGGAGTCATTCAGCGCCCACGTGGAAACATGATGCAATGCAAACAAAGCTTGTAAAGTTTATAATCATAAAGTTCACTTTATGACTATTTGGTCTTCAAATTCAGTTTCTGTAAGTTGTTTTGTGGAAAGAGTTGTTTTAGTAATTTGAGAAATTATTTTAGGTGTCTTTATTACAGTTTTGTTAAGTTATAATACATTTATTAACTCAAAATGTTTTGCTAGTGTGATCACTAATGAAAAACATGCAAAGAAAAGTCTTTTCTTTCTTGTTTGAATTTGAGCATAGGTTGGAACCACAAGGATAGAAATGTAAGATTTTTGCTCTAACGTTTTTTTTAAGTTGTAGGGAAAAAAGCTATCTAAAGAACTGATTTTTTGTGATTATCATATTATGGCCATCAAGGGACAGAACCAGGAAGGAGCTAGTAGTTGCACTGAGACAAATTTTAGCTTAATAAAAAAAATCCTTATTATTAGAGCTACTCATGAAACTAGCCCTTTTTGTGAGACAACAAAATTTTTCAAGCAGAGTTTGGATGACAAACTAGCAAGGCTGTGGTCCCACTGGGTGACCACACCTGCTTTTCTCAGGACACACTTTATAGCTGTTGTTCCAGAGTCTCCAATTAAGCATTTTTCCCATCCCATTTAGCCTCAAAAATGTTCCAGTTTGCTAAATTAAATGGTTCAATCTATATATAATGGAATTCTTGTCCCAGGAGGATAGTAAAATGATGACACAAAGACTCCTTCTAACTCTAAGACACACTGAGAATTATTTTTAATGCCTAGTCTCTATCATTCTATGTCACCTTATTAAATATTTGATTTAGAAGAACAAGATTAGAGTCACAATAAAACCAAATGGCATAGTCAAGCTACTCATCTAAGTCATCCAGGAAGAAAGTAAGCCACCTCATCAGTGCTTCCCGTCAGTGCTGTTCAGTAAATGAAGCTATATTTTCTACCGATAAAACTAAATCATAGCTGTCTTTCTCATACACACAGCCATTGAAGAAAATTTTAAAAAGTAGAATTTTCTTAAATTTAGCATTCTTTACCAAATGTTTTCCTACTAAAACTCTCTTTCCAGATAAGCGGTGTCCAACTTTGGTTAAAATTAAAAGAAAATATAAGCCACAAGTCACAATAATATAAAGTGGAAAGGCTTGAGAGAGAGTAACACAGCTAACCCAAGTAGTCTGAAGTCTCTAACAGCTAGTTATTACCTTCCTTAGTAAGAAAAGGAGAGGGGTTTGGAGAACATCTACATCACAAAGACCTCCAAAGGAACAAGGAATCCAAACTGGATCTTACATAAACTTCTATTTTCAAAAGAATTACAACTCTGGTTAAATTCCTTTTCATATGCTAAAACAGCAACAGAAATACGGAAATCCTAAGACTTTCTCCTTGCGTACTACATGCTTTATATAGCACAACTCATTAGCTGTGCTCACAGTCCTTCAATTAAATGACATATACTTCTTGAAATGTTCTAAAATATCAACAGAAAGATACTCTCTTCAAATTCCATATAGCTTACTCAGAGCTAACCTACAAAAATATTTACTGACAAACGTGTCCTATAATTAGGCCTCTTTATCAATAGGTACGATCGTAACACCGTTTATTAACAGCTTGCTGATTTCCAAGTCTTTCCAGGGCAGGAGAAAAGAGCGAAAAAATGAGAGAAAAATACTTGAGTGTGCTGGGCTGGCACCTTCTCATACTTCCTTCCCTCGAAGATTGTCCATTTTTTTAGGACACTGCTCCCTGTTGGCCTCCACTTACCTTCTCAAAGTCTCCAGATAATCTAACAATCAAGTTCACATCAGTTTAGCGTGAAAAGACCATAATGTACATCATAAAGGTCTGTGGATTATATTTCATCATGAGAACATGCTCAGCCTCACTTTTGTGGGTTTTATACCACAATACATGTTAGATACAACATATTTTAAGTTTACTTTTTAAAAAATAGCATTTTTTGAAATCTGGTCACTAATATAAGCTTGGGTCTCTTCATGGAATGTCCAAATTTCATCAATGCAAGCAGCTTTTTGAGATATACTTACTAGTAACTATGCTGTAGTCTTACACGATTAGGGTAGATGTGGTTGTGCCCACAGACTCCCTCCCATCCCTCTTTCATTATAAATCCACAGTAATTAGGGGGGAAATTAACCCACTCCACTCAAAGAAGTGGTCTCATGTTGTAGACCATGAATATCTACAACAGTCAGTACACTCCTTTGGCACCGGAAGTGGTTTCCAACTAGCATGGGTCTTGAACAGGGGATCTGGGTCAAAAGCAGGTGATGGGTAAGGAAGAACTGATGACTAGAAAAGGAAAGCTGGAAGAGTGATGAGCCCTGCCCACTCTGCCCCCTTCCTCAACACAGCTAAGGAAACACCCTTTAGCCTTTGGGCAAATTAACAGAGCTGACTAATTTCCAAAACAAATCTGCCAGTGCACAAATTAACTTCCATAAGAAAAGATAACATGGTGATTCTAGTTTTTAAGATTTTCCTCCTTCAGTGGCTTGAGGATAGTTTAAAAACCCAGATAGCGAAGCTATTCCAAAGTATTCTTAAAAAGCAAAAGAAATTTGACTTATGTAGATTTATAAAACTATTTAAATATTTGAGTTTCCAAATATTTCAATGGTCTGATTTTCACAACTAACATATTACTCTATCCCACATAGGCAATGATAACAATTTATAATAAAAAAGTTTCATTTCTTCTGTTTCTTTAATCAAATTAAATAAGAACATTTTGACAGATTCTCCAGAAAGTTTCTGATTTGCATGTACCAAAAATTAGTAAATGTGGTAGCTGGTGAAGTTTAAAAAATAAAATTGCATAAAGAGTACATAATAATAAAGGACTAAGGCATTAAAGCATAGTTAGAATATCAAAATTCAGCAATCAGAATCTCAACATTCAAGAGATTTCAAAAGCAAATCTATTTGGAAACAAGAACAGGAAAACAAGAGCTAGTAAATTCTAATTGCACCCATTTCCTTCTAGCTAACAATGGGCTACAAGTGTGTGCTGCTTTATGAGGCCCTAGGTGGTTAGGGACCCTGGCAATCTCTAATTAGATTTGGGAATGTTTCTGCTTCCCCATCAAATCATAAGTTTCTGAAATTTAGTAAGTATGCTTTGTTCATCTTGGTATCCCCTAAAACAGGCAGCAGAGTTTAGGGCACAGAGTTGCCATCACATTAAATGCAAAGTGCTCTAAGCCCCTCAAGACTTTTTCTCTCACCTACCTGGGAGCTAATCAAGTAATGGATGCAGTATTTGCTGAACACCTGAAGATCAAATACCATATACCTCACAGATTTCTACGATTCTCTTAGTGCTTCATACATAGTTGAAACTTGAAATAATTAATTTCTCAACTGTTATGAGGCAGTCACATAATTTAATTAACAAATATCTCCCCTAAAAGTTTATGAAATTAAACTGTCTTTCAAAAACCATAGGTAACTGAACTTATATCCTAAACAAAAATATAAATTCCAACCCCACATCACCCAATCAAATTAAGGAAGAGTCTTTACTACTTTAGAGATGGCCATGCTCATCATGCTCTGAAGAAAATCAAAGTATTTCATCCTAAAGTATACTTTGACATATTTTGAGATGTCTACCTGTACATAAACATGAACAAGATGATGCTCACCAAGTGCTAATATACCAACCATTATTTCTGGTTGGTAAAATCTGAGTGCCTAGATTACTTGTTTTTTGTATATTACACCATATATATTTTTTTTTTAATTTAATTTTTTTTTTTTTTTTTGGAGACAGAGCCTCAAGCTTTCCCCCTGGGTAGAGTGCTCTGGCATCACAGCTCACAGCAACTTCCAACTCCTGGACTCAAGTGAGTCTCCTGCCTCTGCCTCCCAAGTAGCTGGGATCACAGGAACTCGCCATAATGCCTGGCTATCTTTTGGTTGCAGCCATCACTGTTGTTTGGCGGGCCAGGCTGGATTTGAACCCACCACTTTAGGTGTATGTGGCTGGCTCCTTAGACACTTGAGCCACAGGTGCCGAGCCACCACTTATATTTTTAAAAATAAGTATACATCACTTTCATAAAAATAAAAAGGTCATTACAAAAACACACAGTGCAGCCTAATAATTCCCATTTTATGACTATAGCTTAAGGAATGAATCAGAAACTTAAGACTTCTTTATAAAGCTGCACATCATGATGTTTTAATACAAAAATGGGGAAAAAACCTACTTATTCCATTATAATCAAATGTTATACAGCCACTTAAAATGATGCTTTGGAAGAATATTTAACAACATAAGGAAATGATCATGAGAAGATGTTAAAGTAACAAAGTTGTGTGTGTGAATCATACGTTTCAATTTTAAATAAGGCAAAATGTTAATAGTTTCAAAATAACTGTTAGTTGACAAAATAGGTAGCATAGTTGCGTAAAGGCTGTATTTTCTTTCTTTTTCCTGTATTTTTTCCCAAGTGGCCTAGAATAGGGATGAAAGTAAGAAACATACTTTTTTTTTTTATTTTTAATGTAAGACAGAATGTGACATGTTAAAGAGATTTCCATCTGTGCATAAGGGAATAAATTTCTACAAGTTAGAAAACCCACATTGGTTAAATTTCTCAACTATAATAAACAAGATCATCACCGAGTCTACAACTGTTCAATAACCTTTTATAATCATTATCATCTGCACAAGCAAAGAAAGTCAGGTATACAATCATGTTTGTTACTCCCATCAATCATTCAACAGTATTAAATACATATAGTAGCATTACCATGTATCTATTTTAATGTGATAATTTCTAACAAAATCCAGCTAGAGATCAAAATGATTCATCAGGGCCTTTCTTTTCATTCCTACCTCTACCAAGATTTTTTCTCATGGTGCCCTTTGCCATACCTACCGTGTTTCCCCAAAAATAAGACCTACCCAAAAAATAAGCCCTAGCAGGATTTCTATGCATTTGTTAAATATAAGCCCTACCTGATAAGACGACTTAGTAATGCATTTTGCCATGCATATACATTCATCTACATAAGTTACAAAGGCAGTCAGTCTGTTTTCACAGTAATACTATGTATTCTTTGGAACTCCAAATGGAAGGACGGTACACAAACATTGCGAGAAACATGACACCAAACTTCCAACTGCTTTATTCAACAACTGAACTGATAAGGCCTCCGAACTTTTCACCAACAACGTTGTGAGGTGCTCACTAAGCTCTCTGCATGTTGGGACAGTCACCGTTGCGTTGGTCAGTTTTCTTCTACCACTGTCCCATGTATAAGTGTAAACAGTGCCTCTTCAATTCAAAGTAAACTCTGTAAGTCCGACAATTTCACATTCTCTAAACGCTTCATGACAAGAAAGTACAAAAATGACAGTGACATGGTACAAGGACACAGCAGCAGATGGACAAAGCTCCCACTAGCCAAATCTGGGATGATCCAAGCCTCAAAATAAATGATGACAGTATCAGATTATAACTCACAGAATAAAATACAAATCTGTGACTGTATATTGATATAAAAAAATACATTGAGAGCAGGGGGAAATGCTTCCCTACAGAATTATGACTAATAAATGTAGAAAAAATGATAAAATTGAGAAATCACCATTTGACAACCACCACAGTTTATAACTCTTTCAAGAAAGAATAACCAATGAACTCTAAAACCAATGAACGTATAATAAAACAGGAGATTTGTAGGGTACACCACAAAATGACTTACCTGAACCTTTCCAGAACATTAATGTCGTGAAGACAAAAAAAGTTAGAGGACTGCTTCAAGTAAAGGGGAACTAAGAAACTTGAAAACTAAGCATAACAAATGTCTAATCACAGATCATGATCCTGATTCCAAAAACAAGTTTTTACTTTTGCTATATATGACATTTGTAGGAAAACTGGTAAAATATATTCAGTTTTGCATAAATGGTATGGATTTTGAGAACTGCATTCTACTTATGTAAAAGAATGTTTCTGTTTTTAGGTAATAAACACTGAAATATTTAGATGTAAAGGAACATCATGTCTGCCGTTTAAATGTTCCAGAAAATATATGTGTGTGTACATCTACACGCACACAAAGAAAGGGAATATCACAAAGTAAATGTGATGAAATGTTATCATTTGGGGAAACTGGCTAAAGAGTACACAGGAATTCTTTTAGTATTTTTACCACTTTTTTGTGAGTCTAAAATTATTTTAAAACAAAATTTAAAATACAAAATGCTATATAGAAGAAAATAAGATATATTATGTAAAAACAACTATAGTAACTTAAACCTTTACAATTCAGATCCTAACAATTGTTACTCCATCTCTAGAAACCCTCTCTGACATTAACTCTTCTATCCCTTCAGCCATTTTACAAAAACCTCTCCACATTGAAATCCAACTTCCGCTGGATGGCACTACATCCCTGAAAGCCCTCTCAAGTAAGAATGTTAATTCTTCCATTCCTTCCCCTTCATCTGGGAACAAGACAACAAGGAAAATTTTCTTGAATATCGTCAATTCCAGATTAAGAGCTTCATGAAGTTTACAATGCCTATATCACATAGGCTATCAGATCTTCTTACCCTGTTCTTACCAGTAGTATTTACAAGGGTCCAAGTTATTCTCCATAAGGAAGATTTACAAGCCAGTTCCCCATCCTCAAAATCACCCTACCATTAATATGAGACACATCAGTTACAAAACAGAAGTAATGATACCTATAGTTGAGTCACACAGGTAACTACCTCAGTTCTCTACTACGCTAACAGACTCCCTGACCTGGTCATCTTCTAGAACTGCATACATCTTGGTCCCTTACTTCCACTGAGTCTATTCTTTGGGCACTGCATTCACTGCCTCTGGGTTTACCACCTTCTGCCCTATGTAGCCTGGACAGTAAAATGAAAAACTTGCGTGACTCCAACACCCTCAATTACCAAGTTCTCTTATCCTTGGCCACATCTACCCTATCAAAACCCAATATGGGATGAATCTGTCTATGGCCTTTATATCACATGACTATGTAGATAGGGCCTTCACAAACAGTCATCACCAGGGCCAGTGTTTCAGCTCCCCTACTTGCTTTCCCTCACTTCCAATCGTGCAACCCCCAGTCAAGCAAGAGTCCCTCAACTTCTCTACCCTGCACTGCAAACTTGGCATCATGGCATCCATCCTAACTTATGTTCTTCACTCCCAAGTGCCAGACAACTGCACAGAGAAGATCCTGCCTCCCAAAGGGTTGTTTTTTTTCTTTAAATTATTTCTCCTTCCTTCTCAACACCACTTCTCTCTACCCACATGTATATTCTATTCACACCATATTGTAAAAAGAAAAAACCTACCCCAGCTAAAAATACTTTTTCTCCTGCTTTTTAAACTAGTTCCATCTTTCCCTTCTTTCCCTCAGTGACAAAAATCCTGAAAAGAAACAGTGCATTCTCTGCTCTTCTAATTCTTCATACTCCTAATTCTTATTTCTTCACCAAACCATTACTATCTGACTTCACTCAAACCTCTCCTGCTAAGAACAACGACCTTCTAACTGTTAAACCTAAAAGGATATTTTCAGTCCTCAAGTGATTTAAATCTTCAATACACTCAACACAGAGGACTGCACTTCTAATTAATTTTTCTCTAGCTTCTTGGGCTTCCTTCTGGTTTTCTTCTATCTCTGACCATTCATTCTGCTTCTTTTATAGCAATCCTTACTTTCCTCTGCCAACTTTAAAGGGCCTTAGTTAAAACGAAATCCAGAGCTCTGAATATAGTCTCTGCCACAAGGACTGAAGCTGGACAGTGTGTAACTGGTTTGGTTTAGTTTCATTTGCAAGACATTAAAGCAAATAACTCCACATAATACTGTTAAAGTTACCGGTGCAAGCATTCTTTTGTTGTTATAAAAATTAGCATGATGTATGGACTTATCCGATTTTACATCTTTTTTTTTTCTTTAGAGAGAGTCTCACTATGTTGCCCTCGGAAGAGTGCTGTGGCATCCCAGCTCACAGCAACCTCAAACTCTTGGACTTAAGTGATGCCTTGCCTCTTGCCTCAGCCTCCCAAGCAACTGGGACTACACGTGCCCACCACAATGCCCAGCTATTGTTTTGTTATAATTGTCATTGTTGTTTGGCAGGCCCGGACTGGGTTCACACCCACCAGCTCTGGTCTATGTGGCTGGTGCCCTAGCTGCTGAGCTACAGGTGCTGAGCCTGATTTTACATTTTTTTAGAAGGTCAACTAGCCTGATTTTACATCCTTTTAGAAGGTCAACTAGTTACTAAATGAATAAACTAAAAAAGGCTATGATTTAATGCCAGGAGATCTGAATTTAATATTTCTACCATATCCTAGCTGGATAACCTTAACTGTATTATTAATCTCTCTGAACCTCATTTTCTTTCTGCAATTCACACATTTCCATTCATTCAATCATTCCATCCCTCGTTCATCCAACATTTATCAAATGTAGTATGTTTCAGGTGTATAAATCCCATCTTGTCACTAGTTCTTTCTGGCAACTAGAAAGAAGCTCTGAGTCAAGGCCTTATTATGACATGACTACAAGAAGGGGAATAAAGGAAAATAAAAATCAGCATATTCTATCATAGGTAAACCAGGGACCTAAACCAGTAAAAATCAGGCCTCAGACACCAACTTCCTTCACAGAAAGTTTCATTCTTCGCTCAACAAACATAGCAAGCTAAGAACAGAATCCTCCGGCAAATCTAAATACAGTAGTAGCGTCAATTACTTAGACATGCTGTTGTTGATGATTCATCCAGGAAGCATACCAAATGCTAAGATACCACTACAGACGATAGTTAAAGGGCTCATCCATCAAAGTGTTATGTGCCAAAGCAAAAACTCTCAAAAGCTGGCTGCTAAATCTAAACACTTAATCTGAATAACTTGAGATTATGAGAAGACAAACACAAATGCATGTCCATACTATCACTCCCTCTGTTTCTCTCTCTCAATGTTAAGAATCATGTACCCCTATACTGATTCATCATATTATGTTTTTAATAGTTTTTTTTGGTGATTTAGATTCACAGTAATAACCAGCACAAAGTACAGAGATTTCCCACATATCCCCTACCCCGACACATTCAAAGCATCCCTTCAGACCATGCTGTACCCGAGTGGTACATTTATTACAATTCATAAACCTACCTCGACATATCATCATCACCCAAAGTTCACAGTTTACAGTAGAGCTCACCCTCGGTATTGTTTCAATGAGTTTTGACAAATGTATAATGACGGTGGCGTGTATGCACCACTATAGTATCACACCGAGTAGATTCACTGCCCTAAACCCCCTCTCTGCTCCACACATTCATCTCTCCCTTCCTGATAAGCCCTGGCAACCACTGATCTTTTGACTATCTCCATAGTTTTGCTTTTCCAGAATGTCTTGTAATTGGAATCACACAAGACAAAGCCCTTCAGATCCTTTCTTCTACTTACATTTACATTTTCTCCATGTCTGTTCATGGCTTGATAGCTTATTTTTTCTAGTTTTGAATAATATTCCATTGTCTGGATGTACCACAGTTTATCCTTTCACTGACTGAAAGTCATCTTGGTTGCTTCATGGTTTTGGGAATTACAAATAAGGGTGCTATAAACATGTGTACATGTTTCTGTGTGGACGGTAAGCTTGCAATTTCTTTGGCTAAATAACAAGGAACACGACTGCTAGATCACAAGGGTATATTGAGTTCGATAAGAAACCACCAAACTATCTTCCAAAGTAGGTATATCCTTTTCCATTCCCACCAGCAATAAATGATAGTTCCTGTTGCTCCACATCCTCGCCAGCATTTGTTATTAGTGTTCCGGATTTGAGCCATTCTACACATACTAGGTGTGCAGCAGGAACTCATTTTAACTTACATTTCAAAACAATGTGGAGCACATTTTTACATGCTTACTTGCCATCTGTATATCTTTTCTGGTGAGGTGTCTATTAAGGTCGACGGCCCAGTTTTTAACAGGGTTGTGTTTCTTATGATTGAGTTTCAAGAACTCTCTGTATGTTTTCTATAGCAGTCCTTTATCAGATATGTCTTTTGCAAATATTTTCTCCCAGACTGTGATCTGTCTTTTTATTTTCTTGGCAATATGTCTTGTGAAGCAGAAATTTAAAATTTTAATGAAATCCAGCTTATCAATTCTTTCTTTCTAAAATGTCATCACTACATCTAATGTCATCTAGATTTCCTCCTGCTACCTTTTAGTGGTTTTATAGTTTTGCCTTTTGTATTTAGGTCTATGGTTGAGTTTCACTTAGTTTCTCTGTAGGGCATAAAAGTCTGTGTCTAAGTTCAATTTGTTGCATGTAAAGGTCCAGTTGTTACTTGTTGAAAAGACTAACTTTGTTTCATGTATTTTGCCTTTGTTCTTTTGTCAGGACCAGCTAGGCCATGCACTGTGTCTCACGCCTGTAATCCCACCACTCTGGGAGGCCAAAGCAGGAGGACTGCTTGATGGCAGGAGTTCAAGACCAGCCAGGGCAAGAGCAAGACCCTGTTTCTACTAAAAATAGAAAAATTAGCTGGGCGTGGTGCCAGATACCTGTAGTGAGAGCTATTCAGGAGCCTGAGGCAGGAGGATTGTGCTAAAATGACCCCATGGCACTCCACCCAGGGAAATAGAGTGAGATTCTGTCTCCAAAAAAAAAGACCAGTTGACTTTAAGTATGTGCATCTATTTCTGGGTTCTCCATTTTGTCCTACTAATCTATTTGTCTATGTTTTTGACAATACTACATTGTCTTGATTATCACAGTTTCATAGTAACTCTTCAAGTCAGGCGATGTCAGTCCTCTAACTCTGTTCTCCTCTAATAAGGAGTTGGCTTTTCTGAATTTTTTGCTTCTCCACGTAAATTTTACAATCTGTGTGTCAATATTCACAAAGTAACTTGCTAGAATTTTATTTGGGATTTCATTGAGTTTACAGATCGTCTTGGCCAGGCATGGTGACTCATACTGTGAGTAATTGTAGCACTTTGAGAGGTTGAGATGGGAGGATCACTTGATGTCAGGAGTTGGAGGCCAGCCTAAGCAACAGCGAAATCCTGTCTCTACAAAAACAAAATTAGCCAGGTAAGTTAGCACATGCTTGTAGTTCCAGCTACTCAAGAAGCTGAGGCAGAGTTTGAGGTTGCAGTATGCTATAATGATACCATTGCACTCAGGCCTGGGCAACAAAGTAAGACCCTATCTCTAACTAACTAAATAAATAAACAAACAAATACAACATTGTGAAGAATTGGTATTTTGACATCTTTCCATTTCCATTTCTTTAGTTACTTGATTTCTTTCATCAGTTTCCCTCATATAGATCTTGTACAAGTTTTGTTAGATTTATACTTAAGTATTTCTTTTCAGGGGGGTGAGGTGGGGTATGCACTAATATAAGTAGTATTACATTTTTAGTTTCTTTTCCTATTTTTTTTTTTTTTTGAGACAGAGTTTCATTATGTCACCCTCAGTAGAGTGCCATGGCATCACAGCTTACAGCAACCTCACACTCTTGGGCTTAAGCGATTCTCTTGCCTCAGTCTCCCAAGTAGCAGGGACCATAAGTGCCTGCCACAACTCCTGGCTATTTTTTTGTTACAGTTGTCACTGTTGTTTAGCTGGCCCGGGCCAGGCTCCAACCCACCGGCCTGGGTGTATGTGGCCGGTGCTTTATCCACTGTATGGAGCTATGGGTGCCACCATACATTTTTAATTTCAAATTCTACTTGTTCACTGCTAGTATACAGGAAAAACAATACACTTTTGTCCTCGTATCCTACAACCTTGTTATAATTATTTATTAGTTCCAGGAGGGTTTGGAGCTTTTTTTTTTTTTTGTCAATTCTTTCATATGTTCATGTCCTCTGCAAACAAAATACTTTTGTCTCTTCTTTATCAATCTATAGAAGTTTTATTTCCTTTCTTGTGTTATTGCTCAGATAGAACTTCTGGTAGGATGTTGAAAAGCAGTGAGAGGGGACATCCTTGCCTTGTTCTTAAAGAGAGAACTTTGAATTCTCCCTATTAAGTATGAAGCATGGTGGCTGATGTAGATTTTTAGGAGATGTTCCCTGCTATTCTTAGATTGCTAAGAGTTTTACGATTAATGTGTTTTGGGTTTTATCAAATGCATTTTCTGCATCTATTATTTTTCTGTGTCTGTGATTATTTTCTTTAGCCTATTGATGGGATGAATTACATTATTTTTGAATGTTGAACCTGACTGGCATATCTGGGAAATACCGCACAAAGTTGTGGTGTACACAGTATAATTCTTTTTATACATTGGTGAATTCTATTTGCTAATATTTCATTGAGGATTTTTACATGTATGTTCATGAGAGCTATGGTTATGCAGATTTCTTTTCTGGCAATGTCACGTCTTGCCTGGCTTTGGTATTAGGATAATGCTGCCCTCATAGAATAAGTTAGGAAGTATACCCTCTCCTTCAAACTCCTAAAAGAATTTTTTCCTTAAATTATTGGTAGATGTCATGGTTTGAATGTGTTCCCCAAACCTTATGTGTTGTAAATTTAATCTTCATTGTAACAATGTTGAAAAGTGGGACTTCTAAAAGGTGATTAGGGCATAAATGGATTCAGCTTATTATTGCAGGATGGGGTTACTCATGAAAGGATGAACTCAGTCGCTTCTACTTGCTCTGTCCTACACTCTTACCCTCTGTCTTCTACCATGGGGCGATGCAGCATGAAGGCCCTCCCCAAATGCTGGCATACTGACAATGAACTTCCAAGCCTCCAGAACAGTGAGAAATAAATTTCTTTTCTTATAAATTACCCAGTCTGTGATATTCTGTCATAACAATGCAAAACCAACTAAGACAGCAAGACTTACCAGTGGACCTATGTGAGCCTGAGGTTTTCTGACTTGGCAAATTCGTATTTCTTTATTCTTGTATAAATACTTATTTTTGAGTTACATTGACCACTATAGTGCCACATTTCTAAAGGCACTATTCAATAAAAGAGAAAAAAATGTTACAAGTTTTTAAAAACTTGACATGACCGGCATTTTCTAGCTAAATTTTATACACTTAAATTTCATTACTGCACTCACCTGCAATAAGGACAGAAATACACAAGAAAAAAAATACACAAAAACTGTGCCTTTGAAGAAACCAGAGCAAAAATACTACCAAGAGAAAAGCTGAGTAGCTTGTCCTTTATGGTACTCAAATTCTAAATATCAGTAAACCTATCTCAACATACAAAATAAACATAGTTAGAAAATAGATTTGGAGGAAAAAAACCTGGTAATCTAAATTTTGAACTTTATCCTTCAAAAGGCTGAATTTACTTTAAAAAGAAATCCTTAGTTAACATAACTAAAACAATGATGAAGAAAGATTTAAAAATACACCCTAACACTGTCATTTTGTTTTTAATTAGATGAATGAAAAGTACTGTGCGGGAATATATAACATACAAATAAGTAAAATAATAAACAACCTGCACAAATATTTCTCAGCCTATTCTCAAACACATACACTGGGCTAAGAACGAGAAGCAGACTGGTTAAATACAAAGACAATTGACACTTGAATCAAATTTTTCAAATTTTCCATATTCAAATTCAAGCCTCAGCCCAATAACTTTGCAACCTGTCTATGCCTCATCTATATCAGCTACAAGAATGGCTTATGTACAGGGTTTTTACTTAGAAAAATTAATAGCTGTAAATATTCAAAATAATGTCTTGACATAGTAAAGCCCCAATATATGTTAGTTTTAAAAAATAAAACAAAATGACACATTATATAAACCATCTATTTTAATACCTATTATCTTCCCCTTTATAGGTAATAAAAAACAATATTGACACACATACTTAGGGACTGAGTCAAGATTCAAACTCGTTTTACTGTCTCCAAATTCAGGGTGTTTCTATTTCAAGATGCCGCCAATAAAAATTCATTGGTATTAATCCACCCGGATTCTCTCTCTCCAAAAATAGATGTTATGAGTATATGTAATGCTGACTGAATACATACAAACTTGAGTGCACCCACACCTTTGAATCTATCCATCCACTTCTCTTTGATGCCACTACCCTATTGGAAGCCACTATTATCACTTACCTACCTATTACAGCAGCTTCCTAACTAAACTGCAGACACTGACATTTGAGAAGCCCCAGTGAAAAATCTGGCTCACCAAGAAATAACAAAACACCTATCCCACAGACCAGAAAATCAAGAACACACAAACAAAGCTAGAAGACAAAAGTAGGCACAGAACAAACACCCAAATTAAAAGAAAACTTCCAACAGGAAAGAAAAACAAAATACTAGGAGGAAAGCTATCAGGAACAGAAAGAAACATCACAAAAATCTAAAGTTGGCTGTAGTTCCAGAATGGTAGTAGCCACCTACAGACTAACCCATACAACTGAGAACAAATCAGGACAAAATTTAAAAAAAAAATAATTAAAAAAGAACCCACAACTACCCAGACATTCTGAACCTTAAAGAAAATGAGCAGGGATGTAGAGGGCAGCTAGAACCTGGTGAAGTAACCTGCACCAGAGGAGTTTTCCTTTCTTCTTGTAGCTTTGTTCTGAGGTAAAATCACAGAGAAGACAGGAACTGAGGCAGGCAAGAAAGTGAGGGGGAAATCTCAACACGAAAGCCATGCATGTGTAGGACCGATCCAAAACATTAGCAAAGTCTTAAGGAATTGAGCTAAGATTTGAACCCCTCTCCACACAGAGTCTGAGACACCACTTACAATGAGTTTAAGTGAGTTGATTACCTGCTAAAACAAAAATATCAACATTCTCCAGAGGATCAGAGTAAAACTTCAGAAGAGCCAGGATATAATCCAAAATTACTCAAAGTACTAAAAAATCTATGTAAATCATTCTTCTTAAAAAATGGCAATCAGCAGATCCCAATCCCAAGATGACCTAGGTTATAGTTATCATAGGAAGTTTAAAAAATTTTTTTTGTATCTATTTTCCAGAAAGTAGAGTAAAAATTACTTTGAAATTAATTAAAAGACATGGAATCTCAGCAGGTAAATAGAAAAAAAAAATAAATAAACGTTTTAGGATGGAAAAATTAAGTATGTGAAATAAAAAATTCACTAGATAGGATCAATGGCACATTGAAGATAAAAGAGTGAACTTAATTAATTGACAGAATTTATTCATTATAAAGTGGAAAGAAAAAAGACTAGAAAAAAAGTAATAGAACCACAATTACCTTAAACTTTTAAAAGATCTGACAAAAAAATTGTTAAAAATTAAAAAACATATTAAATATAAAATTGGAGAAAATGAGAGAAACCTAGGCCAGAAAAAAATCTGAAGAAATGATGCTATAATTTCTCCAATTAGTAAAAGACATAAATTAACAACTTCAACTTCAGTTGAAGCCAAAACTGAATAAATTCAAAGAAAACTAACCTAGATATACCATAAAACTTCTAAAAATCAAGGATAAAGAGAAGTTACTAGAAGCAGCCTGAGAAAAACCTTATGTTGCATACAGAAAAAGTGATGCAGGGTGGTGCCTGTGGCTCAAAGGAGTAAGGTGCCAGCTCCATATGCCAAAGGTGGCGGGTTCAAACCCAGCCCCAGCCAAAAACTGCAAAAAAAAAAAAAAAGTGATTCAAATAATTAATAGATTTCTCATCAGAAACCATGGTGATCAGAAGAATATCCTTAAAGAGCTGAAAGAAAAAACTCAGCTAAGAATTCTATACCCCAAAATACATTATCTATATACTTCAGGAGTAAAGACAAAATAAAGATATTTTCAGATAAAAAAAACATCGAGAATTGATTAGCAGCTGACTTGCACTTTAAGAAATGCTAAAGGAAATTCTTGAGACTGGAAAAAAATGTGGTAAGAAAAAGAAACATGTTTTTTCAGGAATGAATAGAGTATACAGGAAACAGTAAATATGTAAGAAAATACAAAAGAGTATTGTTCCTCTTATGTGTTTAAAAATATGTTATGATTTAAAACAAAAATTACAACATTGTTTGGTGAGATTTCCAGTGTGATAGATATGAAACCTACAAACATTGAAGTCAGCAGGAGTTAGGGAGTAAATGGACCTACCTCGTTATAAAGTACTATATTTTATATAAAGTGACACAATATTAATGTTAAATATACATACATGACCTTTTACTATTCATTGTAATCTTAAAATGACCACAGAAGGGTAAAAGGTTACAGAAATAGCAAAAATGACACTGAAATTCTTTTCAAAATTTAAGGGATCCAAAAGAAGACAGAAAAGGGTGAAAAGAGGAACAAGAAAACAGAAAAGACAAATAGAAAACAATTTAATGGCAGACTTAAACCAACCACCTAATAAATACATTAAATACAAATTCTCCACGAAAAAATAGAAGCTGTTAAAAGCAAGACTCAACTATACACCTCAGATAATTTTAAGTAAGCAGAAAAAGAGATGCCATGCAAAAACACAGAATAGGAGGGCTTGGATAGCTATATTTATATCATATAAAACAGGTGTGAAGACAAAGATAACTGCCAGAAATAAGGTGGGACATTTCATAATAATAACGCTCAAAATATAGAAAGCAAGAAACTGACATAATTGAAGGGGAATAATTACATAACCACAGAAAATTTTAAAACTTCTTATTCAGCAATTAGTAGAACAAAAAAGCAAAATTCAGTAAAGATCTGGAAGATCTGTGAACCATGAACCAATCTGATCTGATGGTTATAGAATGCTAAATCCAACAACTGCAAAATACAATCTTTTTGAGTATATACAGTATGTTACCAAGATAGATATTTAGACCATAAAATAAGTCTCAGTAAATTTAAAAGGAATAAAATCATACTGAATGTGTTCCTTTCCACAGAAAAATTAAATCAGAAAATAAGGTATCTAAGAAAATATCAAAGTGGAAATTAGATACAAAAAGCAAAATAAACGATAAAATTAGGAAAACAGTAAATAAGAAGAGAAATCAGTGATACAGAATACAGAAATTTAACAAAGTCACAGCTGATTCTTTAAGGAAAAAAATCAATAAAATTGACAAAAAGATACGGGTAGTCTATTTAAGGAAAAAAGCATAAAGCGACTCCCCAATATTAGGAATGAAAAAGGGGCTATCACCACATATGTTACAGGCATAACGAGCTTTATGGCAACAAATTCAACGTCTTAAAAAAAATTTTTAACCTCCCAGATATCCTTTCTTAGGAACCCAGTAAAGGAATAAATCAAAAACAGGGAAAGATTTGCAATGCAAGGAATAGGAGATCCAACACAGTTAAAGAAAAAAGTCTCAGTAAAACAAGTGAGCCCCAGGCCTCGGGAACAAACAGTGCAGATAGAGGGCTCAAGGGGAATGTCTTCAAAGAAAACAGGAACTAATCTGATTCACTAGGACCTATGAAAAAATATATTTCAGAAGCAAATGTTGGAAAGTCATAAAAAATTAATAATAGATATGCAGGCAAGTAAAGGGAAAAAATAGGTAACTTCTCAAAATATTTTCAAAGTTACACAAAGTACTCAGTATTTTCACAGTCATAAAATGTTCATGTTAACCAAAAATCAAGTGGTTTTCATAAACTTAATCCTCTCAGTAATTCTGAGACAGGGACCTGTACTATCCTTACTTACAGATGAAGACACTACATCATAGAGCAGTTGGTCCAAGGGTGTTATACTTCTGAGGAATCAAGATGTGAACCCAAGACATGGGACCACAAAGATCACAACCTGGGTGGGGAAAGCACGGACAGGTAAGAAAGCAAAGTAAGATTAATAAATCAGCAAGTAGCTGGATCTGCATATGCCAGAATATGGAAGTAAACAAATAAATCAGCTGAAATGAAGGTTGGTTTTGGTGTTTTTGTTTTTCGAGCAGAAAGACTTGGAGGACAAAGGGTGGAAAAGGAGGCTGCTGCTTCTCATTATTTACGTTTTTGGTAACTCAGACTTTTTAAACTGTACAGGTGTACTATCTGACTTTTAAAAATATAATGATGAGCTGTGGATTCTGCATAATCAGCTGGGTTCACTCAGTGGCTAAGAGACTACCAAATTCTTACGCTATACCATCCATGCTCCCTGGTCTCATCATGAATAAAAGAAAGTGAGCTATAATGAAAATTCTACTTCCCAGGATCTTTGAATTATTTTAACCTAGTTGATATGTTTATAGAAATAAAATAAAATTTTTCTTCCAAGCTTTGTTGCATGTCCTTGAACAGAACCTCACTCAGACAGTCTTCTATGAAATGACCGCCTTGAAGAAAATGATCACTAAGGAATCCACTACTTCCAAAGCATTTGGAAATAGTTTAGTTTTCTTCTTTCCATGGGTAGAACAAAATTAGTAACATTATCATATTAAAGGATACTTTTACATAATAAATTCATTATCATATTAAAAGATTCTTTTACACAATAAACTCCCATTTATTTCCTTATTCTCCCAGCCTCTATCCAAACAGTGCAATTTCTTTACATTATGAGTAATTGTGGAGAAACATCACACAAAAAGTGAACCACAGTGCATTCCTGAACTTTTAAAATACTATATTGTTCATGTTCAAACAAATCTTAAAAGCATGCAAGTCAAAACCTTGAAATAATCTGATAGTCAATCTTAAACCACTGCAGCATTTCCCAACTTGCATTTGGCATGTCTTTAACAAGAATTTTACCCACACCTTAATTCCAGCTAAATGATCAAACTTCTGAAAGAAATCATAACACCATGGCCTGAAAACAGACATAATGATGATTTACAATCACATGATAGAGGTAGGCTACCCTTAATTATGATAATCTTGTTAGTAAATTTACATTCAATAAACGTCAGAAAAACTGTTCCATATTATTTCATAGCTATTTAAGCTCAAGTCAGGCCTATGTATATTATTAATATACATACAATTAGATAATGTTTTAGAATGTAGGGCAGATATTAAGGAAAGACTAAAAAGAAAATAGTTGCTAAATAATCAATATGAAACAGATGAGCAAAATGAAAGTGCTACCCACAAGTACACAGTTAATGAAGGCGGTAAGGCCACCACATTATGGTTTCATGGATTACTTACTGAACAATTCTACTGGACAATATTCAGAGAGAGAAAAAGAGAGATTCAGCAATACAAGCTAAGCTAGAAGGGAATGCAAAAAACCACTACTACCTTAAAAAGCCAGAGTTTAACAGCGATGATGAAACAAATACAAAAATAAAAATAAAATGACATAGGCAAGGTTTTGAGTCTATAGCACTAGTCTTGACCATCCTGATGGTCAAACACCATCATTCATTCTTTTATTCATTCATTCTTTTTTTTTTTTTTTTTTGAGACAGAGCCTCAAGCTATCCCCCTGGGTAGAGTGCTGTGACTTCACAGCTCACAGCAACCTCCAACTCCTGGGCTCAAGCAAGTCTCCTGCCTCAGCCTCCCAAGCAGCTGGGACCATAGGCGCCCACCACAGAGCCCGGCAATTTTTTGGTTGCAGCCGTCATTGTTGTTTGGCGAGCCAGGCTGGATGCAACCCCCCCACCTGAGGTGTATGTGGCTGGCGCCTTAGCCACTTGGGCCACAGGCGCTGAGCCTATTCATTCATTCTTATCAAATATTTACTGAGAGCCTACTATATCCTAGGTACAAAAAGACAGAGCAATGAACAAAAAAGTCTCTCTACCCTCACTAGCCTTACATTCAGAGAGGAGAAGAGAGGTAGGAAATAAATAAGCAAAATATTTGGTATAAAAGGTGATGATAAGAACTAGGAATAAAAACTGAAATAGCGAATGAAGACAGGGAACACTGTGAAGGAGGTATAACGATTTTAAAGAGGATAGTTAAGAATGGCATCCATGAGGCAACCACTCAAACAGAATGAAGATTCCACTAGACTTAAGAAACATTCCTCTGCCAGTCTCAAAGGGAGTTTTTACACTGTATTCCACTGAGGACTCCACTACTTCTCCACCCTAATTCTAGTAACAGATTGCACCTGCCTGATTACCAGGTACACGTAAGGAACGCAAAACAACCTAACCACATTGCTAAGAATTTATATAAAGACTGGGTAAAACAAAGAATTAATTTCTCAGAGGCATCATCAACAGGCCCAAACTTCAGGACTGTATTAGGTACACTCCTTTATCATGTACATCCAGGTGGGCAAACTGTAGCCAGCAGGCCAAATCCAGCCCACTGTCTGTTTCTACAAATCAAGTTTTATTGGAACATAGCCGAATTCATTTGTTTTCTCATTTGGTATAGATACTGCTATGCTATAGTGGCAGGTTTAAGTAGATGACACAGAGATCACATTGGCTACAAAGCCTAAAGTATTTACAGAAGTCTTTACAGAAAATGCTGACTAACCTCTGGTCTAGATCATCACCATCATCACCACACCCACAGGGACACTGTCTTCAGGGCCATCTTTATGAGCATTAGATCACTGAAGTCACAGAAGAACCCCACTCAGCAGGGTACACTCATTGGGTTTTAACACTGTGTGGTCACTGTCTCAACATTCTTAATAATTTTATCTTTGAAGATGCGTTTTATAAGTGAACTCCAACTGGACTCCAAGGAAGCATGTGTGAGGGACTTGGAGCAATCTGCCTCACAGGAAGGGTTTTCAGTCAGTTGAACCCTCTGGCTCAGTTCAACCTCCTCGTTCTTACTCTGTGACTGGGGACAAAGCAAGGCAATGGCTATGCCCATCCCAGGCCAGGATGATCAACCCTGAGTGGACAAACCAGAAGTGCTGCTTGCCTATTGCTGCTTCAGGTACTAAGCATGTCCTGGCATGAGGACTGCAAATTCCCTTAGGCCTGCAGACCTGTAGAAAGGGGAGGCCTGTAGAAAAGGGAGATTATCTCCCCACCCTAGGCCAGAGTGCCACATTTTCATTTGGCACGGGGCCTTGCAAATTATGTAGCAAAACCTAACTACTTTCTTGAAACAAAAATTATAAACTGGAGTTATAAATGAGAGTTCCAGTCTTCCATGAAATCCAGCATGCAATTTATTTCCATGTTTTGTTCCATTCTACTCTAAGCCCTCCCTTTTACCTTTCTGGAGTCATACAGCTTTCACCCTATTTCTTATGGGCCCTCATTTCTACTGTGGGCCCATATGGCACTTGTAATACTTATCAACTAGAACTAGATCTTTACTTTGCAAGAAAGTCTCAGCCTCACTGTCATACTCTGAGTGGGCGGAATTCCCTGACTAACCTGACCTTACCTACTACTCAGCAGTGGTCAGACTGACTGTGAGATCTCTAAAACTGGCCACCTTCTGCCAGTGGACGCTACCGAGGAAGCATTGTTAAAGTCTCTCTTCCCACCACTGTCATGTCTAAGTCAGAGTCTCTAAAGAGCCGAAACAGCTGCGGAAGCTATTCATTGGAGGGCTGGGCTTTGAAACAACTGATGAGTGTGAGGAGCCATTCTGAGCAACGGGGAACGCTCACAGACTGCGTGGTAATGAGAGATGCAAACACCAAGCGCTCCAGGGGCTTTGGGTTTGTCACATACGCCACAGTGGAAGAGGTGGATGCAGCAATGAATGCAAGGCCACACAAGGTAGATGGAAGAGTTGTGGAACCAAAGAGAGCTGCTTCCAGAGAAGATTCTCCAAGACCTGGTACTCACTTAACTGTGAAAAAGATCTTTGCTGGTGACATTAAAGAAGATACTGAAGAACATCACTACAGAGACTGTTTTGAACAGTATGGGAAAATGGAAGTGACTGAAATCATGACTGACTGAGGCAGTGGCAAGAAGAGGGGCTTTGCATTTGTTACGTTTGATGACCATGATTCTGTGGATAAGACTGCCATTCAGAAATACCATACTGTGAATGGTCACATTGTGAAGTAAGGAAAGCCCTATCAAAAGCAAGAGATGGCTAGTGCTTCATTCAGCTAAAGAGGTCAAAGCGGTTCTGGAAACTTCGGTGGGGTTCGTGGAGGTGTTTTTGGTGGAAATGACAACTTTGGCCGTGAAGGAAACTTCAGTGATCATGGTGGCTGTGGTGGCAGCCGTGGTGATGGTGAATATGGTGCCAGCGAGGATGGCTACAATGGATTTGGTAATGATGGAAGCAATTTTGGAGGTGGTGGAAGTTACAATGATTTTGGCAATTACAACAATCAGTCATCAAATTTTGGACCTATGAAGGGAGGAAATTTTGGAGGCAGAAGCTCTGGCCCTTATGGTGGTGGCAGCCAATATTTTGCCAAACCACGAAACCAAGGTGGCTATGGTGGTTCCAGTAGTAGCAGTAGCTATGGCAGTGGCAGAAGGTTTTAATTATTCCCAAGAAACAAAGCTTAGCAGGAGAGGAGAGCCAGAGAAGTGACAGGGAAGCTACAGGTTACAACAGATTTGTGAACTCAGCCAAGCACAGTGATGGCAGGACCTAGCTGCTACAAAGAAGACATGTTTTAGACAATACTCATGGGTATGGGCAAAAAACATGAGAACTGTATTTGTGACTAATTGTATAACAGGTTATTTTAGTTTCTGTTCTGTGGAAAGTGTAAAGCATTCCACAAAGGGTTTTAATGTAGATTTTTTTTTTTT